>NC_084733.1:30483575-30817325 GCF_033978785.1 Entelurus aequoreus
TGCCACCTGCAACAAATCCAGTCGTGAAATTTCCTCGCTCCTACATTTTCCAAAGTCAACTTTATTATAAGAAAAGTGAAGAGTTTGGGAACAACAATAAGTCAGCCACCTAGTGGTAGGCCACTTAAACTGACAGAGAGGTCGCCGACTTTCTGCACAGTCAGTTGCTACAGAGCTCCAAAACTTCATGTGACCTTCCAATTAGCCCACGTACAGTACGCAGAGAGCTTCATGGAATGGGTTTCCATGGCCGAGCAGCTGCATCCAAGCCATACATCACCAAGTCCAATGCAAAGCGTGGGATGCAGTGGTGTAAAGCACGTCGCCACTGGACTCTAGAGCAGTGGAGACGCCTTCTCTGGAGTGATGAGTCACGCTTTTCCATCTGGCAATCTGATGGACGAGTCTGGGTTAGGAGGTTGCCAGGAGAACGCTACATTTCGGACTGCATTGTGCCAAGTGGGAAATTTGGTGGAGGAGGAACTATGGTGTGGGGTTGTTTTTCAGGAGTTGGGTTTGGCCCCTTAGTTCCAGTAAAATGAACTTTGAATGCTCCAGGATACCAAAACATTTTGGACAATTCCATGGGATGGCACTTTAAGTTCATATGTGAGTAAAGGCAGGTGGCCAAATACTTTTGGCAATATAGTGTATGTCGTCCGAAAGAATTTGGGATTGACCAGTGTCTTTTATTCCCTGAGAGGAAGACTGGTCGGACGCAACACTGGACACAGAACTGGGAGCGGCATAATGGAAAGAACAAAAGTCTTTATCTTTGGCAACAAAAGTGATTGGAAAGCAATCATTTTTATACATCAACTTTGTCGATTTTTTCAAAAGCGTTCAAATCAGCGCACACATAAAGCCTTTGGGCCATCATGAAGGTTTACAGCATCAGTTGCCAACTTGGCCACTTTGTCGCTAAATCTGGTGACTTTCCAATCCTCTGGGCTACTTTTTTTTGTCAACAGCTACTAGCGACAAATCTAGCGACGTTTTCCGGTGTTATTGGAGACTTTTTTGTGTCTTGAAGACTTTTTGGAGTCTTGGAGACCATTGGCGTTGTTAGGCCTATTTTAGGGGGGCTCAAGCCCCCCTAAAATACTCTTAAGCCCCCCTAAATAATTTGGTGTTAAAAAAAATAAAAAAAATAAATCTATTTTTTTTTTTTTTTTACAAATACATGCCGACATATTAATTATAAAGTGGCCCGAATATGAGTTTAAATAAATAATCATATAACCTGTCATTATTCACTCAGTTTCCCCTCACTTGATAGCGTAAGGTAGAGAGCCCCTTTAGTGCGTCGGTATCAAATCCATTCCACTTGTTCATATAGAAAATTCCCACATCACTCAAAATCCAGTCCGCATTTTCTCTGCGACCTTGCTTGCGGTCCTTGGACTTGTTCATATAGAAAATGCCCACATCACTCAAAATCCAGTCCACATTTTCTCTGCGACCTTGCTTGAGGTCCTGCAGGTGTACGAAGCACATTAGCACACAGCACTGCAGAACAAGAACGTGAACGGATGCAAAATGGACATATATATATGTCCTTACGTAACATCACCAGAATGATTGACAATTAGGAGGACCAATAGTCAACATGATCCACAACATCCTCTAGTATACCTTTAAGTCTTTCATATATATATATATATATATATATATATATATATATATATATATATATATATATATATATAAGAAAAACCCAGACACCATCTTTGTAGTCATTTTTCTCCTGCGTGGACTTCCGTCTTCCTTTACAATGAGTGAAGCTGCACGAAACCTTGTGTCTGCAATTGTAAATAATTTAGTTTTTAAGTTTTGTGTTTCTTGTAGAATCTATATAAAGTAATATACATTAGCCTATTGTTAAAATAATGAAAAAAAACCATCATTAAATATATTTGTTGTATTGTATTGTTACATTAATAGCTGTTGTATTATTATAGGATGGCTTGTTAAACATTTCATAGGATTTTCAGAGGGAGGAAAAACCAAGACATTTAATATAAAATGTATAATGAATAAATACATAAAAAGAAAAAGAAAACAAATGGTTAAAAGCCATCGTCCCGGGGAGCATTTCATTTCGTCACGTGCAGTTTTTTAAATAATAATAATAACAATGAATAATTTCTAAGTCTTTGTTAGCCGTTTGTGAAGTTTTGTGCTCGTGCGCTACGTTCGCTCGCATCCTGTGCATCTCCTGGGGGCTAAGCCCCTCCTGTCCTTAAAAGCTAGTGACGCCCCTGTTGGAGACTGAGGTGGAAGTGTCAACGAGCAGTAACGAGTGCTGCGAGCAGAGCAGTGAACCTCACAGGGAGGGAATTGCAGCGGTTCGTGCAATGCGCAAACTATCGTCTGGACTTATATGATGCGTTCCATTTGTATTAGGAAGTCGGAATTACAGAGTTCCTCGCCGGAAATTTCGACTGGAACTTTAAATGCAAATGTTTCTTTACTGTCACACCTAAATAAATCACCAAATTTGATTTGCCTACTGTACACAGCCTCAGTCACTTACTAACCTCAAAATCGCTAACTAGCTCATCATGTCAGAGAGGAGATCCACACGCCTCCAGACTGCAAATGTAATGTACATGTGCAAAGCTGCCACTGAGAGCGAGATGTAAATATTTATTCACTGTCATGTCAAGCTAATATAATATTACTGCAATGTCCTAATTCCATCGTTCATGTTAATGAGCCAGTCATTAAATATGGTTTGTCAGTATTAGTTAGTCACAACCCTCCAGTCTTTTAATCAAATTTGATACTCTAACATGTATCAAAGCAGAGCAAAATTAATTTAAAAAAACAACTAAGAATCAAAAGCAAAAACGTAATCTGCAGTTTTAATCATAATTATCTTTTTTTTTAAACTCACTTTTGTATATCTCCTACAGCGTCCATTGCCATAAATTGTGGAAATGAGGCAATGACATCATCTATCGAACATCATCTATCGACTTCTAGCAACTTTTAGGACAGCCAATTGCTACTTTCCTTGCTGAGGAGTAGGCAACACTGTACATCATCCCAGATAAGATCATTTGTGTGGTGAAGGTGTCATGATCTGTTACATCAGATCATGTCATGAGTTTGTTCACATTTTCCTGTGTTTCGTGTCTTAGTTCCGGTTTAGTGCTCTTATTTTGGTCGTTCTTTCTGTTTTGCTTGTGTGTTCCTGCCAGCAGCTTCCCTCCCGCTTCTGAGCAGTTTTCATTTTGTAATTACGGCTATTTAAGTTGAGGCTTTGCTGCTAGCCTTTTTCCGTACTCTGTCCTGTATGTTGATCCAGCTGCACATTTTCCCCTGTGAGTTTTTGCTGTTCTCCAGCATTCCGTTTTTTTCACAATACCCTGATCAGTTTTGTTTCATTTTGCACTCATCTTTTCTGTATTTGAGCCATTAAATATGGGGTGCCTAATGTAAAAGTTCAGTCACACTTTTCTAGCAGATATATTTCTCATATTTAACTAAATTTTCTCAGATTTTGCTAATTTTCATTACATTTAAGTTTAAATTAAATGTTATATCTAATTAAGTTTAAATTGAACATTTAGGAGAACAAGCGGTAGAAAATGAATGGATGGATGGATGGATGGGTTTAGATTTAACATTTAGCGCTCACATTAAGATTTGGTTCAAGATTTAGGTTTAGATTTAACATTTAGCGCTCACATTTAGATTATGTTTGGATTTAACATTTAGGTTTAGATTTAGCATAGATTTATATTTAAGATTTAGGTTTACATTTAACATATTTATTTAAATATAACATAGATTCATATTTAAGATTTAGGTTTAGATTTAACATTTAGATATATTTACAGTTAGTATTTAATTCAAACTGAAATCTGATGATCCATTGTAAGCTGATTTTTAATCGAGTTTATTTAATATTTTGAATGCATTAAAATAAAAATCCAACGTCATTATGTCTTTCAAAATGATTATCCCCCAAAAAGTTGAGAATAACTTTTGTACATTCTTGGATAGCAGATTAGTTTGCTTTGTGCATAATTTTAGCTGTTTGCAAATTCACTATTTCGTGGAATTTCAATATCTTTGGTTCAATAAATAAAGGGTTTGAGTGTTCTCTATATCCAACATTATGTATTATTCTAATATTTTTAGTAACACGGTTAGTGAATGAAACATACTTTTGTAGTCATTACCCCATACTCCTGTTACGTCTTGGTCATATGTTTATGTGCTGGTAGTTCCCTCAAGATGCAGATGGACATCAGGAAGCAGTGTGCAGGTAAGAAAAATGATTTATTCTAATAATCAGCCAAAATACAAACATACAAAAAGGTACTGATGGCACGGGAAACTACGGCAAAGGCTAAACAACTGAGGAGCCAAAAAAGAGCAAGAAGCCAAGTAACTGTCACGTGTTGCGAATAAAACTGCCAGGAAGAGTTTGGCGTGAGGCAGGAATAAATAGCTCTTTGATTAGTGACCGGGAGCAGGTAAGCATTCCGACCACTAATCAGAGGCAGGTGACAATAATCAGCACCCATGGCAACAAAGAAAACAAACAAGGGTGCTGAAACAGAACTAAACAAACTAAACATGAACCGGGAAACAGATTTCACCATAAAAGTGGGTGACATTGTTATCACCAGGAAAGATGAGGTCACCTACCTAGGTTCCATTCTAGAGGCTAACCTTTCCTGTGATAAAATGGCAACCAAGGTAATCAGAAAGGTTAACCAACGAACAAGATTTCTCTACAGAATCTCCTCTCTGGTCAACAAAAGCACCATGAGGATTCTGGCGGGAACTCTCGTTCAACCCTTTTTCGATTACGCATGCACCTCCTGGTACCCTAGCACCTCCAAAACCCTCAAATCTAAACTCCAAACATCTCAGAACAAGCTAGTCAGGTTACTTCTAGACCTTCACCCCAGATCCCACCTCACTCCTACCCACTTCTCTAAAGTGGGCTGGCTCAGGGTAGAGGACAGAGTTAAGCAACTTGCACTGAGCCTAGTCTATAAAATCCACTACACCTCCCTGATACCGAACTACTTCCTTAACGTAAATGACCGCCATAACCACAACACCAGGGGGAGCTCCACTAACCACGTTAAACCCAGATTCCGAACTAACAAAGGTCTTAACTCATTCTCTTTCTATGCCACATCAATGTGGAATGCGCTCCCAACAGGTATAAAAGAAAGGGCATCTCTATCCTCCTTAAAAACCGCAATAAAAGTTCACCTCCAGGCAGCTACAACCCTAAACTAACACCCTCCCCGGATTGCTAATACTCAATTGCTAATAAACAAATATAAACAATCAAATGCAGATACTTTTTCTTATGCCTTCTGATCTCTCTCTCTCTCTCTCTCTCTCTCTCTCTCTCTCTCTCTCTCTCTCTCTCTCTCTCTCTCTCTCTCTCTCTCTCTCTCTCTCTCTCTCTCTCTCTCTCTCTCTCTCTATGTCCACTACTTGCTGTCCATATCCTACCCCCCCTCCACACCCCTGATTGTAAATAATGTAAATAATTCAATGTGATTATCTTGTGTGATGACTGTATTATGATGATAGTATATATGATAGTATATATCTGTATCATGAATCAATTTAAGTGGACCCCGACTTAAACAAGTTGAAAAACTTATTCGGGTGTTACCATTTAGTGGTCAATTGTACGGAATATGTACTTCACTGTGCAACCTACTAATAAAAGTCTCAATCAATTAATCAATCATGACAACTTCTACACAATAACTCAGATATGGTAACACTAGTGAGCAGTGGAGAATGTGAAGTGATATTTGGTCCATTACATACTTTACTTTATTCATTATTGACGTGTTTCTTGCCACCTTACGTGGTTTATTTTTATATGCGATTTCCAGTTCAATTTATCATCAGTTATTACACCTGGAAATTTGATTTCATTTACTCTGTCAATGTCTATTCCGTCTATTTGTATTTGCGTTTGACTTTCCTTTCTACCGTTACCAAATGGCATTATTTTAGTTTTGCTGAGATTAAAAGATAGTCTGTTTTTGTCAAACCATCTCTTTAATTTGTTCATTTCTTCTGGTATTATTTGTATTAGCTTGGTATTACACCTCTGTTATTATGATGTTTATTTTGATATACCATAAGTACAATGACGTGTACATTATCTTTAAAACCAGCCTGCACGTACACAGAGCCCTGTGCTGGTGAATGCCAACACTCGTTGCATTATAACATGTTTAATCAGCAACATGGTGATATATTACATGTGCACTGAAGTGTACATTATTTCTGAAATCAGCGCACACTAACAAGGAAACCTCTTGAATAGTTAAGTGCCTTAAACGCACCGACAAGCATGTGCCGCTGCAAAACTCTTGTGGAATTATAGCGCATTTAGTCACCAATATAGTGATATATTACATGTGCAATGAAGTGTACATCGTCTTTAACATCAGTACACACTAACTAGGAGGATGCTACATCATGTTTTTTTTCCAGTCGATCGGTCGTGTTATATGCGAGCGGACGGTCTCACCATCTACACAAATGAAACCAACAACTTTGATCTGTCGTTAAATAAGGTTTAAATACATTAAATAATGTTGCACCTTTCACAAAAACATAAGGAACAGGAGAGCGCCAAACAACAGGACACCAAGGCCATATACAACAATAAAACAATAATAATAGAAAATACAGTAGGACTAAAAAACAATTAATACACCAAATTACTAATGACAGACCAGCAATAAAGTGACCATAAAAAGTTAGATTTAAGAATGTTTAAGTGCTAAAGTGCACAAGTTCTAAAGTGATTGAGTGTTAAGACATGGGGACCTAAGCAATATTTGATTTTAAGGGCCCTCTATTTCAGATTTTGGGGCACCCTCTTGATTTTGGGGCCATCTATTTCTGCCAATGATATTGGTTGTTGATCATTCACACACCTACTAAAAACTAATTGTGGCTGGCAGTGTTACTCACTTTATCCTATTGTTAGCCTGGCATTTCTTTACATATGACATGTCATTTATGAATACATGGTGGTGGCCCAGTTAAGAAAATAAATACTACCAATGCAATGATAACACAAATAATACCAATGAATGAATGATGTCCAGGGTGCCACATATATGGTTCCTAATTTCAAACTGTAGAAAAGCTACAATATATACACACAATATATATATATATATATGTGTGTGTGTGTATATATATATATGTGTGTATGTATATATATATATATATATATATATATATATATATATATATATATATATATATATATATATATATATATATATATATATATATATATGTGTGTGTGTGTATATATATATATATATGTGTGTGTGTATATATATATATATATATATATATATATATATATATATATATATATATATATATATATATATATATATATATATATATATATATATATATATATATATATATATATATATACAAACCCCGTTTCCATATGAGTTGGGAAATTGTGTTAGATTTAAATATAAATGGAATACAATGATTTGCAAATCATTTTAAATTTTCAGTTGAATATGCTACAAAGACAACATATTTGATGTTCAAACTGATAAACTTTTTTTTTGTTGCAAATAATCATTAACTTTAGAATTTGATGCCAGCAACACGTGACAAAGATGTTGGGAAAGGTGGCAATAAATACTGATAAAGTTGAGGAATGCTCATCAAACACTTATTTGGAACATCCCACAGGTGAACAGGCAAATAGGGAACAGGTGGGTGCCATGATTGGGTATAAAAGTAGATTCTATGAAATGCTCAGTCATTCACAAACAAGGATGGGGCGAGGGTCACCACTTTGTCAACAAATGCGTGAGCAAATTGTTGAACAGTTTAAGAAAAACCTTTCTCAACCAGCTATTGCAAGGAATTTAGGGATTTCACCATCTACGGTCCGTAATATCATCAAAGGGTTCAGAGAATCTGGAGAAATCACTGCACATAAGCAGCTAAGCCCGTGACCTTCGATGACTCAGGCTGTACTGCATCAACAAGTGACATCAGTGTGTAAAGAATATCACCACATGGGCTCAGGAACACTTCAGAAACCCACTGTCAGTAACTACAGTTGGTCGCTACATCTGTAAGTGCAAGTTAAAACTCTCCTATGCAAGGCGAAAACCGTCTATCAACAACACCCAGAAATGCCATCGGCTTCGCTGGGCCTGAGCTCATCTAAGATGGATTGATACAAAGTGGAAAAGTGTTCTGTGGTCTGACGAGTCCACATTTCACATTTTTTTTGGAAACTGTGGACGTCGTGTCCTCCGGACCAAAGAAGAAAAGAACCATCCGGATTGTTATAGGTGCAAAGTTGAAAAGCCAGCATCTGTGATGGTATGGGGGTGTATTAGTGCCCAAGACATGGGTAACTTACACATCTGTGAAGGCGCCATTAATGCTGAAAGGTACATACAAGTTTTGGAGCAACATATGTTGCCATCCAAGCAACGTTACCATGGACGCCCCTGCTTATTTCAGCAAGACAATGCCAAGCCACGTGTTACATCAACGTGGCTTCATAGTAAAAGAGTGCGGGTACTAGACTGGCCTGCCTGTAGTCCAGACCTGTCTCCCATTGAAAATGTGTGGCGCAATATGAAGCCTAAAATACCACAACGAAGACCCCCGGACTGTTGAACAACTTAAGCTGTACATCAAGCAAGAATGGGAAAGAATTCCACCTGAGAAGCTTAAAAAATGTGTCTCCTCAGTTCCCAAACGTCTACTGAGTGTTGTTAAAAGGAAAGGCCATGTAACACAGTGGTGAACATGCCCTTTCCCAACTACTTTGGCACGTGTTGCAGCCATGAAATTCTAAGTTAATTATTATTTGCAAAAAAAAATAAAGTTTATGAGTTTGAACATCAAATATCTTGTCTTTGTAGTGCATTCAATTGAATATGGGTTGAAAAGGATTTACAAATCATTGTATTCCGTTTATATTTACATCTAACACAATTTCCCAACTCATGGAAACGGGGTTGCAGTCGTGCTCATAAGTTTACATACCCTGGGAGAATTTATGATTTCTTGGCCTTTCTTCAGAGAATATGAATGATAACACAAAAACCTTTCTTCCACTCATGCTTAATGGTTGTGCGAAGATATTTATTGGCAAACAACTGTGTTTACACTTTTTAAATCAAAATGACAAAAGAAAGTACCCAAATGACCCTGATCAAAAGTTTACATACCCCAGTGACTTTGATCTGATAACATGCTCAAAGGTTGACACAAACAGGTGTGAATGGCTAATCAAGGTTCCAATCCTCACCTGTGACCTGTTTGTTTGTAATTAATGTGTGTGTATAAAATGTCAGTGAGTTTCTGGGCTTCTGACAGACCATTGCATCTTTCATCCAGTGCTGAACAGATGTTTCTGGATTCTGAGTCATGGGGAAGGCAAAGGAATTGTCAAAGGATCTGCGAGAAAAGGTAATTGAACTGCATAAAACAGGAAAGGGGTATAAAAAGATATCCAAGGAATTGAGAATGCCAATCAGCAGTGTTCAAACACTGATTAAGAAGTGGAAAATGAGGGATTCAGGTAGATCAGCAAAGATTTCAGCCACAACAGCCAGGAAAATTGTTCGAGATGCAAAGAAAAATCCACAAATAACTTCAGCTGAAATACAGGACTCTCTGAAAAATTCTGGTGCGGCTGTTTCAAGATGCACAATAAGGAGGCACTTGAAGAAAAATGGGCTGCATGGTCGAGTCGCCAGAAGAAAGCCATTTCTGCGCAAATGTCACAAAGTATCCTGCTTACATTACGCCAAACAGCACACAGACAAGCATCAAAACTTCTGGAACAAAGTAATTTGGAGTGATGAGACCAAAATTTAACTTTTTGGCCATGATTTAGTTTAATGTTTAATGTTAGACTGTTATTTAAGCCCTCGCGTTACCAGGAATTGAAAAACGTTTCAGTTGCAATGTGTGTTCTTATTCCCTAAGCACAAGTCTTGGTCAACAAAATAATTGTTTGGTTGAAGCACAAGACTCCTCTTGTTTGAGTTTTTAATTGATCTCACTTGTTCATAAATTATATTGCTGTGTAGAGGCCAACACGCTACTATGTCGCATCTGACTGCTGATTAGTTAGCTGCTGCATGCTATCAATCACGTTGGCAAGAAGGCAGCTCCAGAAAGCCAATCAAAGCGCTTGTGGGCAGTCTAAAGGGACACGCTTTTCAACCTGAGTGACCATTTTCCGTGTCTGACTTGTCTTCAATCAATAGCGGAACATACATTTTTAACGTCAAAAAGTGCACGGGACAAAAATGACTTTTTGAAAAAGTGCAGGGGACATGTTCCTCCCCCAACTAATGTCCATTACACGAGGCACAAAGTAGATGGATCAGATCAAAGGCTGATTAAACAGCATGATTAAGTCATTCATATAAACTTACTGAATGTCATGGCAATGACGTTAAAACAAAAAGAAAACTTGGGCTGATTTTGGACTAAGACAAGGACTACCCTACTCCCGTCCAAAAGAGACAAAACCAAACAAATAGCATAAAGTATAACATGCTTGCTTTAAAGGAGCAAATGCACACATTTAATCCATCACACGTCCTCGTGATAACCAGCGTCCATTGCAGTGGAGATTCGTGTTTTGCATTACAGAGCTATATCTTTTTGGGCAGCACGGTGGAAGAGGGGTTATTGCGTCTGCCTCACAATACGAAGGTCCTGAGTAGTCCTGGCTTCAATCCCGGGCTCGGGATCTTTCTGTGTGGAGTTTGCATGTCTTCCCCGTGACTGCGTGGGTTCCCTCCGGGTACTCCGGCTTCCTCCCACTTCCAAAGACATGCACCTGGGGATAGGTTGATTGGCAACACTAAATTGGCCCTAGTGTGAATGTGAGTGTGAATGTTGTCTGTCTATCTGTGTTGGCCCTACGATGAGGTGGCGACTTGTCCAGGGTGTACCCCGCCTTCCGCCAGATTGTAGGTGAGATAGGCTCCAGCGCCCCCCACGACCCCGAAGGGAATAAGCGGTAAAAAATGGACGGATGGATGGATGGGCTGTATCTTTCAGAAATTTGCAACTGGCCAGATGAAGCCCTCACTGGATCGGTTTGCAGCTGAATGTGTAGTGACTGGGATGAGAATCAGCACCTCCAATTCCGAATCCATGGTTCTTGCACAGAAATGGGTGGAGCGCCATTCGGGGTTGGGGAGGAGATCTTCCTCCAAGTGCAGGAGTTCAAGTACCTCGGAGTTTTGTTCACGAGTGAGGGAAGAGTGGATCGTGAGATCGACAGGCATCTGCAGTGATGCGGACTCTGTATCGATCTGTCGTGGGGAAGAAGGAGCTGAGACGGAAGGCAAAGCTCTCAATTTCCCTGTCGGTCTACGTTACTGTCCTTTCCTATAGTCATGAGCTTTGGGTTGTGACCACAAGGACAAGATCATGGGTACCATTTCCGAATCCATGGTTCTTGCACAGAAAAGGGTGGAGCGCCATTCAGGGTTGGGGAGGAGATCTTCCTCCAAGTGCAGGAGTTCAAGTACCTCAGAGTCTTGTTCACGAGTGAGGGAAGAGTGGATCGTGAGATCGACAGGCATCTGCAGTGATCAAATCAAATCAAATCAACTTTATTTATAGAGCAAATTTAAAATTTACCACAGGGGTAGCCAAAGTGCTGTACAATAAGCAGGTTAAAAGATAACACAAGAAAAACGAGCAAACACAACACAACACAAACAGAGCACGATAAAAAAAATAAAAAATAAAATAAAACATAGAAACAGGTTCACAGCAGGTGCATTATGGGACGCCATAGCAGGATGGAGATCTCAGAGTGTTAAAGGCCATGGGATAAAAGTGTGTTTTTTGGAGTGATTTAAAAGCAGGAAGAGAGGAGGCCTGTCTAACACTCAAAGGTAAGTCGTTCCAGAGCTTGGGAGCAGCAGAGGTGATGCGGACCCTGTATCGATCTGTCGTGGGGAAGAAGGAGCTGAGTCGGAAGGCAAAGCTCTCAATTTCCCTGTCGGTCTACATTACTATCCTCACCTATAGTCATGAGCTTTGGGTTGTGACCAAAACGACAAGATCATGGGTACAAGCGGCCGAAATGGATTTCCCCCATCTGGTGGCGGGGCTCTCCCTTAGAGGTAGGGTGAGAAGCTCTGTCATTTGGGAGGAACTCGGAGTAAAGAGCCAGATGAGGTGGTAAGGGTTTTTAATTAGGATGCCCTCCGGACACCTCCCTGGGGAGGTGTATAGGGCACGTCCGGCCGGTAGGAGGCCAGGAGGAAGACCAAGGACACCTTGGGGACCCAATTGTCTCACAGCTGGCCTGGGAACGCATCGGGATTCCCCAGGAGGAGCTGGACAAAGTGGCTGGGGAGAGGGAAGTCTGGGCTTCTCTGCTTAGGCTGTTAACCACGACCCAACCTCAGATAAGTGGAAGAAGATGGATGGCTAGATGGAATTTCTAACTGGGACTAAGTAAATAAACCAAAAATAAAAGTCTGGTACAGAAGTTGCTGGTTCTCAGGGTATATGATAAGTAAGTAAGGTAAATTACCATTAGTTGTAACAAAAAAAACGTGACCAGTGGAATAAACAGAATACCAAGAAGTTGTATACCAGTATAAGGCCTTAAGACTCTTCGGAATCAAAACAGTGTTTTTCCCTACATGAAAGGCTCTATCTAATATCTGTATTATGTGATTACCGTGAGACCCAAAGGCGAGATGCCAGATGAGTAGCATTACTAACAAAGAAAAAAGACTTCAATATTCAGCCAATATGTGAAAACAACCCCTAAGAATGCCTCTGGGGCAAAATATTACCACCCATTTTTGTTGTTGTTCAATTCCATCAACTACGCAGCAAATACAGAAAGAAAAAATACATTTCAAAAAAACAATCTCCTATCAAAAATCTGAAACATCAAATACCCTTTAGGGCTTCAGTGTTTGTGCAGTACCCACTGTATGCGCACACCTAAAATGTCCTCTAAGGCAGGGGTCACCAACGCGGTGCCCGCGGGCACCAGGTCGCCCGTAAGGACCAGATGAGTCGCCCGCGGGCCTGTTCTAAAAAAAAAAAAAAAAAAATTTAATCTACATAGAAAAAACACAAGATACACTTTCAATCAGTACATCAACCCAAACAACCTCCCCCATGCACACTCATCCACACCCACTCACACAAAAGGGGTTATTTCTTTCTGCTACCAATATTCTGGTTCCCACAACATAGACAACACATCTGCAAGGGACACAGTCCCTGAAGCACACGTGATTGTATAGGCTGCTGGTCCACTAACATTTTCATTAATTACTATTTTTTATGTAATTATTTTTATATTGTTTTACTTTCTTTTTTATCCAAGAAAATGTTTTTTATTTATTTATCTTATTTTATTTTATTTTTTAAAAAAGGGCCTTATCTTCAACAGACCAGGTTGTCAATGAAATTAGATTTGTTTAAAGGTTTTTTTTAAACCAGGCCCAGTCCAGATAATGTCCAAGTCGGACTCAGCAACACACACCTTCATTCATGTACACAGAAAAAAATTAGGGAACACAACAGATTGCATATAATTTATAAACAAAATTACATTTTCAAAATAAGCATTTATGTACAGTCCAGATTATGTCCAGGTCACTCAAATTAGGGAACACAACAACAAATATCATATAATCTATAAAAATAATTATACTTTCAAAATAAGCCTTTGAGGACTTCTCATCTTTTTTTAAATGTTTTTTGGCATCATTATCGTTTTCAACCATGTAACTTTTTAAAATTAGAAAATACTGAATAAATGTTTTAAAGAAAGTAATACTAAGTGAATATCTGTTTTTGGCCTTAAAAATAAACATTTTACCGAGTACTATAATTAAATTGACTAAATCATGATTGTCAATGAACTCTCCTAAAATAACAGAAACCACATTAAGCTTCATAAACAAACCAATCCTTAAACACATTTTTTCAACTTCCACCCAAAACAAAGACACAATATGACAATACCAAAACAAATGCAGGGTGGATTCAGGCTCCTGACAACAAAATCGGCAATCATCTGACTCTGTCATATTCCATAATTTTAACATTTTCCCTGTGGGTAAGAAGTTATAAATAATTTTAATTTGAAAATAACGATTTTGCACATCAATAGTGGTTTTATAGATTAGTTTGAATATGGCATCCCATGACAACGGGCAGTCAAAAAAGTCCTCCCATTTTCCATTTGTGTTGTATGAGGCAGCCTTCAAAGATTTCTTTATTAAATACAAATTATATATTTTTCTATTTATTTTAGTTCCTTTTTGCCAACTAGAATTTCTTATTAGAGGTTTACAAACTAATAATTTAGTAGTTCCATAATTAATTATTTGTTTCCATCTTTTCCCAATTACTCCAGTTAGTTGATAAAATGAAAAGCTTGAGCAAGCATCACCATACATAGCTCTAAATTCATCATACTTCATAATTTTACCATTCTCATTGATAATATCATTGACAAAAATGATTCCTCTTTCAAACATATTTTTCCAAAAGAAAGGCTTTCCATCTATTACAATATTAGAGTTCATCCATATTAACTGCTGCAAAATATTGTCTCTTTTTTCTGGCACATAAAATTGAAAACACCACTATGAGTGGATTGTTTCCTTTATGAACCCCGCCATGTTTCCCAGCAGACTCTCTGGGAGGGGATCACTTGTAAAAAAGGATACAATTTCTTTTGATACAGTACATGTTTTTTGTCCAACAGGACATTTGTGTACCACTCAATGTTTAAATACATCTTTGGAACAATTGATGCTTTTAAAGACAGACACATAGCTTCAAGGTTGAGAAGTTTCAGGCCCCCATATTCATACTCTTTGTACCAAACCTTTCTTTTAATCTTTTCTGGTTTGCCGTTCCAGACAAAATCGAAGACCCTCCGCTCATAAATCTTAAAAAAGTTTTGTGATGGAGCTGGTAATGAAAAAAACAAATAAATAAATTGAGGAATAATTAACGAGTTGGCAATAGACATTTTACCATACAAGGTTAGGGATTTCGCTTTCCATAATTGCATAATTTTGTCCAGCTTTCTTAGTCGATTATCATAATTTACTGAGCCTAGATCTTCCAGATTTTCTGGGACAACAACACTAAGTATGTTAACTGGTCCATCTGTCCACAAAACAGGCACTTTGCATTCCATTCGAAAGGACGTTCCCTTTAGATTTCCCATCCTTAACATTTTACATTTATCATAATTAAGCTTAAGGCCAGATTGCTGTGAAAATATGTCCAAAAGATTAAGAAGGTTCCGCAAACAATGAGGAAAAATCTTATCTTTGTGAATCAGCCTTTTCTGACATGAACTTCATCAAAAACAAACACAGAACACGCCTCACTGATGCACATCTGCAAGACTCACTCAGAGTTGCAGTGTCAAGTTACACACCAGAGTACAACACACTAGTTAACAGTATGCAATGCCAGGCTTCCCACTAACTGACAAAGAAACAGATAACAGATTTGGTGTCCAGTTCAAAGTGTGACATGATTTAAAAATTTGAGAGTTTACTTTTGTATTTTACATGAGTTATTATTTGTACAAACATGGTGCAAAGTAATTCATGATTTGTTAAAAAAATGTTAGTGGCTAGCTAGTTAAAATGGGATATTGTGATTTCACAAGACTGTCTTAGAAGTGATCATTTGAAAATGTTCAATTTGAAAAATGTGCACTTAGAGAAAATATAAAAATAAAGTGTTACATATTGATATTTATCTGTTTCTATATATATTTATTGTGAGAAATCATTAAGATGATCAGTGTTTCCACAAAGATAAATATCGTTAATTATTAATAATAACAGAGTTAAAGGTAAATTGAGCAAATTGGCTACTTCTGGCAATTTATTTAAGTGTGTATCTAACTGGTAGCCCTTCGCATTAATCAGTACCCAAGAAGTAGCCCTTGGTTTCAAAAAGGTTGGTGACCCCTGCTCTAAGGTAATGCAAGGTGACAGTACTTGGAATGGTAAAACACATCCAAAGTAGATTAGATCTGATATACAAAGAGGTTGAGAGGGAAGGATGTGTGGATGTGTGGACAGTGGGTAGGAATAATAAGGAAGGGGGAGAGCAAGGTGATTACAATAATGGCAGGATGGAGAATGGGAAACAGGTGGAGAATGGTAAATAGTTTGAAGACGAGAAGAAGAGGAGATTTGGAAGGAGTGGCTAAGAAGAAAGAAGCGAAGATGAAAGGAGACAGAATGTTGCAATAAAGGACCACGGGTAATGATAATGAGAAAATAAGAGGAGATGGGTTGACTAAAAAAACAGATGTGAGAGGGAAAAAGACACACATACAAGAAGGGGGAGAGAATAAAAAGGTAAACTAGAGGAGGAGGATGTTTGAGTAGCAATAATAGATGAGCGACGGGAGGCATACATTAAATGGTTTAGGGAAAAATAAAGCCATGGTAAGAAAATTAAAGAAGACTTTGGAGCGATGTAAGAGAGATATTGACCTTCACATGAGTGTTACGGTTACTATAGCAACCACCCTCACCTTCTCTGTAACCAACCCTGGTGATGGCATATGTTTGTGTGTAACACGCTCAATCAAGTGTCAACGACGGTCTTAATCAGTGGGTTGAATTTGTGTGGGAGTGTGTTCAAATCTACTAGACCTGATGGAAGGATCACCAATCAACAGGTTAGTGCCAGACGATCGAGAAAATTCACTTATTACTTGTACACATTCTTCCACACACACTTACGCAATCAAAAAAATGTTGGTTGAGGCATTCAGTTGCACCCCCAAATAAGAAATTATGTTGTTTTCCATGTTTGTGCTGGTTTTTGATATCTGGCATATTGAATACAAGACAGACATTGGAAAAAGTGATCATATTGTTATTCCTTATATTATACTTGGAAAGTATCTTCCAGCAATGGTGCTGTTGTATATTCTTGTCCATAGATTGTTTGTACATTTGTCTGCACACATTTGTGTTTTGGCTTGTGACCAACATGAGATACAGTAATAAAAATGTGATAAAAGCATGGCATTTGGAAAAAAAGTTTTGGGTGAGTTCTTGATGCTTTTAAAATGTGCAATACTATATTTAATCTGTTTTGTATGTTTGTTTGTTTTAAACCTAAGAATCTGCTTTATGTGTTTTTTAAAGCTATGCGTGGGATCAAATGTAACACCAAGACACTTAAACTCTGTGACATTACCAGTATATGTTCCGTTAACTGACACATTAGGATAATTTATGTGCTTTAGTTTGACACATTTTCCAACTTTCTCCATGACATGTTAGCTTGCCAGCCCTTTGTTTCTGGTATTTTCAATGTGTATAGATGACTGTTGTCTGCATACAATTGAATGGTTACATCTGCATCACAAACTGATGGAAAGTCATTATTATACAGGGGGAAGAGCAGTGGACCTAAAATTGAACCTAGTGGCACACCCATGCTAAGAGCTTTTAGAAATGATAGTTTGTAGCGAATGCGCACACACACTAAATGCTACCTCATGAGTTTAATTAACTAAGGGTATTTGTCGATAGTTTGTATCTTGTAAATTGGTGAAGAGGATTAAGGGACAGTCCCAGCCCTTTGCCCTGCATTTTAGCCATATCCCTAAATTTTGTGTGTTCACCGCCAAAGACATGCACCTGGGGATAGGTTGATTGGCAACATTAAATTGGTCCTAGTGTGTGAATGTGAGTGTGAATGTTGTCTGTCTATCCGTGTTGGCCCTGCGATGAAGTGGCAACTTGTCCAGGGTGTACCCCGCCTACTGCCCGAATGCAGCTGAGATAGGCTCCAGCACCCCCGCAACCACGAAACGGACAAGCGGTAGAAAATAGATGGATACTAACAGTGTTACCAAAATATTGTTATCGGGACAACCCTTGGTGGGATGTATGTGCAAACGTAAACATGTGCCCGAACATAAACTATGCGAAGATCTGGTAAGTGGTGTTCCAATTCCGAGGGAAGATTACAAAGCTCTACCCCTTGCTACTCCATTTCGAGGGTGCGCAGTGGTAGTGGGTGAGGGTTAGTGGTAGTAAAGGCAAGTGGTAGTGAGTGAGGGTGAACACTGGGATTTGGCCTATGTGATTGACTGTCAAAGACTTTACCTACATCAATCTAAAAAAAATAACTCCCACCACACCCCCTTTTCCAGATTTTGTTTTATTTTCTCAATTAAATGGCAATATGCTGTTCCAGTTGAATTGTTTGTTCTGTAACCAAACTGCAAGAGATTCAACAAATTTCTATGTTTCAGGAAAGCAAAACGTGAAGACAGATGAAAAAATATGTCAACAGCGCTGAATATATCTTGTGGCGTACCCCAGGGATCAATACAGGGACCAACATTTTTTAATCTGTATATAAACGACATTTGTAAAATTTCAAATGACTTAAAGGCCTACTGAAACCCACTACTACCGACCACGCAGTCTGATAGTTTATATATCAATGATGAAATCTTAACATTGCAACACATGCCAATACGGCCGGGTTAACTTATGAAGTGCAATTTTAAATTTCCCGCCACACTTCCGGTTGAAAACGTCTAGATATGATGACGTATGCGCGTGACGTCAACGGTTGATGCGGAAGTATTCGGACCCATTGAATCCAATACAAAAAAGCTGTGTTTTCATCCCAAAATTCCACAGTATTCTGGACATCTGTGTTGGTGAATCTTTTGCAATTTGTTTAATGAACAATGGAGACTGCAAAGAAGAAAGCTGTAGGTGCGATCGGTGTATTAGCGGCGCGTGCGATCGGTGTATTAGCGGCGGACTACAGCAACACAACCAGGAGGACTTTGAGGATAGCAGACGCGCTAACCGAACGACCTCACCTTGACTTCCTCCGTCTCCGGGCCGCCAACCGCATCGGTGATCGGGTGAAGTCCTTCGTCGTACCGTCGATTGCTGGAACGCAGGTGAGCACGGGTCGTGATGAGCAGATGAGAACTGGCGTAGGTGCAGAGCTAATGTTTTTAGCATAGCTCTGTTGAGGTTCAGTAGCTAAGTTAGCTTCAATGGCGTCGTTAGCAACAGCATTGCTAAGCTTCGCCAAGCTGGAAAGCATTAACCGTGTATTTACATGTCCAGAGTTTGGTAGTATTGTTGATCTTCTGTCTATCCTTCCAGTCAGGGACTTATTTGTTTTGTTTCTATATGCAGTAAAGCCCTATGCTATCACGTTAGCTCAGTAGCTAAAGAGCTTCACCGATGTATTGTCGTGGAGATAAAAGTCACTGTGAATGTCCATTTCGCGTTCTCGACTCATTTTCTGTCACACCGTGGTGAGGGATGTCTTGTCTTGGTTTTTTCTGTCTTGTGATTTGCATATTTTACTTTGAAAAGTAACTCTCCTCTCGTTTCAGGTCACTTGCCCTTCCTTCTGTGTCATCAGTCTGACGTCATCCCTGTTCCCTGATTGTTTCCACCTGTTCCCTATTACCCTCATGTGTCTTATAAGCCCACTCCTCCGTTTGTTCTGTGCCAGATTGTTTCGTTCATTCGTACTTTCCAGCGTCTACGTCCATGTCCATGCCTTGCCTTGTATCCAGTCTATGTCCCATGTTCTTGAATCCCTTCATGGCTATTTTGAGTTTTCCTTTTTCCTCCTCAGCAGAGTGATTTTTTGTTATTGACTTTATTCAGCCGAAGTGGTAAGTTATTAGTTAAATTCCTCAATTTTTGAGTGACTATTTTTTTTTAATTTTATTAATTAAGATAGTGTAGAATTTTTCATAACTGTTGTTTATTCCTCCCGTTGGAGCGTTTTTTGTTTATACATTTTATAGCATTTACTGCGCCAATTATTAGTTCGTCTTTGGTTTTGTGTTTTCCTCCGTTCGGAGTGATTTTCAGTTGTTCCTATTTTTTGGAACCTTTTTTCATCGATTAGTTTTTTGGTTAATTATAGTATTGTATTCCTTGACTTTGGAGGTGAAAGGAAGCTGCCAAAATAAAAGCCTGTCAAGTTCCCTACTCTGCATCTGAGTCCAATCCTTTTACCAAGCCCTGACATTTTCAAGAGGATATAGTATCCGAGGTGGTTTAAAATACAAATCTGTGATCCACAATAGAAAAAGGAGAAAGTGTGGAATCCAATGAGCCCTTGTACCTAAGTTACGGTCAGAGCGAAAAAAGATACATTCTGCACTGCACGCTAGTCCTTCACTTTCACGTTCCTCATCCACAAATCTTTCATCCTCGCTCAAATTAATGGGGTAATCGTCACTTTCTCGGTCCAAATCTCTCTCGCTGCTGGTGTAAACAATAGGAAAATGTGAGCAGTCCTTCCTCCGGTGTCGTCACGCTACTTCCGGTAGGGGCAAGGCTTTTTTTTATCAGAGACCAAAAGTTGCGAACTTTATCGTCGTTGTTCTATACTAAATCCTTTCAGCAAAAATATGGCAATATCGCAAAATGATCAAGTATGACACATAAAATGGATCTGCTATCCCCGTTTAAATAAGAAAAAAATCATTTCAGTAGGCCTTTAAAGGGGAACTGCACTTTAAAAAAAAAATTGCATTGTTCACAATCATTATGAAAGACATAACGTCATTTGTTTTAATACATTCTAAATATTAAATAAATGCGATCAAAAGCCCTTAAAAGAACATCCAAACACATCTTTTTGGGTTTTATGTACATGATGTAAGTGTATGTGTAATGTAGTAACAAGCACATTTATAATAACATTTAATACTTATGTATTTTGTTACATACATACGCGGCACATTAATTTCAAAAACGCATCACGACGTTAGCTTTTTTTTTTTCTTCAACACTGATTATTACTCACTCCAGACTTTACAAGAGCCAACAAACATAATACAACATCACCTACTGTACAAAGTGTTGTGTCATTAAGATGCCGACTGCTAGGATGTTCATACATTCCCGTTTTAAAGAAAAATGACCCATTATTCTCGCGAAGAAATGGGTTGAAGGAGCGGGGTCGGGGGGACTAACTGTCCTTTCGTGTCGTCTTTACCAGTTTTGGGTCCAAAATGGCTGTCAAAGTGTACCAACTTGTCGGATTACATTCTCAGCCATCTACCTTCCAGGTGAGATGCATGATTTATGATCTACAAAAAACTTACAAGGAGCAGGAAAGCAAGGAAACAGCAGACCATTTGATGATGTAAACAGTGGGACACACGCTAGTGATCACGGCACCGCTATAAATAGTTTGTCTGCGTTAGCGCTTATAATAACAATATCACTAATACTTGGTTAATATTCATGTCACGAAATGTAAATGGAGTATTTTTGGCGCTTTTTGGATGGTTATTTATTGGATTTTATGGCAGAATAGAGGACTTCCCACTGGCTCTGCTGTAAACTGACTTTTATTTACGTTTATTTGATATTTAGAATGCGTTAAAAAAAATTTAATCTGCCATCATGTCTTTTATAATATTTGTGAACGATAGGCAAAATTCCCCCAAAAAGTGCAGTTCCCCTTTAAAGTTAGTCCTATTTGCAGACGACACAAATACATTTTGTTCAGGAGAGCACACACACAAGCTAATGTAAATAATAACAGAAGAAATTACCAAATTAAAGAGATGGTTTGACAATAACAGACTATCTTTGAATCACTGTAAATTTAAAATAATGCTATTCAGTAACAGTGGAAGTGAAAGTCAAACTGAAATACAAACAGACAGAGTAAACATTGACAGAGTAAAAGCAATCACGTTTTTGGGTGTAATAGTAGATAACAAAATTAATTGGAAATGGCATAAAAATAACATAAGGTGGAAATAAATATTTCTATAATGAATAAAGGAAAATATGGTCTAGACCCGAGCTGTCAAAATCATTTTGGCTCAGGGGCCACATGGAGGAAAACCTATTCCCAATTGGGCCGGACTGGTATAATCATGGCACGATAACTTAAAAATAAAGACAACTTCATATTGTTTTTTTGTTTAAAAACAGACCAAGCACATTCTGAAAATGTTGAAATTATAATGTTGTTGCTTTTTTACACTTATATGTTGCGGTTAATAGTATTCCATCTTCATTTGTCGTTATTTATACTTTCTGAACAAATTATGTGATAATTTTCATCAGTCAAATAGGTGTCATTCGGTTTCATAAATACACCTTACGGTGCAACCTGGACACATCATCAGTGATTCTCCCGGGGTCATAGGGTGTTTCGGGTCTTAATCAAACACCCTCTCCCGGGCGACCCAGCCGAGGGTGATCAGTCCCTCGACTTGTGTCCAGGTAGCGCTCCACGCCACGCGTCCCCCCTCCGACGGTCTGCCCCGGGGTTGCGCCGGTGGTGCTTGGAGGTTCCAGGCACTGTGGGGAGTGTCCGGGCCTGGGTCCTCCTACGTCTCATCAGGGCCGTACAAGGTACTGGCCCTGTGCGTTGCACCACGGGTTTCCTCAGGCAGCCTATCTTGATCTTATGTGTCTTCAATTCATTGACTGTATCACGGTTTTAAAATGCTCCCTTTGTTGTTATTTTTTAATCCATCAGAAGATTAAAAATGAATAGCAATATGAAAAACAAGTTACAGGATGTTATTAATGTAATTTTCTAATTATCCTTATTTGATGAACTAACATGTGGTTTATTCTGTACACATGTAGCATCATTTACAACAAAACTTGTGAATTTGGACTCTTTTCATTAGGTTAGAAGGGGATACTGTACATATTATTTCAACATATTCATGTGCGCTGTTGCGTTGACCAGCATTCCTCCAATGGGGAATTTAAATTGCTGGTCTCTCCCAGATTCTCTTATGGCACATAAGCTGATGTTTATATTCAATCACCAGGCAGAAATTGGTATTTTGTGGTTTATTCTCCAAGCTTAGAGGACTAACGTGAGACCAATCTACCACACCCGCGTTCCCCAGCCCGGTCCAGATCGGTCTCCCCTCAAACCCCGTGATCTTCCCTCTGTCCCTCGCCCCCACTCCCTTTGTTTAGACTACTCCGAGTTATCTCTACTCTGACACATTCCAATCTAGAAGGCCAACACCTTACTATGAGACTCAAAAGAAGGAAGAATACTAGCTATTCTTTATATGACTATAGGAGTTTAGAAAGAAGTAACACTTAAATATGGATATGATTCTGATCTGCTTCCCACAAGTCCCCCTTTAAGATCTTCTAATAAGATCTTTATTACTTGTACAAAACTTATAAAGCACGCCCCACATTAAAGTAGGTGCTGTTTTTTTCTTTAAGCAAGCTAGCAATAAAACAACAGCTTATTTACATGGGAGATAGATGGAGGGAGTCCACGTCAATGTCGTCATGGTCAGGGAAGTAAACCAACAATTCTCGAAAGTCTTAAAGTTACCACTTTGCTAGACCCCCTTTAGTGACACTTAGCCCAAGGGGCGATAAAGCAACCGCATGAGGCTATGATGGCCAAAAAGCTCCGAATGGAGACCAAGACAGACTTAATTAGGTCAGTCCACCTGCCTAATGTGCTTTGAAGCCAATCTTTGAAGGGGTCAGAGACCCCTGAAACTTCAGTAGTTCCCTAGACAGAGCCTGGAGGCCCTTTAAGGCCCTCTGAACTGAGCAATCGGGGGCAGTGTTGTTAGGAATGAAGGTACAGCATTGGTCACCAAACATTGCACACACTCCTTCTTCCTTGGCTAGGATGCGGTCAAGGGCTATGCGGATCTGAACGGCCCTGAGGGAGGTCGGGGCAAGTTGTTCAGCAAGTCCCTCAACGGCGTTACGAGTCAGGTTGGTTAGTCTCAACGGCGGCGGGGAGTTAGAGAGGCCGCTGAAACAGGAGTTCCAAGGGGTGTTAATTTGGTGAGTGGGGTCACCAGTCTAACCATAGCACAAAGCCCAACGGCTGACGTCGGGATTCTAATGTACAATCTGTGCTTCCCACAACACCAGAATAAGTCAGCTCGTGCCCAAGGGCCTATCCTAGAGCCATCTATCAGTGTGGTGCACCAGTAACGGTTGATGTCACCCAATTTGTTGGGGGACGAAGAGGGTCCTGTAATTTGAAAACGCGTATAATTCAGCTTTTGGGCCACAAAGGGAAGAAGTCGGGTGGCATTGTCAACAGAAGGGTACACATGTCAGTCAACTTAAAAGGGGCGGGGTAAGTGTGGGAAAAGGGACGTCCAGCGGAAGAAGCAACACAGTCACCCAGGTTTTGGCCTCCACCTGAGCCACAGGTTGTCTGCACCCGCTCCTAAGGTCAAAGGTCAAAGTTACCAGGCCTTCGGTGGTGATGTTATTAGCACGCACAGATGTGAGCCTTTGAAACACCACCGAGGTGGGGTGGTACTTTAGGTGCTACAGAGGGTGTAGAGGTAGTTAACGCCCTCTCAAGGACATTAATTTTAATATATCCTTTAGTGTCTGTATCAGTCAGGTCAAGCCCCAAAACAACATAAAAGGGACGATGGGCACAACTTACCAGAGTATGTTGTCTGCATCCGACACCAATGGTTCAGGGTTGAGTCGTAACAAATATAGAGGTTATTACCACGGTAATAGCTATTGTGTCCCCCGCAATTAATCACACTGCACAGGTCAAAAATAAGTCTTGCTATCCCCTTTGACACACTCTATTTAAAGTCCACTGTATGTTCTTAGACACTTGTCAGTCACTGTCGTCAGGAAGGATGAACTGAGGCACAAAGACAGTAGAACACGCCCAAGCACCAGTCCGTCAGGGAACACTACCGGGTGTAACATCCTGCCTTTCGTCTATCAATATCAGAGTAATTTAGGTAACAACACGGGGATGAACATCAAACTTTTCACTTAATGTAACGACAGAAAGTTATGCTGCAAACAAGCAAGAAAAACTAAGAAACATTTAGCATACTGGATTGGTCTCACACAAGGATATACAATATAGAAGTTGAAAAGAGTAATGTAGGTAGAAAATCTCTCTCGTCTCCTGGGCTGAGGGGCAGATGTTGTGGCGATGTCAGCAATGACATCCCCTGGTGATCTGTCAGGTTCTTCAGCAGTAGTGCAGAGGGAGAGGTGGTACCAGGTGTCCCCTCCACCAGCCAGTCGAAGGGCGTGGGACGTCCGTTCCACGACCTTGAAAGGACCAGTCCACCTGAGCTCCGTCCACTTGCGTTTGATGACCTTGATCTTGACCCTCTCAGCGGGCGGAAGGGAATCTGTACAGAAGAACTGGCACACAAATTCTGCAATTTTTTGTGTAAAATACCATTATGGTTTTACGCTGAGTCCTCCTTCCATGGTGGGCTGCTGGTCCTGTGAATGGCTGACCTGTATGCAGCTCATAGGGTGAAAAACTCAAAGGGCGGTAAAACAGTTTTATTCACGGACCTTCGAATGATCATTAACGCTAATTGCAACATGTCAATCCAATTAAATTTGGTCTGTGCACAGATTTTAGCCAATTAGTTTTTAATGTTCTGGTCCACCCTTTCAACCTTACCTTGGGACTCAGGATGGTACCCCAAACCTGTGTTCTAGTCCGAAAGCCTTTTCGACGAAGGCTAAGTGAGTTTTTTTTTTTTTTAATGGTTGCCGTTGTCTGACCTAATCTTTTTGGGGAAACCATGTCGGGGTACTAGGTCATTCACAAGTCATTTAATTACTGATATTGCATCCTCTTTTGAGGTTGTTGTTGCTTCCGGCCAACCACTGTGATTGTCAACACAAGTCAGTACGTACCTTTTCCCTTGTACCGTATTGATCATATCAGTGAAATCAAAGACTATACATGGTTCACCCTCACCTCCTCCATATTCTAAATTTGATCTACTAAACTACTATCGATGTGTAAAATCGTTATTTTCAAATTAAAATTAGTTATAACTTCTTACCCACGGTAAAAACGTTAAAACTATGGAATGTGTCAGAGTCGGATGATTGTCGATTTTGTTCCAAGGAGTCTGTATCCACCCTCACTCACCCCCTTCTGTTTCTGAAAAAAAGGACTGTGTTAGTCATACTATCACTTTCAGAAACATCTGAGAAAAATGTCAGCTAATAGTCAAGTAGCGAAGGGCAGGTCATGTTTGAGGTCAATGATTGTCTCTTCAGCCTCTACGGTCCACTGGGGGGTGTTGTTAGGGTAGGGGACCCCTTAGCAATATCACAAATAACTCAAACTCAACTAAACCCTATCTTTTATGTAATTTATTCAATATGGTGAAAGTAACAAAATATGCTTATATTTATATTGTCACCAATACTAGAAAAATACTACCCTTATGGCGGATGCTTTAGCAATAGTATTTTGAATTTTTACCACACCTGGTGGCCCCAATAATTCATTAAGTCAAGCTCATGTTGTAGAAAGTTGAATGATGCGGACACGTTTGTTACTGAATACTTTCTATCAGACTTCTGCCATGGCAACTTTGTGTATGTAATGAGCAACTATAATTATTTGATATGCTTAAATGTGTAATGTGTCGTTTTAGCTCAGCTGTTGTGTATCTGCTAGCTCCTCGTAGCCTACAGGTGTCTAAAGTGCAGCCCATAGTTATGTGTTTAACATAACCATGGGCTAAACCTAAACAATTGAAAATGTGGTATTTGGGTGTCGGTGTGATGTGTGGCAGCTACGCCGTGTCTTATCATTGGACCTAAGTTCTTTGGTTTTGTAGGCGAGACAGAGAGCAAGGGAACAATGTGGGACACTATTGTGTCCATCTTATACCATGCTAGCTGTTGCAAAGATAGGTCAACATGAGCAGCCACACCTTGAGTTCCAACATATATAAATAATCATAACACATGGCGAGTCGGGTGGCAGTACACACGGAAGCATCGCAGCCAGTCAGGGTTTTCACTGTTAGAGCAGTTGGATGTCAGCCATTCCTGTTGTTTCAGGCTGTGGTATGAGCTCATGGAGGAGTCTTGGTAGTGGTGTCGCAGCTGGGTGGTTGAGCCGTCAGGTAACACCAGGAATGTTCCTTCTGTGCGATTTGAATGTCAGGGTACAGTCTGTAAAGGAGGTCCAGCAATCTGAACCGGAAGTGGTTTGGTGACAGGTAACCCTCTTGTGACCCCAGCGAAGCCTTCGACCTTTAAAGAGGAAGCCCACAGTTTTTTTTGGTACCTCTGCATTAAAAATCGAATGGGTGGCTGATAAAATTGTCCGTTGACACTCATGTCCATTAGGGGTCCTGTCGGTACTTCCTGCTGCGGCTCCTGATGTGGGCGTCCTCTTTCCCGCCTTCGTGTTCGTTTGTTGGCACGCAGGAACCTTTCCTGTTCGGAAATGTTCGGACAGTCACGACTCCAGTGACCAGGCTGGTCACAGCCGAAACAGTGTCTACCCCAGACTGGCTTTGAAGCATCGTGTTGTCCACCACCCGAGTCCAACCGCACGTCTGTTGAGGATTCTTTCCTCCACCTGTTGGAACTCAAAAGCAAGGTCACCCACTGCTGAATATACCCTAGCTGATCTTTGACCTTTTGGTTCTTTTAACCTTTTATCTTCAGCGATCTGTAATTTAAGTAGTCGTTTCCTTGTTGCTCTGTCATTAGCCTTATTTTGCATGGGATGAATAAAATGTCCTGCCATATATTGTTTTTGGCACCGTGTATATCAGGGTTAACTTTGTCCAAAGTGTTTGGCCAAAGGTTCCCTCCCGCAGGTACAGGTGGGAAAGCACGGTCAACAATGGCTTGCATGTATGCATCGGCAAGAGACTTATATTGTAGTATGTCCAAAGTGTTAATGTCATGTGTCAAAAATGTCTGCCGGAGAAAATGGTCAGACGTGTACAAGGGGTTAATTTTTGGAGGCAGGCTTAATCTTAGAGGGGGCGTGTTAATACCTCCTTCTCTTGTCACTGGAGTAGGGGGCGGTGGCCTAGTCAAAGTCTGGGCGGGTCGTTTGAATTGTCTTGCGCATGCGCGGCAGACAAAAAACAATCAGTCTCTTCTGTCATAATTGTCTCATTAATCATCGGTTCTTTTGCTGCATTTCGTTTTTCCACGTAATCCCCGCTTACTTTTATCATACGCCAAACTCTTAAATTCTCGAGCACCAACCTTGCTCCTTTTACTATATCTCTGCGCGTTCCATTTTCACCACACCACACACACAAGCACTCAGCAGCACACACACACACACGCTAGCACTCCCGCACACACACACACACACACACGAGCACGCGTAAGCACTCCCGCACACACACACTCACACTCAGCAGCACACTCTCTGCGTTTCACTTTACCATAAAACTTCCAGTTACTTTTTTTAAATTTTATTTTACCAGACGTTTGAGTTCACGACTTTTCGAGTATTGTAAAGTCCCTCTTAACCCTTTCAAGGAACGTTCTCCTTTTTTTTTCTTTCTTTTTTTTTCTCTACCTGCTAGTTCCATTGTCGACAACCGTCCATTCAATTGATCATTACACAGTAACGATTAATCACATTTTTCCCCGACCACCATCACATTCCTATCCGTCACACTTGTTCATGTCAAACCCCGTGGTCATTGTGTCTCTCATGCCCCATCCGTAACCCGAGAATGTATTTCTCATATTTTTCATAAGGACTTTAACCTTGAACTCTATTAGGGGTGACCAAATCCCCATGGCGAACCACACCCGACTATTTGCTTACTCGTCAGTGAAGCAGCCCGTCACGGTAATCTTTATCGTATTATTAATGAGGACTCCAACCTCAGAATTAAAAATACGAACTGACTTTAACCAACAACTTTATCGTATTATTAATAAGGACTCCAACCTCAGAATTAAAAATACGAACGGACTTTAACCAACAACTTTATCGTATTATTAATAAGGACTCCAAGCTCAGAATTAAAAATATGAACGGACTTTAACCAAGAACTTTACCGTATTCTTCAGAAGGACTTTAACCTTGCAAATTTAATATACGGATGGACTTTAACCAAGAACTTTATCAGGCACAGACACAATGACATGAGTTGACCACTATGTACAACTATTATGTAAAATGGCGGACAGGGCAAAAATGCAATCAATCTATCAAAATCACCACTCTGTGCCTGGGATTACAAAACAGTGTTTGACTTACAGACTTCAGGACATACTCCTAACGCAGATTTTATCTAAAAAGAAAGGTTCTGCCTTGAATTGGCCAATTGAGTCTGTCCAGAAGATTGCAAGAAGTCATCAATCAACAGCGTGCCATCCCGGACGAGCCCCCAAATTGTTGCGTTGACCAGCATTCCTCCAATGGGGAATTTAAATGGCTAGTCTCTCCCAGATTCTCTTATGGCACATAAGATGATGTTTATATTCAATCACCAGGCTGTAGTTGGTATTTTGTGGTTTATTCTCCAAGCTTAGAGGACAAACGTGAGACCAATCTAGCACACCCGCGCTCCCCAGCCCGGTCCAGATCGGTCTCCCCTCAAACCCCCGGAAGTCCCGTGATCTTCCCTCTGTCCCTCGCCCCCACTCCCTTTGTTTAGACTACTCCGAGTTATCTCTACTCTGACACATTCCAATCTAGAAGGCCAACACCTTACTATGAGACTCAAAAGAAGGAAGAATACTAGCTATTCTTTACATGACTATAGGAGTTTAGAAAGAAGTAACACTTAAATATGGATATGATTCTAATCTGCTTCCCACAGCGCCCAGAAAATGTCTCCCCAAGCAGTCATAAGTAAAAGACAAAATGTTAAGATTACCAAAAGCATTTATTTGTGGGAGCAAATGTCACAGGTTACATTACCAACATATTTGACAATCAAGGCATGAACTTAACAATCCACGATTTGTATCATTACTATTACTAATAAGCAACCTAAGTACGTTGTGTCCAAACACGGAAGTGTTGTCTCTATCCTCCTGGCATGGCACATAGCCGCCCCTTCTGAAGTCATGCACTCTCTTGCAGCAGGGGATACCAAGAATTACTATTGCGACATCCAGTGGACACATTTAAAACAGCAGTTCATTCATTCATTTCATCGTATTTTTATACTTAGCAAACTCATCTCGTGGGCCTGTTTGCAAACCTGAGCCGGCCCGCAGGTAGTACAGTACTAGACCCAGGCATGTTAAAATGACTGAAAATAAGCTGGGGGTCCAGGGCGGTGCACGGAACGGGGGACAAGGGAGAACCCCCGAAGCGCCTGGTTTTTCAGCAATTGAACATGCAAAAATTTTCAGAAAAAAAAGCACCATTAAAAGACGTTTCAGGGTTTAGAAAGTAATAAAAAATATCAACAGAGTTTACATAAATACATACCCCATTCATCCAAATCAATCACTATGTATGTTTGAGTCACTATGTTATTGTGGGAAGCAGATCAGAATCATATCCATATTTAAGTGTTACTTCTTTCTAAACTCCTATAGTCATATAAAGAATAGCTTGTATTCTTCCTTCTTTTGAGTCTCATAGTAAGGTGTCGGCCTTCTAGATTGGAATGTGTCAGAGTAGAGATAACTCGGTGTAGTCTAAACAAAGGGAGTGGGGGCGAGGGACAAAGGGAAGATCACGGGACTTCCGGGGGTTTGAGGGAAGACCGAGCTAGACCGGGCGAGGGAACACTGGTGTGCTAGATTGGTCTCACGTTTGTCCTCTAAGCTTGGAGAATAAACCACAAAATTTTGCAATTTGAATTCCCCATTGGAGGAACGCTGGTCACTACAGTAATTACAACTTGTGTTCACATCCACAGGAACCCCATGGGTTAGCCTACTCTATACAGTATTTACAACCTTATTAGTGTTCACTTTACAGCCACAGATGGTTCATTTAGTTATTTACATTATTTACACATTACTTTGGTTCATTCACACATTACTTTGGTTCATTCACACATTACTTTGGCATTTTTGCTTCGATGGCTCTGACATGAGCCTTCCTGGCAAATTTCTGAGCAGCTTGCATTTTCCTTTTTGTTTCTGCTTTAGTGGATTCTGCCTCGGATTTTATAGCCAATTTCTGTCTCTTTGACTCCCTCTCCACTTCTAACTGCTCCAAATGCAAAAATCATAAAGAGTACAAATAATTTTTATTATATTAGCTAACTTCATTTATCTGAATAGCCATTTGTGATTTATAGCATGAAATAACAAATATCTTGCAGTCATGTTGTTTGTTTCAAAATGATTCAACTATTCAATGTCAAAATAGAAACAGTAGAAATAATGAACAAAATGTCAGCTACTGTCTTGTTCTGAAACACCAACGAAAATGAAATTTAGCATTTAGACAGGATGTACTCCAACAAAAGTCATCACACGTCTGCCACAATCATGTGTGTTGTTAAATGTGTATTCCACGCCTTCCATGTCGAGAGCAGTTTTGATTTGGGCTTACATGTTAAACAACTAAAATGAATGTGTTTGGCATTGTTTTATCCAGACGCATACATTTGTCCAAATGTGGTCGAGTGGATGTCATCTACATCGCTAAAATAAAAATCTAAGGAAGAGAATCCCTCTGCCATCTTCTACTAGTTTTTTTATATATAAATCACCCGCTTGAATAGTCCCTCTTCTCTTCTCCGACTCTCTCATTATCATTTGGGATGTCTGTTTTGATTTCCCTTCCTGGTTCGATGACCCGCCCTATCTCGCCTCTGATTGGCCTGTCTGTAATGTTTTGCCCTAATCTTAAAGGCCTACTGAAATGAAATGTTTTTATTTAAACAGGGATAGCAGATCCATTCTATGTGTCATACTTGCTCATTTCGCGATATTGCCATATTTTTGCTGAAAGGATTTAGTATAGAACAACGACGATAAAGTTCGCAACTTTTGGTCGCTGATAAAAAAAAGCCTTGCCTATACCGGAAGTAGCGTGACGTCACAGGAGGAAGGACTCCTCACAATTCCCCGTTGTTTACAATGGAGCAAGAGAGATTCGGACCGAGAAAGCAACGATTACCCCATTAATTTGAGCGAGGATGAAAGATTCGTGGATGAGGAACGTTAGAGTGAAGGACTAGAGTGCAGTGCAGGGTGTATCTTTTTTCACTCTGACCGTAACTTAGGTACAAGGTCTCATTGGATTCCACACACTCTCCTTTTTCTATTGTGGATCACGGATCTGTATTTTAAACCACCTCGGATAATATATCCTCTTGAAAATGAGAGTCGAGAACGCGAAATGGACATTCACAGTGACTTTTATCTCCACGACAATACTTCTGTGAAGCTCTTTAGCTACTGAGCTAACGTGATAGTATCTGGCTCAAATGCAGATAGAAACAAAATAAATAAATACCTGACTGGAAGGATAGACAGAAGATCAACAATACTATTAAACCATGGACATGTAACTACACCAGACCTGGGCATTCTGCGGCCTGCGGGCCGCATCCAGCCCTTTGTACGTCCCTGTCCGGCCCGCGTGAGGCCAATTATAAATTACAAAATACATTTTAAAAAGTATCTATTTCGAGTGTGCAATACAGCGGTGCTGCTTTTGTTTTGAAAAGCGTTACTTCCGTGTGGACGTATGCTCGTGCGCGCAGCGGCAATCAAAATAAATTTTAAAAAACATCTTTGTCGTGCGTGCAATACAACTGTGCTGCTTTTATTTTGAAAAGTGTTATATGTGCGTATGTCCTGTGAGTGAAGGCGCACAGCGACAAGTGATGCACGGTTATCCCCGAGACCCTAAAAAGAGAAAAGTTGATGACGAATGGCGTGTTTTAAAAAAGACATGGACTGCCAAGTAAAGGTAAAGCCGTGTGCTTATTTGTGGTACACATGTTGCTGTGTTTAAAGAATATAGTGTAACGACCTGCTGAAGTAGATGTTGTCTTCTTGAGTTGCGTAAATGAGGAGTGAGGAGATGTGCGTGTGGAAAGAACGAGATATGTTGAGCTGTGTTAGTATAGCTTGCTCAATAAAAGTTTAAAAAGAACGTCAGACTTGGTGTGCACTTCTTCTGGACTCTACAATTGGTGTCAGAAGTAAAACTTTGAGCATACTGCACTGTTTGTGTGCTACGTCATCAGGAGGTACGTGCCACGTGAGGAGCTCGCCGCAAAGAGAGAGAGAGAGAGAGAGAGAAAGAGAGAGAGAAAGAGAGAGAGAGAGAGAGAGAGAGAGAGAGAGAGAGAGAGAGAGAGAGAGAGAGAGAGAGAGTGAGTTTACAGGTGCAGCGCACGCTGCTTGCCACGGGGGAATTCCGCCCTCAATGAAGACTCCCAGGTTTGATGGCAAGGCGAGCTGGGAGGCATTTCATCCCACTTGTGACATCAATTGTAGCGTCCAGAAGAAGTGCACACCAAGTCTGAAGCTCTTTTTAAACTTTTATTGAGCATGCTATACTAACACAGCTCAACTTATCTCGTTCTTTCCACACGCACGTCCATCCTCACTCCTCATTTCCGCAACAGCAACGCTTCTTCCTTCTTCGCCAATCACCTTACAGGCGTGCTACGTTCACAACAAAGAGGATGCAGGATGAAGTGACAGAAATTGACATTTTTGTATTGTAATATACATCAGGAAGTGTTGTGTAAGAAAGTGTTAAAAATAAAACCATCAAAAGCCATCTGCTTTTGTATAAAGATAAGTTAGGTTAAATGAAAATATTATTATTATCTATCTTACGGTATATCAAAAATAATTTGAGCAAAATTTAATTGAAATATTGTCTGTGTGGCCCTCCAGCAGTGCTCGGGTTGCTCATGCGGCCCCCGGTAAAAATTAATTGCCCACCCCTGAACTACACGGTTAATAATTCTCAGCCTGGCAAAGCTTAACAATGCTGTTGCTAACGACGCTGAAGCTAACTTAACAACCGGACCTCACAGAGCTATGATAAAAATATTAGCGCTCCACCTACGCCAGCCAGCCCTCAGCTGCTCATCAACACCCGTGCTCACCTGCGTTCCAGCGATCGACGGCGCGACGAAGGACTTCACCCGATCACAGATGTAGTTGGCGGCTAGCATTGGCTAGCGCGTCTGCTATCCAAGTAAGTACGCCTTGTTGTGTTGCTACAGCCAGCCGCTAATACACCGATCCCACCTACAACTTTCTTCTTTGCAATCTCCATTGTTCATTAAACAAATTGCAAAAGATTCACCAACACAGATGTCCAGAATACTGTGGAATTGTTCGATGAAAACAGAGCAGTTTGTATGGTGACACATTGGGTACGAATACTTCAGTTGCCGTCGTGACGTCACGCGCATACGTCATCATACATAGACGTTTCCAACCGGAAGTTTAGCGGGAAATTTAAAATTGCACTTTATAAGTTAACCCGGCCGTATTGGCATGTGTTGCAATGTTAAGATTTCATCATTGATATATAAACTATCAGACTGTGTGGTCGGTAGTAGTGGGTTTCAGTAGGCCTTTAACCAATCGTGACTCATCATAGTAAACCAACCAACCAATCATGGATTTTCTTATACGTAAAGCAACCAATCATCATTGATGTTTCCCGTATATTTTATGCCAGCAACTTGAGGGTTCCAAGTCCGCTCCCAGCTTCCGCCATCCTAGTCACGTCCGTGGTGTCCTTGAGCAAGACACTTCACCCTTGCTCCTGATGGGTCGTGGTTAGGGCCTTGAATGGCAGCTCCCACCATCAGTGTGTCAATGGGTGAATGTGGAAATAGTGTCAAAGCGCTTTGAGTACCTTGAAGGTAGAAAAGTATAATACATTTACCATTTGTATTTAGTATGATTTCACATAAGTTGTGTACAAATTGAGAACAGGAGGTAAACACATGTGTTAGTAATTGCTACGAAGTAGAAAAGGAGTAGGATTAAATTAGATTTGTTTCTTCCTATTCCTTTTTGGACATATCGTAAAAAAAAATTTTAAAAAACGAAAATATGTGTATATTGAAAATGTATAAATGTTCGAAATAAACCTAAACATCAAAGATATTCTACCAATTGGTCTGTCACTGCCTTTTCCAGAGCTTTCAGCAGGGCAGGAAGAATACTGATTGGTCGGTAGTTAGTAATTTCCTGTTAATCTCCACTTATATAAGGGAGTTACAATAACAGATTTAATGTTAATGGCAGACTGTTTCCCTCTGCTCATACTGTCCGAGAGATTCCTGGCTACTTTTAAAAATGGTTTAATGTCCTCACCACGAGTGGTAGCATGAGGCGGTGCAGCCCACAGAAGATGCAGGTCCTCCAGAATGGCACACCCATACATTTCATGGTCCGGAGGTTTGCTGTATTTCTGGCACAGTGTGAAGAGCATGAAATAGATACTGTACCAGGAGATAGGGCAACAACACAAATGTTGAGGTAAATAAGGATGTGGGAGTGACACAAACCATAACGCTTTTTACTTCTTTTGTACAAAACTGATGTCTGCAAATCTATGGCCCAGCATCACGCAGCACGATTGGCATTTCCTTAAAAACAGAAGTACTTTACTGGTGACCTGTTCTCTTCACGGATGAGAGCAGGTTTTCACTGAGCACAAGTGACAGACATGAGGGAGTCTGGAGGCATTGTAGAGAATGTTCACATCAACCAGCATGATCAGTCTGGTTGATGGGTCAGTCACGGTTTGGGCAGGTAATGCTCCCTGACTGTTGAGCAGATCCTCATACCCTGTAGGCCCTGGGCTCCTTCTGGTGCACGACGATGCCCACACTCATGGCAAAGTCGTGTATAACGAGAGTGTGGTCAACTAAACGAGAAGCGCCATGACTGCTTCCAAGGATGTGTGCAGCTGTGCATGCCTTTGCTGTCGTTTTGACGAAATAAACTAGAATAATATTTATGTATATTAGTGTTGTCCCGATACCAAGCAGCATGTGAATGGGCGCGCTTGCAATGCAAGCAGCCCATATTATTATTGCTCATACTTCAAACTTTATTATTCTTGTTCCGCACGCTTCTCTTACACTTAATACGAGACGAACCGGCCAACGAGCCCCCCACATGTTATACCGTCGGAAAGGGGCTGTTCGCGCCGATGGCGGTACTTTAAATTGGGACCATTTCGTGTTACCATGGAAACGCTATTTATGGATAAACGGAAAAAATGGACCACTAGAATGGGTACGCACCTTTATAATGGCGGATATTTCCAGCAGAACGCTCCAAAAAGGCAATATTACCTCCTTTTGTAGCTCAGCCATACTTTCACGTAGCACTCTATGTGACACTTGTTAACTGTTAGCATGTTAACGTTAGCATGCTAGCATGTTACCATTATCTTGCAAAATTTTTGAGCTACTTTTGCTACTGTTTAGCCCATAGTCACATAACTTGGTATGTGACAGTTGTTAACTGTTAGCATGCAAACAATCGCATGCTAGCAAGCTAACTTAGGCTTGCTAACGTTTTCATCTGTTTTTACACTTTTTTTTCTACTTCCGCAGCCATACACCTTTGAGTTGTATAACTTGGTATATGAAACATGCTGACTGTTATCATGCTATCATTAGCACACATACTAAGTGTTAGCATTTTTATGTAAACGTGCTACTGTTTTAGGCTAGTACTGTGGCTCTTTTTGTACAGTTACACCTAGAACTCACAGATTCAGACACTCGGCACCATCTAATAAGTATGGCGGCTTCCGGCGACCCCCGGCCAGAGGTCCAGGGCACAGATAGCAGGCTCATCAAAATTTCCGCGGGAATTTTCTAGTTTCTATTAGTCTCTGCAGTTCAGTGGTTGACTGACACGTGGCTTCATTTAAAAAAATAAATTAAAAAAGTGTTACGCATAAGCATATAATAAGAAAACCACGTATAATAGCAATACCACTATTAAATTTGCAGACAACACCACAGTAGTGGGACTCATTTCTGGGAGGGATGAGTCTGCCTACAGAAATGAAGTGGAGCGGCTGACTGGGTGGTGCAGGGAAAATAACTTGGTCCTTAACAACACCAAGACGAAGGAGCTGATCATGGATTTTCGGAAGAAAAAAACGATAAATATCCAACAACTGTACATCAATGGGGACTATGTGGAAAGGGTCTCTAACTTCAGGTTCCTGGGTATCCAGATCGAGGAAGACCTGTCGTGGAGTATGAACACCTCAGTGACCATCAAAAAGGCACAGCAGAGACTTTACTTTCTGAGACTCCTTAAAAAGAACCACCTGTCACAAAAACTGATTGTGTCCTTCTATCGCTGCTCAATAGAGAGTAGGCCTAACATACTGCATGTGTGTATGTTATGACAGCTACACGGCGGCAGAGAGAAACGCACTTCAGAGGGTCATAAAAACTGCCATGAAGATCACTGGCTGCTCTTTCTTCTCCCTAGATGAACTGTACAGTGCCAGGTGCCTCAAAAAGGCCCAAAACATAAATCAATCAATCAATCAATGTTTATTTATATAGCCCTAAATCACAAGTGTCTCAAAGGGCTGTACAAGCCACAACGACATCCTCGGTACAAAGCCCACATACGGGCAAGGAAAACTCACCCCAGTGGGACGTCAAAACATCATAAGGGACCCATCTCACCCAGGACATAAACTTTTTGAACTGCTGCCCTCGGGCAGGAGATACAGGACAATAAAATGCTGGACAAACAGATTTAAAGGCCTACTGAAAGCCACTACTACCGACCACGCAGTCTGATAGTTTATGTATCAATGATGAAATCTTAACATTGCAACACATGCCAACACGGCCGGGTTAACTTATAAAGTGCAATTTTAAATTTCCCGGGAAACTTCCGGTTGAAAACGTCTAGGTATGATGACGTATGCGCGTGACGTCAATGGTTGAAGCGGAAGTATTCGGACACATTGTATCACAATACAAACAGCTCTGTTTTCATCGCAAAATTCCACAGTATTCTGGACATCTGTGTTGGTGAATCTTTTGCAATTTGTTTAATGAACAATGGAGACTGCAAAGAAGAAAGCTGTAGGTGGGATCGGTGTATTAGCGGCTGGCTGCAGCAACACAACCAGGAGGACTTTGAGTTGGATAGCAGACGAGCTATCCAACGCTAGCCGCCGACCGCATCGATGATTATCCTTCGTCGCGCCGTCGATCGCTGGAACACAGGTGAGCACGGGTGTTGATGAGCAGATGAGGGCTGGCGTAGGTGGATAGCTAATGTTTTTAGCATAGCTCTGTCGAGGTCCCGTAGCTAAGTTAGCTTCAATGGCGTCGTTAGCAACAGCATTGCTAGGCTTCGTCCGGCGGTACAGCATTAACCGTGTGGTTACAGGTCCAGAGTTTGGTAGTATTGTTGATCTTCTGTCTATCCTTCCAGTCAGGGGCTTATTTCTTTTGTTTCTATCTGCATTTAAGCACGATGCTATCACGTTAGCTCCGTAGCTAAAGTGCTTCACCGATGTATTGTTGTGGAGATAAAAGTCACTGTGAATGTCCATTTTGCGTTCTCGACTCTCATTTTCAAGAGGATATAGTATCCGAGGTGGTTTAAAATACAAATCCGTGATCCACAATAGAAAAAGGAGAAAGTGTGGAATCCAATGAGCCCTTGTACCTAAGTTACAGTCAGAGCGAAAAAAGATACGTCCTGCACTGCACTCTAGTCCTTCACTCTCACGTTCCTCATCCACAAATCTTTCATCCTCGCTCAAATTAATGGGGTAATCGTCGCTTTCTCGGTCCAAATCGCTCTCGCTGCTGGTGTAAACAATGGGGAAATGTGAGGAGCCCTTCAACCTGTGACGTCACGCTACTTCCGGTACAGGCAAGGCTTTTTTTATCAGCGACCAAAAGTTGCGAACTTTATCGTCGATGTTCTCTACTAAATCCTTTCAGCAAAAATATGGCAATATTGCGAAATGATCAAGTATGACACATAGAATGGATCTGCTATCCCCGTTTAAATAAGAACATTTCATTTCAGTAGGCCTTTAAGAACACTTTTTACCCGAGAGCAATAGTGTCGCTGAACACAAGACAATAATGACTGTGCATGTGAGCTGTGTTCATGGTATTTTTATGTATGTATTTTTATCTATTTATCTATGTTCTTATGTTTTTATGTGTTATTATGAATTTGCACTAAATTAGTTTTTGCTTACAATTTCGTTGTACAATGTACAATGACAATAAAGATATATTCTATTCTATAAAGTGAGCATTTTAACTGAGTTGTGGAATTATAAGGGTCGCTTCAATGACTTAGACACGTTTGATTCATGGTTGTAAAAGTCCACTGACTGATCAGCTGATGAGCTGTCAGGCAACAGACTGAGCAGCTGGTGATGCATATGCCTTCAGAGTTCCGCCTGATGTTATCTGTCAGACTTATTGGATGGTGTCACAAACCGGTGTGGAGTTTCTGTACGTCATTACTTCACTGTCACATAAACAGCCTCGGAGGGCGCACGGCAACAGGTAACAGGCCGTGTTGTGTGTAAATAAAAGTCCAATATACATTTCTTGCCTGTCATTTTTTCACTTTGCATCGATTGCCACGACAGACTGCCTGTCAGTGCTGGCACCTCTACATGGAGATGCAAACAGTGACACTTTGATTTATTTACCAACAAACTTTCAAAGAATATATTTTAGGAACTTATTAACATGTTTGTGAATCAAATCCAGTTATCTTAATTAAGTCGCGTTATCTACCAATTTATCTGTACAGGCTTTTTCTAGGATGGAAACCTTTGCCTTTTAATTGTGGGTTCAAACATTATATTCATCCATTCAGGCAAAAACACACTGGTTGGGAAGTTCACGCAAAGGGTCAGAACACGAGGACGATACACAAGGGAAAAAGTGCTGGAATGAATCAGTCTAATCAATGACCTGGCAAGGAACTGAGGAGAACTTGCTGTAAAGGGAAGAGGAGCGTGAGAACAACTGGACACAGATGAAATATTTCTTCGTCTTCTGTTTTTTTTTATTGATTGTTAGGAAGTAACTTTTGGCACATATTACCTTGGACCACCTTCTGAACTGGAGGGTGGATTGAAATGGTTGTACTATAACCCATAAATTGTGTTTAATAGTTTTACCTTTTCAAGGTAAGGTACTTAAAGGGGAACTGCACTTTTTGTGGAATGTTGCCTATCGTTCACAATGATTACAAGAGACATGATAATGGATTTTTTATTTTTTTGCATTCTAACTATTAAACAAATGCGATCAAAAGTTCACTTTCAAGGGAGCTTATTGGAGCCGCACAATTCCGCCTACAAAGCCCTTAAAAACAAACACCTCCATTAAGGTCTTATATACATGATGTAAGTATATATAGGGATGATGCTCGAATCCGGTTTTCCCGGTTGTTCGATAAGAAAAGAACCGAGTCTTCGGACTCGAATCCCTTTTTGAGAACCGGTACCTGTTATCGAGACCACTATAGTAAAGAAAAAGAGTTGGTTCTTTATTCGAATCCCTGGGAACGAATCTCGTCCCGATAAGAAATGCCCCGTGAGACGTCACAAGAAATGACGTCACGTAGCTCAATCACTTGTCACGGTGCAGCGTGCTGCAGTTTGTTCCCGGGACGCAAAACTGACGGCTCCGGACGAAAGCGTGCAGGTAGGAGATGATTTATTTCTCATAAATCATACACATTACAACAGGCAGGAACGAAACAAAAGGAAAGCATGCCGTTCGCACGAGAAGCTAAAGCAAAAACTTACTTAGCCCAGGAATACTAGAAGCTAAGGTAACTTTAGCACAGGAATCATGCGCTCGAAAACCAGAATGCCAACGTAACTGTTGCAAATGCAAACAATGAAGCCACGACGAGTGACCGGAAAAGGCAGGCTTAAATAGAGTCTCTGATGAGCAACAGGTGCGCGTACAAGGCAGGTGAAAATCATATGTAACCATGGTGACTAAAACAAACCCCCGAAGTGCACAAAACAACTAAGGAAGTCCGAAACTAACAGAACATAACTAAACAAAACATGATCCGACCACAGATCATGACATCATTAGGCATCACTAATGCTTTCTTTATTTCTTTAGTTTATTTGGAACATGAACACACTTACAGTATAATACATCACAGTTTCATATCATTTCACTTTACAGGAGCTTTATTTAATCCTACCCCTTTCCCACTTCATAGCGTTTACAAATATATACATAATTTACTGACCTTTTTATAATAAAATATCTGTGAATTAGTATATACAACAGTTTTGTAATATGTAATTAATTAATTCAGTCATTATTAATATACTGAGATGAAGAATATCTTATTTTCAATAAGGTTGAAAGTATAATACATATAAGTATAATTCTTCTTCTTTGTACTTTGTAAGCACTATTCATTTGAACAACCTCTTAAACTGGATCATATCAGTACAATGTTTAACTTCTTTACTTAATCCATTCCATCATTTAATTACACATCATTTTAGCTGTTTGCAATTTTACCAAATCATCGAACTTTAATATTTTTGACTCAATAAATAAAGTTTTTGTATGTTCTCTATATCCCACATTATGTATCAGTCTAATTGATTTTTTTTATAACACGGTTAACGAATGTAGCGCACATTTGTAGTTATTTCCCCACATTTCTGCACAATAACTCAGATAATACTATAGTAGCGAGCAGTAGAGAATGTGAAGTGATTTGTTAAACCAAATATTGTGTGTTTTTTTCCATATACAACAACCTATCTGGACTCGATAAGAGAATCGATAAGGAATCGGTTCGATAAGAGGATTCGATAATAGGCTCGAACTCGATAATTCCTTATCAAACATCATCCCTAAGTTTATATGTAATGTGTTAATGGCCACATTTAAAATAACATTTAATATTTACTTAATTTGATTGTTTCAAGCATAAGCGGTGCATTAATTTAAAAAACGTGACACGTTTCCTTTTTTTTTTTTTCATCACTGATTATTTCTCACTGCAGACTTTATGAGAGCCAACACACATAATAAAACATCACTTACTGTATAAGGTCTGCTGTCATTAGGATGCCAAAGGGGGGCGGCGTAGCTCGGTTGGTAGAGCGGCCGTGCCAGCAACTTGAGGGTTCTAGTTTGAATTCCCCGCTTTTTCCATCCTAGTCACTGCTGTCGTGTCCTTGGGCAAGGCACTTCACCCACCTGCTCCCAGTGTCACCCACACTGGTTTAAATGTAACTTAGATAATGGGTTTCACTATGTAAAGCGCTTTGAGTCACTAGAGAAAAGCGCTATATAAATATAATTTACTTCACTTCACAGACTGCTGGGATGTTGATATGTTCTTACTTAGGTGAAGAATGACTCATAATCCTCACATGTCGTTCTGGCCATTTCCGATTCCTAAATGGCTGTCAAAGTGTACCACCTTGTCGGAATAGTCAACTCACACTTCTTTGCATTATTTTATTTTTTTAAATTATTATTATTATTATTTTTTTTTTTAACATGTCTTATCCAGCCACTCAGGCAAATCATATTGTTGATGTAGATGCCCATCAGAATTGCCTGTACAGAATTGCTTTACAAAAGAGAAGTGTGGGATATTTCTCTTGTTGCCCTATTTGTATTTGACTTTATTAAATGGATGCATTTAGTATTTGGCGCAGCCGGACCGGAGCAGGAGGGGGTAGAAAGAAGAAGAAGAAAAGGAGACAGGGGGGAAAGTGCAGGGATAAAAGGGGGGTAAGACAAAGAGACAACAACAATAAAACAACAACCATAGCAAATAAGATACAGTATATACAAAGATGATAACAAAGATAGTAATAACACAGAAATGACAATGAACATTATTGCACTACAAATAGAGCAATAAAAATAAAAAATTAAGAAACCAAGGCCGAAAACTGAAACGCATAAATTGTTATTCCAATTATTATTACTATTGCATTTATAGATATGACTGTGTGTTAACCTGACTAAAATCAAGGCATTGCCATCGCACACATTAGTATTCATACTAAAGAATGAAAAAAAAACATAAAATTATAAACATATTTGAATCAGCAACATTATAAAACTTAATACCAAAATTGAGTCAACACATTCTGTTATGATCCGTTGCCTGGATCATGTTTTGTTTAGTTTTTGACTACCTTAGTTCGGTTTCAGCACCCCTGGGTTTCCGTTTTGGTTACCATGGGTGCTGATTAGTTTCACCTGCCTCTGATTAGTGTTCGGGATGCTCACCTGCTCCTGGGCACTAATCAGAGAGCTACTTATTCCTGTTTTTCGTCACAGTCAGTCTGGCTGTCTTGTTTGCTCCTGCAACACGTTACGTTGATTATTTCTATGTTCCTTGATTCCTGTTCATGTGCTAAGCTTCGCCATAGCTCCCATAATATCGACACACTTTTCTGTATTTTTCATGGTTTATGGACAATAAATCATTTTCTTACCTGCACCTTGCATCCGGAGTTCCATCTGCATCTTGGGAGAACGATCCGCGCAGTGAAATGCGACCACGACGTAACACATTCGGGGGTACTTTCTTTTTCTGAGTGGTGTTGTTCACATAATCAGAATGGCGATCAGAATGTTTGGCTTTTAGGTGATTAAAATTGACGTGGAGAACTTCTTCGAAGAAGACTCCCTCCTCTTGATATTCCCACACATTTTACAGATCGCGGTCTCCACATCGAGAGGAGCCAGATGAGGTGGTTCGGGCATCTGGTCAGGATGCCACCCGTACGCCTCCCTAGGGAGGTGTTTAGGGCACGTCCGAAGACCCAGGACACGTTGGGAAGACTATGTCTCCCGGCTGGCCTGGGAACGCCTCGGGATCCCCCGGGAGGAGCTGGACGAAGTGGCTGGGGAGAGGGAAGTCTGGGTTTCCCTGCTTAGGCTGCTGCCCCCGCGACCCGACCTCGGATAAGCGGAAGAAGATGGATGGATGGATGGATGGATGGTTTGTGGGTCTTTCTTGGATTTATTGAAGTTAAAAATGCTGCTTAGTGCTTTCTGCTTGCATCATCACAACATCCTGTTTCGACAGTGTTATTTCGACAGTGTTATTTCAGTGATAAAGTAATTTTTCGGCCGAAAATGGCTCAAAGTTGTCATTCTCGGCTTAAGAACCGGGGAATCATTAGTCTGTAGTTATCAGCAAAACATTCTAACACACAATGTTTATCCCCAGTGGCATAGTGTTATTGTAAATTTATGGCTTTAGTTCCCGGCCAAGGTTGCGTCAGGAAGGTCATCCGGCATTAAAAAGTCAACTCAGCTGTTGCTTTACTTTTGTCTGAAAAAGACGACAATTAAAAAAAAGTATTGGCCTTCACACCACCAGTGATGAATTTCATATGTGTGCCATGTGACTTGTTAACAACTCTATAACAGCTCCATTTGTTCTGCCCTGGGCAATATAACCCTGTTGATGCTATGTCCGTTGTAATAGAGTTCTCCATCAAAGCCTGATGGATGCCGTAGACTGGGTTGGAGGTGAACAATGATGAAGTCTGACAGGTCTTCTTCTATTTCATGTTCACACCAGTGCCTTACTCAAGGTCATTCAGTAATCTTTGGCCCTTACTGTCAGAAATCTGGTAACCTGTAATGAATACTGATTTATGAATGCTTCTGACTGACTGACTTGTGTTCTGTGTTAATTTCTGACCGTATTAGTTTCCTGGAAGCTTAAGGATACACACGAAAACGTAGTACAAGCGGACAATGTGTGGGCGTGTTGAGATTTGAAGTAAACTCTTTAAACACTGAAAAAGATTTGTAGGTTGGTAAGGAACTATCGACATTTTTATGGTGTTACATCGACCCAGCACTAAGGAAGAGCAACTTTCATAGCTTAGCAACAGTTAGGGGATTGTACTAAAAGTGAGGATGGACGGCAAATGGACAAATGGGCGTCCGTGCGAAACGGGTACGTGTGAGCCCACAAGACACTGCATGCTGCGGATGATGTGAATAACCAGTCAATTCTCTGGGTTAGGGATGTTTTATAATTTTCCATTCAAGAAGGCGACTGCACTTGGAATGTCATCAGAGTTTCTATAATTCCGTGCAGTTTCCTGTGAAATTCTGCGTACCAATAGACTTCCCAGATGGCGCATTGTTTAAATGTTTTGTCATATTGTCCTACACTGAGAACGTTATTTCTACGTGCTGTTACTGTCTGTGGTAAATAATTATGTGCTGTGCTTTTACATGTACATTTTAATCGCAAGCTTTTTCAATTTCAGTTTTAGGTATTGAGCGCAACCATTTCTTGGTTTGAACATTTTTGCCCGCTCGAAAATGGACACAGCTGAACACTATAGAGACAGTGATTGTAATACAATACAATAAAATACAATACAATGCACTTTATTGTCCCACTTAGAGAAATTTGTCTTGGACTCAACAACTATGTCATAAATGCTTTAATAGCACATCAACAGGCATAAAATCCGAACAATTACAAACAGTATTGCACATATCCTATAACATTGCAAATTACACACCGCACTGGGGCCAATTAACTGCTGCAGGCTGGCCACACCAACCAATGGTAACTTTGGGGAGGGTTCCTCCATCTACATAAAAGGAGCATGTTTATTCTGCTGGTTCATTAATTACTGGTTACTCTCGTTTCAAAGAATTTGAATTACTTATAGTTGCTTAGTTGTAGCAGTGTTGTGTACCGGGCAAAGGGAAGGAGGCAACACCAAGCCAGGACTGCGGTTTACTAGGTTTATTGAAAACCTTGATGAGTGTGTGGGTTGTGTATGCTACCACAAGTGAATGAGTGCGGACGATGTGTAGAATTAACAATGTAAGTTTTACCAGGGGTTGTTGTTTGAATCTTTCGTGGAATCCAAAGGGCAAGGCGAAGAGGTAGTCAGCAGGGAGGCAAGCAGTCGAGGGCTGGAGAGAGGCAACGATTTCAGAGTCCAAGCAGAGGTCAAGGGTCGAGGGAAGCAAGCAGAGATCCAGGTAGAGGTCGTGAGGCAGGACACGATCACAGGCAGCAGGGAAGACACTGTGGAAGACACAAGGAACATCAAACACGGGAACGAGGAAGAGCACAAAGAAGGCGAGCAAGGAACGAGGGAGTGGTGCCAGACGTGATGCTTACTGTGAAAGATTGGCTACGTTCTGGCAAAGGTCTCTTGGGTCCGCTGGCTTTTATGCCGCTCCCTCTCGTCAGGTCCAGGTGTGCTGATTCGCAATTGTTTGCAGCTTTGTTGCTGCGTGGGCGTGCTGCGCCCAGCGCAAGCAGGGGCGTGTCTGGGCACGCAGCCAGAGGAGGAATTGGAAGACTCAGCTGCTGGAGAAAAGCGGGTTCGAGTCCGCGCCGTGACAAGCAGCTCTATTTCAGCCACCCTTGCTTCTTTACAAAAGTGGCTCCATATATGTCACACACATGTAATGTGTGTGTGTGCGTGTGTGTATGTGTATATTTATATACTCTTGGCATTCTCTCGATGAGCTTCAAGAGGTAGTCACCTGAAATGGTTTTCACTTCACAAGTGTGCTTGAAGCTCATCGAGAGAATGCCAAGAGTGTGCAAAGCAGTAATCAGAGCAAAGGGTGGCTATTTTGAAGAAACAATAAAACATGTTTTCAGTTATTTCACCTTTTTTTGTCAAGTACGTAACTCCACATTCGTTCATTAATTTTTTTGATGTCTTCAGTGACAATCTACAATGTAAATAGTCATGAAAATAAAGAAAACGCATTGAATGAGAAGGTGTGTCCAAACTTTTGGCCTGTCATCATCATCATCAGCAGCCGTTGTCAGTCCACTGCTGGACGAAAGCCTCAGCATGTTTCTGCCATAGTGAACGATCTCTCTTGGCGTACTCTTCATGCTGGTTATTAGCCTACACCTTCCACGCTGGCTTGGTGCGGGTTGGAAGGGGTATTTTATATCAGAGATCCTTCTCCTAGACTAATTGCCTTACTGGGCTGTTGAACTTAGTCTGTCCTGTTGGTTGTCCGCGCCCCAATTACCCAGGGACCCGCTCAGCTTTATGGCGCTGACCGCCCGCCAGTCACAAGAGAAGGTGCAAACGGTTCTTTGTGTGCATTTTATAGACGTTAGTTGGGACTCACTAACCCCACACACAACCTCCCATCTCATGCCTGGATGTAGTTTAACGTCATACCCAGGACATTTTGGCCTGTACTGTATATATATATATATATATATATATATATATATATATATATATATATATATATATATATATATATATATATATATATATATATATATATATATGTGTGTGTGTGTGTGTATATATATGTACCGTAATTTCCGGACTATAAGCCGCACCTGACTATAAGCCGCACCAGCTAAATGTAGGGGAAAATACAGATTGCTCCATATATAAGCCGCACCCGACTATAAGCCGCAGGGTTTTGATGTGTAATATATATATATATATATATATATATATATATATATATATATATATATATATATATGTGTGTGTGTGTGTATATATATGTACCGTAATTTCCGGACTATAAGCCGCACCAGCTAAATTTAGGGGAAAATACAGATTGCTCCATATATAAGCCGCACCCGACTATAAGCCGCAGGGTTTTGATGTGTAATTAGCGTAGTATATAGGGGTTCCTGCTACCACGGAGGGGATTGTCGGGACAGAGATGACTGTTTGGGAACGCAAAGCGTCCCATTTATTAACAATAAATCTTTCAATCATTCAATCAAACTTTCACATCTTTGACATGGCGAACAGCATTCGTGCAGAGTAAAAATAATACAACGGTGCAAAGTAATACAAAGTGCTCACCTGTACGTTATCAAAATAACCAGCCTACCGGTATATGAAAAGTCAGTCTTTAATCATTGTGTCATCGTCTTCTTCCTGCGTACTAAAACCACTGAAATCCTCTTCGTCTGTGTCGGAGAAGAACAGGCCATAAATAAGCCGCACCGTTGTATAAGCCGCAGGGACCAGAACGAGGGGAAAAAGTAGCGGCTTATAGTCCGGAAATTACGGTATATATGTATATATGTGTGTGTGTGTATATATATATATATATATATATATATATATATATATATATATATATATATATATATACTGTTTATATCAGTGACGTGCGGTGAGGTCCATGGCTGGTGAGGCACTGACTTCATCACAGTCAGATTTACAAACATATCTATCAATCAATCAATCAATGTTTATTTATATAGCCCTAAATCACAAGTGTCTCAAAGGGCTGTACAAGCCACAACGACATCCTCGGTACAGAGCCCACATACGGGCAAGGAAAACTCACCCCAGTGGGACGTCAATGTGAATGACTATGAGAAACCTTGGAGAGGACCGCATATGTGGGTAACCCCCCCCCCCCCCCTCTAGGGGAGACCGAAAGCAATGGATGTCGAGTGGGTCCGACATGATATTGTGAAAGTCCAACACATCAGCGAAAGTCCAGTCCATAGTGGGGCCAGCAGGAACCATCCCGAGCGGAGACGGGTCAGCAGCATGAACCCTAAAGAGCAGGGGTGTCCAAACTTTTTCCACTGAGGGCCGCACACGGAAAACTTAAAGCATGTGGTGGCCATTTTGGAATTTTTCATTTTCAAACCATAACAAAATATATGCATTTTTTATTTATTTTACCTTTAGGGGTCCCGGGGACCATAAAGGGTCTCAGTCATTAAAATGTAAAAAATAAATCAGATTTTTTTTTTTTTTTAATTATTTAATGCTTACAGTAAATCTGCCCCACTCATGAAGTGATACATTTTTATTAGGTTTTTCTTTTACTTTCAACACTTAAGTTACGAGATCAACTTCAGATATATCTGTCCATTTTATGCTGGAACTATTATTTTGTTTGTTTTATGCGCTTTTGTCAAAGAAAACTTTGATGTTTTTATATGGCTACTACACAATATATGCAATATTTACCACATAAAACATTTTAAAGTGAAATATTTCAAGTAATTGGAGCCCTGAAAATAATTCATTATAACATGGATTTTTTGTCATTATATATTTTTTTTGAGCAATGGCAAAAAAAAGAAAAATGAAGAAAGACAAAAGAAAAAAAACAGCCTGCATGGCAGCTTTGTGTCAACATTGCAACTTTTTTCGTTAGATTTCGCCTCATTCCACTTTTTTTAATGTTCTTTTTTATCTTTACAATAGTATTTCCAGAATGTGTGGCGGGCCGGTAAACAATTAGCTGCGGGCCGCAAATGGCCCCCGGGCCGCACTTTGGACACCCCTGCTAAAGAGTATCTTATTCACCATGTGATTGGCAGCAGTTAACGGGTTACGTTTAAAAGCTCATACAGGCATTCTTTACACATACAAACTGTAGCACACAAAAGAGCACATTTAATAAAAAAAAACATTATTATGGTCTTACCTTTCTTGCTGGACATCCACACAGCCAGCCTTTGCGTGTGTACCACGCCGTTTGAAAAGAACGGGTCTTCTGTCCCGAAGTCAAAAGCAAACCTTTTAGCTCCGGCATTGGTCTACCTTTAATTATTACCTCCTGCTTTGATTGAAAGTCCAGTTTAGAAAATTGTTTTATTTTACATATGTAATCCTCCATGTTTTTAATAAAAGTTCAGGCGAGAGGAAATAAACAATCGGCGCACTTATTGCTAACTTTTTTTTCTTTTTTTTTTTCTTCTGTGGCCGAGGATTGATCTCTGGGATCACTACCCCCCCTCTACCACCAGGAGGCCGGATTACTGCGAGCCTCAGCCAGGACGTCTTTGGCAGCAGTTTTATTAATGCTCAACACAAAAAATATGTTACACACATACAGTTGTTGACAAAATACACTTTACATTATATAATTCAGCTAACTAAACTATGGAAATGTATAATGTAATTCATATAGCAATACAGTCTCACTGCACAGCAGGCCAGAAGTTAGCTGAGTCATTGGCACAATCCATGTGGAGGCACAACTGAGTGACGTGCCTCAACTGGCTGCTGATCACCGCACCGTCTCTTCTCAGTATTTGAACGGCAAATGTGAAAATAAAAAAATAAAAAAATCTAAAACTGGTGAAGTTAAATGGAAAATAACTTTAGTATAATTTTTTTTTATTTTTACATTTTTTTTCTTTCCATGATGGCAGGTGAGGCCCCGCCTCCCCTGCCTCTACTGACTGCACGCCACTGGTTTATATATATATATATATGTGTGTATATATATATATATATATATATATATATATATATACTGTGTATATATATATATGTATATATATCCTGTCAGATGACTGCAGCATTGACCTGGACATACAACACCGGGTCAAAGAGGCCTCATCCTCCTTGGGGTAGCTGAGGAAGAGAGTCTACAACAACAATAACCTCCCCCTCCACACCAAAGTCTCAGTCTACAAGACACTATGCATCAGATTCACAACCCTTCTATATGGCTGTGAGACATGGACAAACTATGCTCGCCATCTCAAGATACTGGAGGCATTTCATATTAAGTGTCTAAAACACATCGCGTGGCGTGGTCGGGAGAGTGGCCGTGCCAGCAACCGGAGGGTTCCTGGTTCAATCCCCCACCTTCTACCAACCTCGTAAGGTCCGTTGTGTCCTTGAGCAAGACACTTCACCCTTGCTCCTGATGGGTCGTGGTTAGGGCCTGGAATGGCAGCACCCACCATCAGTGTGTGAATGTGTGTGTGAATGGGTGAATATGGAAATAGTGTCAAAGCGCTTTGAGTACCTTGAAGGTAGAAAAGCGCTATACAAGTATAACCCATTTACCATTTATCGTGTTCCACACTGTGATCCATCAGAGAGTCAGCTGCGGGAGCTTATAGGCCATTATCATGCTTCACCATACTTGCCAACCCTCCCGAATTTGCTGGGAGACTCCCGAATTTCAGTGCCTCTCCCGAAAATCTCCCGGGACAACCATTCTCCCGAAAATCTCCCGATTTCCAGCCGGACAACTATATTGGGGGCGTGCCTTAAAGGCACTGCCTTTAGCGTCGTCTCTCACCTGAAAAGGAGACTATTATATATGTCTCCGTTATCCATAGGTTTAACTATAACCCATAAAGTAAGCAGGCATGGAGCTATTTCTCAGCGTGTGTTTATTCCAGCCGGCACGTTAATACACTGACACACAACATCCGGATTCCCATCATGCATTGCTTCAAAACTACGGCAAGTAGTAATATCCAAAAGTTCCAGCCGGACAAACAATATTGGGGGCGTGCCTTAAAGGCACTGCCTTTAGTGTCCTCTCACCTGAAAAGGCCGAATGGATATAGTCACTCATGAACGGTCAGAGAAGCACAAGGCGGCAGCAACGCAGTATTATGGGCCACCTTGCAAGCAACATTCCTTTCTCATTTGTGGATGTTTTCAACAAATCCGTGAAGGATATGTTTCTGGATTCAGAGATCACTCGCCAGTACTCAAATGGCAGAACAAAAGCTACTCAAATAGTGAAAGGTAAGTGTTATTTTTTTTTTAAGTAAGCAGCAAGTACAGTACAGTTTGTAGAACAACTGTGTTTCCATTACTGTACTATATATATATATATATATATATATATATATATATATATATATATATATATATATATATATATATATATATATATATATATATATTTATATATATATATAAATATATATATACATATATATATACATATATATATATATATATATATATATATATATATATATATATATATATATATATATATATATATATTTATATATATATATATAAATATATATATACATATATATATACATATATATATATATATACATATATATATATATATATATATATATATATATATATATATATATATACATACAGTATATATATATATAATAATAAGAAATACTTTAATTTCAGTGAATTCTAGCTATAAATATACTCCTCCCCCTTAACCCCGCCCCTCACTCCCCCGACCATCCCCCAACCCCCAATCTCCCGAATTCGGAGTTCTCAAGGTTGGCAAGTATGTGCTTCGCCGACTAAGATGGCTCAGCCACGCAAAATTCTGTCCATCTGCTGGGGACCAGAAGAATCAGAATCAGAATCAGAAATACTTTATTAATCCCCGAGGGGAAAATAAGAAGAGGCTGAAAGTCCAGCTAAAGATCTTTCTAAAGAAGTGCAATTTACAGCCCGCTGCCTTGGAAGCTGCCTCTGCGGACCGCTCTTCCTGGCTTGGACTCTACCTTTAAGGAGTAAAAGCGACAGAGGAGAACAGACGAAAACACCATTTTGCGAAGAGAGAGGAGAAAGTCGACCATGTCCACACCTGCTCCATCAGGTCAGGTCTACAGTTGTCATGTCTGTGGCAGGCAGTGTGCATCACGCATTGGGCTGCACAGTCATCAACGAACCCACAAACACACAAACATCAAAAGCAGGGGTGTCAAACTCATTTTAACTCAGGGGCCGCATGCATTAAAATCTTTTCCCATGCGGGCCGGACTGGTAAAATCATGGCATAATAATTTAAAAAATAAAGACAACTTTAAAATTGTTTTCTTTTGTCTTACCTCGGCCAAAAATAGAACAAGCACATTCTGAAAATGTACACATTACAAATAATCTTCTCGGCAAAACACTTCAAGTTAGTGGAAAATTCTGAGGAAAAAATTGGTGCAGTTTCAAAACACCATGATGTACACAATTAACTTAGACTTTGTCTCAGTGTACTACCAAAGCCATTAAACTTTAAGCACTTCCTGTTTAGCATTCTCAAGTTGGCAGTTCACCATTAAAGACGTGTTTGGAAAAGCAACCGAGTGTTTCTTCGAACCACTGCCTGGGTGACATTCACAACAGCTACAACACATTCATTTATCATCATTCAAATATTACAAATATAATCAAAACAATTGTCAAATTGACGCCATAATAGCCAAATTAAAGGTAACATAACTACAAACTTACCAATGGGAACATTGTAGATTTAAGCATAAAATAAAATAGAAAAAACAACAAATGTAGAAACACACATTTTTATAATGGAGTTCAGGGTGCGCATTGTGCCGTCAACAAATTGCAAGCACTGCACGGAATTCTAACTACTTCAACAATAATGGTCATGTTGACACAAGTCTGAGACCTCTCGGAGTGTTCAACAATCCGAAAAAAGAGACAGAAGAAAGGCAGCACAAAATCAACCTCAACCTGCGTCCCAATTAGTATGTTCAGCATGCAATTGCAATTACCACTCTCGGATAGGACTGCTCAGCCATTCACGTCAATGTTTCATTTAATTCCTGTTTGGAGATACACCACCATCGTCTCCTGAGACGGAAGGATGCCAGAGATAAACACACACACATATATACTGTATATATATATATAGGGTGTACGCTGCCTTCTGCTCGAATGCAGCTGGGATAGGCTCCAGCGCCCCCGAAAGGGACAACTTCAAGCGGTACAAAATGGATGGATGGATGTATACAGTATATACGCACCACACATATACATATATATATATACATATCAGTGGTGAGCCGTCAGGGCCAGCAAGGCCTTCTCTGCTGGCCTAACATAACCAGAAATCATGATCATAATTAAAGATAAAATGTATTTTTAATTTACTTTACATAGATATATAAAAGCATTCATCATATTCTCTTCATTTCAGGCTCCAGTGTTGCTTGTTTTTATGTTAGAGCTTTTATCCAATCAGAAGTCAGCTGGCTAATTGCCAGGGCTTTATGAATTTAGCTGTAGCCTTCTGAATCAACATAATGTAAACGAACAGAACACATACAGTTGATAGACAGTTCCGATCAGATCACAAGTTGTTGACAGTAGCCTATCTAGGTAGCCTGACGTTAACTAGACTATGAATAAATTCTCACCTGTCCAAAGTGAGTATCCTAATTTGGCTGCTGACGTTTACAGTATACAGGGGTTTTGAAGTTGTTTTAGAGGGCTACAATGGTCACTCCCATTATCTTGCAAGCGTTTTTTATCATCTTTAAAATCCCCCCAAAAAAGACGTGTGTTCTTGTCTCTCATAATGATTGTGAACAATTGGCAAAATTCCCAAAAAAGTTTGGCTCCCCTTTAAACGCAAGGGTGCCCAAACTTTTTTGCCTCCAAGGGCCAAAGTAAAAATGTGACATGGGCCACAGGCCAAACACATTGATTTTAAGCGTACAGTAGCACCATAAGAGAGGAGTTTAGACCCATTCCTGTCAGGAACTGGCAGCGTTGAATGCAGCGTAAGCCCAAGATGCAGAGACGGCAGGCGGAATGCAGGTAAAAAGTATATTTCATGAAAAGCTAATGCAGCTAGGAAGTGCACAATCTCAGAACAATGATCCAGCCCCGTCCAGAAAATAGGGCTGGCATATGAAGCATCCTGATTGGCATCCAGGAACAGATGTGTCCTGATTGCCAACCAGGGACAGGTGAGAGAGGCAGCGTTTTCACTAGTGGCTTCATTTAATGTCGAAGCAAGATATCTGCCACTTTCAGAACAAATCCTACTGCTCACATTTGGTCCTCCTGAACCATTTTCAATAACATTCCCTTCCACCTCAGCATTGAAGCTCTCACAATGCTAGTTAATTTGGTTCAGCGCGGAATAGTTTGTGCTTACAATTGGCTTCCTTGTTGCCGCGGCGCGCCAGTGAGAGACCGCATGATGAAATGAGCATAAAAGTGGATGGGACTGCAGCATTCACGGGCTTATTGTATTGTAACAGGATAGATGAGGCAGACAGTGATGCAGGGAAGAAGAGACAGAATCTGAGAGAGATGGCGAGTGCAATGATTCAGACTGATGGAGGTTGGGAGAGTTGCCCAGCTCTGGGACTAATTAAACTGCCATTGCTGGCTTTGATACAGTGGTATGAAGAATTGTATAGAAACTCCTTCAGTGGGAAGGGAATTTGCAAAGAAAGTAGCACTGCGAGGAAGGGGTTTGGATATTTTGATAAATCATCCACCTGCAGTCCATTCTGCGTTATTATTGGTGTCATGATAGCTGTTAAATATTATTACCCTTATTTCCATTTTGAAGAATCATTGTCTGCTCCGTGCACCTCAAAGAGTAATAATGTCTCATGGGAATCATTCAGATAAATCCTCAAACTTGTCTTTAGATTGTTTTACCTGCATAGTGAAGGTCAAATTACATCTCTTATGTGCTGTGAAACCCTAAATGGTTTCCAGTCTAGTAAGAAGGAAAAAAACTGTAATTAAAATGATTCTCTTACTTGCCACAGTGGCCCACTTGAGCACATGGTAAGTCAAATATGAAGTAAATCATCATTCCGCTTTAGAAACGTTTCATTTTCAAAAAGACTTCCACCGAATCTGATATCTAATTACCATGGTATCTTTACGGCTCATTAGCTAACCACATTTAATCTGTGAACACTATTATCTGGAAATTGATGTCATTAAATATCTCAAAAGGCACAGACAATTGTTAGGGCAACAGTGGGTGCCATCTATTGGACTTGAGTGAGAGTGAATCAGTTCGGATTAGGTTATCAAATACAATTACTAATGAGTGGAAAATACTGTAATTATGGTTATAGGGCTGGTTTATTTTGAACATGCATGTTCAAAAAGTGGAAAGAGGGACATCAGCAGGTCCTTGCATGCTCAATTGACAAACTCACCCAATCCCCAGTACTGGTGTACCCAGACTTCAGTCGCCCTTTCACACTACACACAGACGTGGCCGTACCGACCATTGAGGATACAGAGGTCATGTTCTCTGTATTTTTTTTAGGTGGCAAAGGGATGTTGACATGACTGACTGTAAATGTACTTTGTGTAGGACATCATGTGCACTGTACATCACCATGCGGTAGATCATCCTCTCTCAATATACGATCTTTGGTCATGCACAGCCTGCTACAACTCCAACAACGTAACGCAGAAACGTCCACTTTTACTTTAAACATTATCCGATCCAAAATGTGGTGTCAACATAAAGTTAATATTATATCATCCTGATGTAACTAATGTTGCTTTCACCTGAATGAAATTGATGTGAAACGCTGTCGGTATAATGCTGTCGTTGTGTCAATCAGGTGCCGCCCCGCCCTAAACGCAGATCACGCCCTCTGCGTGGGCTGATTATCAAAGATGTTAAATGAGTGATAGATAGTTATAGCTTAATTCAAGCTTTTGTTATTCTGAAAATTCATTTTGTTGCTCAAGGTAATATAATTTATATGGTGCTGGGATACCCATGAATTCAGCCTTTCAAAGTTCCTCTTGGACAAACAATTTCTGACCTTGGTATTTGTCAAATCCTAATTACGGCCCTGCACACAGATGCTTTTTAAAAGGGCCTCGACACAGTTCTTTACCAGAACCAGGATGAGAAGTTGCGAGTGATCGAAGGTAAACTACCGGCCAGTGTCCCATCTTCCCTATATCTTGAAAATCCTCGAAAAAATTGTTGCACAGCAGCAAAATAATCACTTAGCGTCTAACAATCTCTGTGAACCCTTTCAGTCCGATTTCAGGGCAAATTACTCTACAGCGACAGCCCTCGCAAAAATGACTAATGATCTATTGCTAACTATGGATGCTGATGCATCATCCATGTTGCTGCTTCTTGATCTTAACGTTGCTTTCGATATCGTCGATCATAACATTTAATTAGAACGTATCAAAACACGTATTCGTATGTCAGACTTAGCCTTGTCTTGGTTTAACTCCTATCTTATTGACAGGATGCAGTGAGTCTCCCATAACAATGTGACCTCGGAGTATGTTAAGGTAACGTGTGGAGTTCCACAGGGTTCGGTTCTTGGCTCTACACTCTTCAGCATCTACATGCTGTCGCTAGGTGACATCATACACAAATACGGTGTTAGCTTTCATTGTTATGCTGATGACACTCAACTCTACATGCCCCTAAAACTGACCAACACGCCAGATTGTAGTCACCCGGAGGCGTGTCTAAACAAAATTAAACAATGGATGTCCACTAACTTTTTGTAACTTAACGCTAACAAAACGAAAATGCTGATTATTGGTCCTGCCAAACACCGGCACCTATTTAATAATATTTATTAATATCACCTAAGCATTTGACAACCAAACAATTACACAAAGCGACTCAGTAAAGAACCTCTGTATTATCTTCGACCCAACTCTCTCATTTGAGTCACACATTAAGAGTGTTACTAAAACAGCCTCCTTTCATCTGTGTAATATCTCTAAAATTTGTTCCATTTTGTCCACCACCAACGCTGAGATCATTATTCATGCATCCGTTACGTCTCGTCTCGATTACTATAACATATTATTTTCGGGTCTCCCTATGTCTAGCATCAAAAGATTACAGTTGGTAGAAAATGCGGCTGCAAGACTTTTGAAAAGAACAAGAAAGTTTGATCATATTACGCCTATACTGGCTCACCTGCACTGGATTCCTGTGCACTTAAGATGTGACTTTAAGGATTTACTACTTAAATATAAAATACTAAACGGCCTAGCTCCATCCTATCTTTCTAATTGTATTGTACCATATGTCCAGGCCAGAAATCTGCGTTTTAAGAACTCCGGTTTATTAGTCTGCAGGCTTTAGAGCATTTTCTATTTGGGCTCCAGTACTATGGAATGCCCTACCGGTAACAGTTAGAGATGCTATCTCAGTAGAAGCACTTAAGTCCCATCTTAAAACTCATTTGTATACTCTAGCCTTTTAATAGACCCCTTTTTGGACCAGTTGATCTGCTGTCTGTCTTTTCTGCTCTGCCCCCCTCTCCTGCGTGGATAGGTTATCAGGTGACCAGGGATCAGCCTCCACAGATGAGACGCTTGCTGTTCAAAGTCGGGACCCAGGATGGACCACTCCTCTTTGCATAAGTTGGGGACATCTCTGCGCTGCTGACTTGTCTCCATTCATGATGATCCCCTGCTGGCCCCACTCTGGACTGGACTCTCGCATTTTTAACTGTATCCACTCGGCATCCACTGGTCACCCGGGGGGAACACAGTTGCGGTCCTTTTCAATGTTTCTCATTGTTCCCATTGGGTTAAGTTTTTTCTTGCACTGATGTGGGATCTGAGCCGAGGATGTCGTTGTGGCTTGTGCAGGTAAGTGCGCCGTGTATATCTTGAATATCCGGCTCTTAGCTTTGTATGGACTCATCGATCGTTTACAAACTGAGTTCGGAGAGGAAGTGACGCCACAAAGGCCGCGCCCCACACAGGAAGTGACGTCAGAAAGAACGCGCCACAGCCAGCTTCATAACAACCGGTTTTGTAACTCGGAGCTAACCACTGGAAAAATGGAGGCGAGACATCCAGACATGCCCGTGTTTTTCCTTCTTCTACACTTGTGGAAATCACACATGAATACCTTAAGAGAAGGAAACGCGCGATTGCAGCAATTTGGGATACAACACATCATAGCAATGTTGAACGACGGTTTTGGATAAGGCCTGGAAGAACGGCACTTTGGTGGGATATGTTTGTCAACGAGTGTGTTGTGCCAGAGACTCGGCAAGAGAACTTTCGAATGTCCAGGTCAGCTGTAATTCTACTTAGTGAAAAACTTTGTCCATTTGTCGAAGGGGAGACAACGAGAATGCGGGTTCCCGTGGACAAGGGAAGCCTGCTCTAACACATAGCACCGCCCCTTCTGAAGTCATGTGCGCTCTTGCAGCAGGGGATACAAAGAATTGCTATAGCGACATCCTGTGGACACATTTAGAACAGCAGTTTCTTTCATTCCAAAAATTTCAGCTTCTTTTTATACTCGTCTCATGGCGCGGATAAAACCTGTTCGCAGGCCTGATTCGGCCCACAGGCCATACGTCTGACACCCTTGATCAAGTGCATTGGAAATGTCCTTCGTAATTTTTATTAATGCCATCAATGTTACCAATTATATTTAAGATAAATTATTAAATTTTCATTCAATTACCTTGGGTGCCACCTTAAAACAAGGAATAGACAACTCACAGATTGGCACAGGTTATTAGTGACTTGTGCAACACAAATAAAACACTTCCCATAACCTTGCTTTAATTGTACGACTGTCCATCCTTAATAGCAGTGTTTTAGTTTATTTTGGTGGGCATACAAGTACTTGATTCTACATGAGGTTTGTTCCGAAAATTTCAATGGAAGTTGTGTTTTTTTTTAGGTGTTTGTTTAAATAAAATGACAGGAGAAGGTGAACTAATAGGAGCAATTTTTCGTCAGTGTAATTTTAATTGAAAAACGAACAAAAAAATCATCCACAGCGATTATTATAATTACTAAAATATTCCATTTGCCCACACTCTCTTGTCTCACGACTATGTATGGAACAGCCTCCAATAATGTTCACTCATTCCTGAGTTGCAGCAAGTCTTTGTGTGTTTTGCCATTGAAAAGTGTCAATTGTCACATTTCTGTGCCCATTATGACATTGCACATAGTTTATCAAGGTCTTTCGTTGGTATATGCGAGTCGTTATCTCAGTCAGTGTAAACAAGTAAGCAAGATGTGGGGTGAATTTGGGTGAATTAGTGCTACCAACTGTGGGTGTGCAACGATTCGTCGACATTCTCGGCAAAAATCTACAATACATTGTTCACCGACAATGTCAATTAGAATCAGTGACGTCATTGCTCGTGTTTTTCTGGACGGGAAAGAACATGCGCAAGTTAGCATGACCAATGACCAGCAAAAGTGGAAGAGAACATGGCTTTGGCGACAATTGAAAGTAGAGATGTCCGATAATATCGGCAGGCCGATATTATCGGCCGATATATGCGTTAAAATGTAATATCGGAAATGATCGGTATCGTTTTTTTTATTATCGGTATCGTTTTTATTTTTTATTTTTTTATTAAATCAACATAAAAAACACAAGATACACTTACAATTAGTGCACCAACCCAAAAAACCTCCCTCACCCATTTACACTCATTCACACAAAAGGGTTGTTTCTTTCTGTTATTAATATTCTGGTTCCTACATTATATATCAATATATATCAATACAGTCTGCAAGGGATACAGTCCGTAAGCACACATGATTGTGCGTGCTGCTGGTCCACTAATAGTACTAACCTTTAACAGTTAATTTTACTAATTTTCATTCATTACTAGTTTCTATGTAACTGTTTTTATATTGTTGTACTTTCTTTTTTATTCAAGAAAATGTTTTTAATTTATTTATCTTATTTTACTAATTTTTTAAAAAAAGTACCTTATCTTCACCATACCTGTTTGTCCAAATTAGGCATAATAATGTGTTAATTCCACGACTGCATATATCGGTTGATATCGGTATCGGTTGATATCGGTATCGGTAATTAAAGAGTTGGACAATATCGGAATATCGGATATCGGCAAAAAACCATTATCGGACATCCCTAATTGAAAGTATTAGAACATTTTTACCTCAACACTTCAAAGCAGACCTTGATTTTCATGGGAGTACGTCTGTGATGTGAGAGTATTCAAAGCTGTGACTTTTAGGACATCTGGAGAATGTGATCTGCGACTTTCCTCAAACAGAGAGACAGAGTTGTGTAGAAAACTGCTTTAACTAACATTTTAGCCAAAGTCTGCCAGCTAAACATTGTCTATATACCTGTGTGCAGCTTTTTAAACACATTATCATCATCTTCACAAAATACTCTATTCTTTTTGAGGAAGTTAGATAGCTTTGGTGTTGTTTTGTACGTTTTTATTGCTGCTATTTCGACTTTCCTTTATGTACATACAATTTCGTACTTAGTTTTTATTGGCATTTTGTCCGTATTTTCAACTGAATATAAAAGCTGAAGGCTAAAAAAGGACCACTGAATAGGTGTACACTTCATAATCGGATTAGTTGACTAATCATTAAGCTAGTTAATGACTAGTCGACTATCAAAAAAATAGTCGTTAGTTGCAGCCCTAGTGCGTTGACAACAACACAAAATCCCGGGGGACCCGTTAATACACACCAGTTTGTGTGTAATCATATGTTCTCAGAGTGATCAAAGAACTTCGACAAATGACACAATCAATAGTGGTTTCATGTGTGCAAACTGAGGTTTGTCTGAAAGGTAGTCTGTGATGCAGGAGCTGTTAACATCTTCTAAGACAAAGTGAAGAGTCTAGTTGTGATCAATGCCCTGAGAGTACAATGACCTGGATGAGAGAGAGAGAGAGAGAGAGAGACTTCCTTTTATTGCCATTCAAATTTGAACTTTGCAGTACAGATAAAAACGGCATTTTGTTGCATTAGCTCATGGTAGTGCAGGATAAAAGAGCAATAAGGTGCAGATATAAATAAATAGATTACTGTACAGATAAATATATTGCACTTTTGCATATGATTCCACGTTTATGGATGTATGTTTTATTGTCTTTATATTCCAGCGAGTTAATCCATTTTTGGGGGGAATTGAGGGGATTATTTTAATGCGTTCAAGAGTCTTACGGCCTGAGGGAAGAAGCTGTTACAGAACCTGGAGGTTCTGCTACGGAGGCTGCGGAACCTTTTTCTAGAGTCCAGCAGTGACAACAATCCTTGGTGGGGGTGGGAGGAGTCTCTGCAGATTTTCTGAGCCCTGGTCAGGCAGCGGCTTTTTGCGATCTCCTGGATAGGAGGAAGAGGAGTCCTGATGATCTTTTCCGCCGTCCTCACCACTGTCTGGAGAGATTTCCAGTCTGAGGCACTGCAGGCTCCAGTCCAGACAGAGATGCTGTTGGTCAGCAGGCTCTCTATAGTGCCTCTGTAGAATGTGATGAGAACGGGGGGAGGGAGCTGTGGTCTTTTCATCCATCGCAAAAAGTGCATGCGCTGCTGAGCTCTTTTTACAAGAGCTCTGGTGTGTAGGGACCAGGTCTTATTGTCAGTTATCTGCACACCCAGGAACGTGGTGCTGCTTACCATCTCCACCGCTGTGCCGTTGATGAAGAGTGGAGTGTGGCTGGACTGGTGCTTCCTGAAGTCGACAATGATCTTCTTGGTCTTGTCGACGTTCATGAATGAAAACCTCCATAAACATCAAGCTTTAACTATCGTTTTGGCCAAAATTATCATTCCACTCAACTCAATCTCGGACACTGGCCGACAGTTGGTGGGCGGCCGAGGGTGGAGTCGGCTCTCTTGGTTGCTTTGTTGGGTCTGCTCCTGTCTCTGGCCATGCGCCTGCCACCCCAGCAGACGATGGCGTGGAACACCGCAAAGGTCACCACAGTGTATATGTTTTTTGTTGTTGTTGTTTTACTTATGTGGCTGTGTGTTGAAGTGGCTGGTGGCACCAGCTCTGCTCTTTTAATGTCTTTAATGTTCTTTGATATTTCCCTCTTACACACGTTTATGTGTGCTATGGCTATGAGTTTTTTTTCCCTTGGCCTCAGTCTGGACCAACTCTCCAGGGTACTAGGCTTAGAATTTTCTTTTTTTTAAATCAACACCCCCCCCCCGTCAGCGATCCTGTTCTGTCTCCCTGTATGTTTGTCTGATCTTGAATGGGATTGTGCTGAAAATCTTAATTTGTCCTCTGGGATTAATAAAGTATTTCTTTGATTCTGATTTTGAAAGCACATGAGATGGACACCATCCAGGTGTGAGTGATCACAATGTGAAAATGGAGATGACAGCATCAATCCACACTGATAGGCAAATTGTCAAAAGTTCAGAGCTGGTTTTACCTGTAGCCGTATGCTGGCCGCAACCAGCCTCTCGATCACCTGACATCAGCACAATCGGTCTGTTGTCGTTCAGACCAGCTGGGGTTTCTTGGGAGCCAGTGCCAGACAAGACGTTTTCCATAGCACCAACTCCTTTTCCTGCAATCAGGTTGTGGATGCGATGCACAATGCCAGACAGATGGCTGGCACAAGACTTCAGGCCCTGGGGACTGATGTGATCAGATCGGGCTGTGTTGCTTTTGTTGAGTGTCTCCAGCTGTCTCCTCACCTGGTCAGCTGTCACTGTCATGTGGGGTAATGATGGTCACAAGGAGGGTTTAAAGCAGTGTTATCAAGGTAGTTTGTAAAGGAGCAGGGGATTGATGGTAATAGAGAAAATGGTGGTGATTGCCATGGAGACTGAGGCGGTGGGTTCAGGGGTGGTGGGCTGAAGCTATTAAAATAAAGCCATTCAGCGTGTCCCAGTGCTAGCAATGCACATTTGAAGCAAAACCAGTAATTTCCCCCCAATCATCTCCTCACCTCTTGTCGTTATGCTGGACTTTCTCAGTCTCACCGTGTCACAAGAACTAAAGGCCCCGACTTTTTGTTGAGTTGTTCTTTAGGTCAGCTAAATCAGGGTTTGTTGTAGGTGGAACAGGGCACAGTCCTGGATGGAGTGATGATGTCCTCACAGAAGTTGATCTCGCTGATGCAGAAGATCAATTTCTGGCTATACATAGTGTGTGCACGTGGATATATACACATATTGTGTGTATATGTATACATACATATGTAATACGATGATGGTGTAGGTGTACGGTGCATGTATGTAGTATTACCAGATAGACATAGATTATATAGAAATAATAACAACAGTTAAATGTCCTCCTTAGAGCCCTCATCATTCCTTTTAAAGAGGACATGTGTTTCTTTGAAATGTTATTAGTCTCATGGTAAACTTTAGATCACAGTCATACACTCATGGCTGGCAGGAATGTTGAGCCAATACAAAAGCCAACTAGAACATCCAAAGATTAATGAATATCCTACTTGGAGATACCATGACAATATGAGGAAGTTCTACAAGACAGAGCCAAATGGTATGAAGATAAAGACCTCCGAGGTTGGGTGATCACCAAGGACCCCTGCTGATCAAAGCTTGCTTCGGACTACTATAGATTAGAGGTGAGTAGACAGAGTCCAGACTTCTTCATGCTGACGGACTGCTTGGTTTGTTTGCTGAGAATGTCTCCTATTCTTTTTCAGTCAATCACATTGTAAAATAAATCTAAAACGGTGAATCTGAATATAGATTGGTGAGCTTTATTATAGATCAAGGAGAAAAAGTGAAAAATGATGTGCTCTTTTTAGGTTAAGGTTACAAGTACACTTAAAACATTGACACATTCATAAAATCACAAGCTGACTCATTGTTTTGGGGGAAAAAGTAAGCCTCAAAATATGGCAACTTTTACCGTAACTTTTTGTAAAAGCTGCCAAATTCAGATAATTTAGGCCGTACCGATCACAAAAAAAGTTTGCACAATCCTGGAGGGATTGCAAATGGTCCTGGTTTGGTCATGGTTGATGATGATTGTCCTGCTTTCAGTGCAGTGTTTTGAGGCGAGATGATGAATCATTTTGTCCTCTTCAAAGTTTGTGCTAAAAAGTTCTGCTCCTGGTGCTACAAATTGATGTTATGTATAGTCGTGTGAACCTGGCAAACTGGCTTCACAAACGGGGAGTTCTGTGGAGAATTTGTGGTGGTTTGGTCAGGAAAAGAGAAGAGAGCAAAGAAGAGTTTCTGTTAGTGGAGGATCATGGAAAATAGTGTCCCCAAATAATTGTGTAACCTTTAAGTACAAAACAATGGCTGCCACTGCATAATGATGACAACTTAACGGCACACACAATTGAGTGTTAGTTTCATTGTAGGTGATAGACATTATCCCTTAAGAGACCAGAAAAATTTGCACAAATCGTTGAATCTTATGAAACACACCATCATTAATGTTACCTCAGGCTTCCACCTCCCTTATGGGATTAAAATACACATATAATGACTCACACCATATCTCATTATTTAGCACAATCTCCCGTTTAGACTATGATTTGGTAGGCAAACCAGTAATCCTAGAGGGACACTGGGTAACAGACCAAAGGCCAATTGTTTCTATTATCAAGTTGCAGCCGTAAAGACTTATCCACGAACGAAAAGACAGGAAGTGTAAAAAGATTAATAACAGTGAATATGATACATTACATGTAATTTATTTGATTGCACCCAATTATGCATCTGCTAAGCATGTTAAAAATGGCCTTTTGATCATGCAGGGCCAACTGCACCTTCCCTTTGCACCAGAGACTTAACAATGGCTTGATCTGCAGAGGTATTAAAAGACAAAGTTTGAACTTCAGGTGAAGCTATTGGATAATCCACTACCGAGGAGTGCATTATCGGTCCATTTTGGATTAAAATGAGCAATGTTACAGTTATCAGCATAGACACCAATTCAGAGACGTTTGTGCTGTAGGGGACCACAAAAGGTTATAAGGAGTCGCTCGTTTTGCACATGTTTTTCAAGCGTTAGTGTCACTGATCCCAAAGGTTTGGTACCCCAGATCAGTTCTGCAACTAACAACTAGGGGTGTAACGATCCGTTTTAACAACGATTCGATTCGATTAGTGTGGTTGCCGATACAATTCGGAACAATCAAATTTTTTTAGAACAATACGATCCGAAACGAGTCGGTGAGATGAACTGTTTTGAAAAACAAATCAAACACTGTGACTGTGAAATAAATACTGAATATTGGACATTGCAGGTGAAGTGTCCTATAATCCTGTTATTTCTTGTAAGGGAATTAGGTATAACTATATTATTGATACAAACACTCAAGTAAACAACAATTTACGGCCATTGCAGTCACATCTTACTTGAATAAAGAGCAATAATTAACAAAAGAAAACGTCTTCTGCTCACATTTTCAACATTCAAGCGATTTTCAATTAAAGTACAGTAACCAACATATTAAGAGTAGATTTACCTGCTAATTAAAGTTTGTCGACGAGGCCATACAGTGCTGTTCTCCGCCCTGGCTTTGCTAATAACGAAGAGCGTCCCAGGTGTGCGGAAGTATGTGTGCCCCCACATAATGGTGTTGATCCCTCGCTTCCTAATTTCCATAGCCTCCTTTATTAATTTCTTCTATTTCTTTCTTTTTGATGAAGTGAATTTTTCCTTGTGTTCCGGAAGTTAGTGCGTCGCCGAAACTTGGTCTGTGGCTTAAAGTTGTGTTGCGACTTTATATTATTGTATTGTGTTGTTTTTATTTGTTATGGGTTTTTTATGCTGTAGCTGAAAGTTTTTGTCTTGATATTATGATGTATGTCTTCTGGCGTTTGCATTTTTTATGATCTTTCTCGACCACCACAGCTATCCGCCATCTTTGTTTTGATGACGTCCCAGATGGGCAAATAGACTTAACGTTTAACATCCTTTTTTTTAAAAGTGCTAAACTTCAAATAAAGTCTGCCGTTCTTAAATCCAAGGTTTTCCTTGTTGTAGTATTGATAAAATTGATCGATTCTCTTTTAAAACGATCTTAGATCAACATCGATCTTCTGGAAGGCAAACTTGCCGAGCACAGATCAATATACTTATTTATACTATAATATAAATTGATTTATCTATCAATTGTTACACACTTACTACCAACCATATTCAAATTGAAAACGTTTTTTTCCCGCTCATGCTAATATTAAGAAGACAGGCATCAGATCCTCAGTCATGGGTCCCAAGTGGGTTATTAATCCAACACACAACTCTTCTCCTTTTTCATTCTGGTCTTGGAACCAAGCATAAAATACTGAAGCTCAAAGTAAATTACGTTTGAATGGCAACAACTTAAAACAACTCATTGAAATAGTTGTTTGCCCTCAGAGTCCTGCTGTGTCCAGGGAATTATTCCGTGAGTTTGTAAACATTTATGAAAACAAAACTAAAAATATTTTGGGAAAATAAATACATCGTTCTTATCCCTCTGATATCAATCATATACTAGTAATACCCTTAGTGTCAACATCACCAATTTATGGATCGATCCGTCCCTCTCTTACTTGTTGTGTACTGACTATGACAATGTTGACACATCAACAGTTGCTGTTATATTATTCTCTCTCTAGACTCTAATTAAATTACTTGTTAATTTATTATTAATATCTATTTACTTTCTTCTGTAACGTTGTTCCATCTACACTTCTTAAACTTTACTAAACTATTATTTTTTTCTGTTTCTAGCTAGCTTAGCTATTAGCAGATGCTTGCTCTTGGTGTGCAACATGTTTAGCCTTCTCCTAATACTTAATAATGATTGAAAGATTCATTAGTTGAATTAGCATGCTAATGTTACATATAAGAAGCATGCTAATGTTACATATAAGAATGCAATTATGGCAGAGAGTAGAAGGATACACCTTTAGTCAAAAAAGATTTACGACCTTAAGGTCAAAAGGTCAGAGGGGGGTGGGGTGAAGGAAAAGTCAGAAGGAGGCGGGGCTAAGGGGGATACACTTTATGTCAAAATGTGATTGATGGCCCTGTAAGAGGAGGGGTGGGGTGAAGGGGAGGTCAGAGGAAGGTGGGGGTAAGTGGGTGAGTTACTTTGTGTCAAAAATTAGATTTACGACTCTTTGAGTATTAACACATGCACGCACACGCACACACACACTGGTATATGTGAATGGTAAGTCTTTGTTAGTACGAGCATTAAGAGAAAATGGAAAAGATGGAGAAACCTGTTGTTTTAGCAGGCATGATTAGTGAAACGCCAGTTTCAATTTATAAAAATGATAAAACTTACCACGACGCTCCTCGGAAAAGTAGGATTTTTTTGAATCGCACTCAAATTTGTCACGACTGGGTCTATGGCGTGGTTTGTTCTCCCAGAAGGCAAAGGAAAATTGGCGCGGGCAAGGCGTGAATTTAAATACATTATTTATTTTGTAACACTAATAAACTACAAAAAAAGGAAGCAAACAAAAAGCGCACACAAAGGCGGGAATACCAACTTGACTATGAAACAAAAGACATGCACGTGGGCAGAAAAACTATGAACAATAAAACAAAAACACTAACTGTGGCATAAATGAACAAAACTTACTTGGTAAAGAACTGTGACAAGACATGGAGCAGAGTGATGAAATAGTGTGAGGACGCCAGCACGAACAACAGGAAAACAATGGACTTAAATAACACAGACATGATTAAAGACAGGTGCGTGAGTCGTGAGGACAGGTGAAAACTAATGGGTTGCTATGGTGACAAACAAGAGTGCACAATGAGTCCAAACGTGGAACAGGTGAAACTAATGGGTAACCATGGAAACAAGACAAGGGAATGAAAAGCAGGAACTAAAAAGAGTCCAAAACCAAGTAGAACATAACTTAAACAAAACATGATCACACAGATGCGACAAAATTCCTCCAACTGAGTCTTTGCGGGAGAAATGTTACCATTCACACATGCACGAGTGTGCGTGCATGTGTTAATACTCAAAGAGTCGTAAATCAAATTTTTGACACAAAGTAACTCACCCACTTACCCCCACCTTCCTCTGACCTCCCCTTCACCCCACCCCTCCTCTTACAGGGCCATCAATCACATTTTGACATAAAGTGTATCCCCCTTACCCCCGCCTCCTTCTGACCTTTCCTTCACCCCACCCCCCTCTGACCTTTTGACCTTAAGGTCGTAAATCTTTTTTGACTAAAGGTGTATCCTTCTACTCTCTGAGATAGTATAAAGGCAGCACAGTGATACAGGGGTTAGTGCATGTGCCTCACAATACGAAGGTCCTGAGTTCAATCCCGGGCTTGGTATCTTTCTGTGTGGAGTTTGCATGTTCTCCCCGTGACTGCATGGGTTCCCTCCAGATACTCCGGCTTCCTCCCACCTCCAAAGACATGCACCTGGGGATAGGTTGATTGGCAACACTAAATTGGCCCTAGTGTGTGAATGTGAGAGTGAATGTTGTCTGTGTATCTGTATTGGGCCTGCGATGAGGTGGCGATTTGTCTAGGGTGTACACCGCCTTCCGCCCGAATGCAGCTGAGATAGGCTTCAGCACCCCCGCGACCCCAAATGGGACAAGCGGTAGAAAATGGATGGATGTATGTATGGAGACAGCATAGATCAGACCTGGGCATTCGGCGGCCCGCGGGCCACATCCGGCCCTTTGTGCGTCCCTGTCCGGCCCGCGTGAGGCCAATCATATATATACAAAATACATTTTAAAAAGTATCTATGTCGAGTGTGCAATACAACGGTGCTGCTTTTGTTTTGAAAAGCGTTATTATATTACTTCTGTGTGGACTATGCTCGTGCGCGATTGTGAGTGAATGTGAACAGCGGCAATCACAAATTACAAAATAAATTTAAAAAAACATCTATGTCGTGCGTGCAATACAACTGTGCTGCTTTTATTTTGAAAAGTGTTATTTATGTGCGTATGTCCATGTGTAACCTGTGAGTGAAGGTGCACAGCGACAAGTGATGCCTAATGCCGTGTTTTCAACAAGACATGGACTGCCAAGTATTTCTTTACAGAAATTAAAGGTAAAGCCGTGTGCTTAATTTGTGGTACACAGGTTGCTGTGTTTAAAAAATATAATTTGAATCGCCACTACACGACGAAGATTGGTCGCATTGAAAAATACCCGGAATCTCTCTGATGAAGCGCGCGCAAGGGAGGCTGATGCATTGATGGTAAAACTGCAAACCCAACAAGGACTTTTTGCCAAATTTCACACCCCCAGAGATGTAGCCATCAGGACAAGTTTCGTCATTTCTCACAAAATCGCCAGAAAAAGTAAGGCGTTTTCTGACGGAGAGTTTATTAAGGAGTGCTTATTGGACTCTGTTGCGCTGACATGCCCGGAGAAGAGGGGTGCATTTGAGAACGTGTTACTCTCCCGACGCACTGTAACGAGGCGGGTTGAGACCATCGCTGGAAACTTGGAGCTTCAGCTGAAGAACAGAACGGCCGACTTTGACTGTTTTTCGCTGGCTTTGGATGAGAGCTGCGATGTACGTAACACCGCCCAGCTACTCATCTTCTTACGTGGGATAACTGCAGACTTTCAAATCACGGAGGAGCTGGCAGCCATGCAGTCAATTAAAGAGACAACCACAGGTAATGACTTGTTCACATAGGTAAATGCGTGTTTGGACATGTTAGGACTGAAATGGGACAAGCTAGCAGGTGTGACAACAGATGGTTGTCCAAATCTGACGGGGAAAAATTTTGGACTTTTAAAGAGGATGCAGGATAAAGTAACAGAAATTGACATTTTTGCATTGTATTATACATCAGGAAGTGTTGTGTAAGACAGTGCTAAAAATAAAACCATCAATAGCAATCTGCTTTTGTATAAAGTTAAGTTAGGTTAAATGAAATTATTATTATATATCTTACGGTATATCAAAAATATTTATAGAGCAAAATTTAATTGAAATATTGTCGGTGTGACCCTCCAGCAGTGCTCAGGTTGCTCATGCAGCCCCCGGTAAAAATTAATTGCCCACCCCTGGCATAGATGATATAGAAATAATAACCCTTGTTAAATGTCCTCCTTTAGAGCCCTCATCATTCCTTTTACAGGGGACATGGGTTTCTTGGTGTCAGACTAAATCCTTTTAAATGTAATCAGCCTCATGGTAAACTTTGGGTCACAGTCATAAACTCATGGCTGGCAGGAAGGTTGAGCCAACACTCAAGCCAACCGAAACAACCAAAGGTCAATGAATGGCCTACTTGGAGATACCATGACAGTCTGAGGAAGTGCTGCAAGACAGACCCAAATGGTATGAAGATAAGGACATTCAAGGTTGGGCAATCACCAAGGACCCTTGCTGATCAAAGATTGAATCGGACTAGGAGAGGTGCAGTGAATGAGAGAGACTGGACCTCTTCTTGCTGACGGACTGTTTGGTTTGTTTGCTGATATGGTCTCCTTACCAGGATGTGCTGTCTTCTTTTTCATTCAATCACATTGAAAAATAAATCCAAGACGGTACATCTGAGAAGAAAAAAAGTTCTCCTCCCTTCATGATGCTTAAGATATTAAGAAATGCAGTTTTTTGTTTTTTTCAAGATGGCGCTGCTGAAGTGGCTGCCGGTTGGAGTTGCTCTGTGCTGTTTGATTCTCCTTTGTGTTCTTAAAGTTTCCCTGTTGTTTTCATGTGTTTTTACCTTTTTGTTTAAACTCGCTTGGGACTGCGCATCAAAGGGTACTTATCAAGTGTGAAGTAGCCGTGGCATTTTTGTGACTTTTGCGCTACTTATAGTACTTTTTAGTGGACTTGTAAATCAGCTTCTGGGGAGCCTTTTAGCCATGCTAAAAAAACATGTACCCCGCATCCAGGGATCACATAGAAATAGTGGACTCATTTAAACACTACAACAATAAACTGGACTGGACTCACAATGTACTGTGTACAAGAAGGGTCAAAGCCGCCTACACCCATACTTGCCAACCTTGAGACCTCCGAATTCGGGAGATGGGGGGGGGGGGGGGGGGGGGGGAGAGAGGTTGAAGTGGGCGGGGTTGGGATGGGCGGGGTTGAGGTGGGGGGGGGGGTGTATGTTGTAGCGTCCCGGAAGAGTTAGTGTTGCAAAGGGTTCTGGGTATATGTTCTGTTGTGTTTATGTTGTGTTACGGTACGGATGTTCCCCCGAAATGTGTTTGTCATTCTTGTTTGGTGTGGGTTCACGGTGTGGCGCATATTTGTAACAGTGTTAAAGTTGTTTATACGGCAACCCTCAGTGTGACCTGTATGGCTGTTGATCAAGTATGCCTTGCATTCACTTGCGTGTGTAGAGAGCCGTAGCATTTATGTGACTGGGCCGGCATGCAAAGGCAGTGCCTTTAAAGCACGCCCCCAATATTTTTGTCTGGGTGGAAATCGGGAGAATGGTTGCCCCAGGAGATTTTCGGGAGGGGCACTGAAATTCGGGAGTCTCCCGGGAAAATCGGGAAGGTTGGCAAGTATGCCTACACCTCTTGAGGAGACTAAGGACATACAGTGTCATATAAGAATTGATGACATGGAGATAGAAAGGGTGTATTCAACAAAATTTTTGGGAATATATATAGATGATAAATTAAATTGGAAACTGTACATAAATATACTCAAGACAAAGATGGCAAAAATCATTGCTATGTAACATAAAATTAAAAACTCTGTAAATCAAAAGGCTCTTAACATGTCATATAATTCAGTGTGTTGAAATCTGGGGTAACAATTACAAGTCAAACATCAATTCTATGTTCTTACTTCAAAAGAAAGCGATTAGAATTGTAAATTATGCGGATTATCATGACCATACCAATGATCTGTTTATTAAATTAAAAACATTAAAACTGCACGATCTTGTTGACCTCAACACTGCTCTTATGACGTACAAAGCTCATAACCACATGCTGCCTCTGTGTCTACAGGATAGGTTCAAACCTAGGGAGAGTCCCTATGACCTCAGAGGTTCAGCTGATGAAACATAAGAAAGCAAACATAAGAACGAGCTTAAAAAGTAGATGTGTTTCTGTCAGGGGGGTTCAACTGTGGAACAGCTTGGATGATTCCTTAAAATGTTCCAGTTCCATTCACACATTTAAAAAAAACTTTAAGACCAATGTCTTGGAAAAATATATCACTCTTGAATCAACACAGTAGTTAATACTATGATTAATGTTAATGAAAAACTAAATGTGGGATATAAATATAATGGAAGTATAATTGTTTGTATATAGCATATATTTGGTGCAAAGGTTTAACACGTGTACAAGGACATTTCACATGCCTTTACCCTGTATATAATTGAACTGTGTTTATGTTGTGTACAATGTGTATTTACATGTTGTGAAAAGGAAATTTCATATTTTTTTTGGAAGCTCATCTCGTACTTGACTTTGTTTATAGGGTTAGGCGCAATAAGTATTCAACTTCAGCCTAAACCCTTTCGGCCTGCAAATTTTTTTATTTTTTTTAAATTTATGAATGTACAGCTGTTTGTTTATGAATGTACATCTGTTTGTTTGTGTAAAACTGTTTGTTTATTTTGTTGACCATTGACAGAAGAAATAATAAACTAAACTAAACAATTGACTATATTTTTCACAATTGCAAAGTTTATGTAATAAACATTTTTACCAGCCCGAATAAAATTATTTGTGTTTACGCGCGGAATTCACCTTGTCTCGTCAACACGTATGTGCAGGGAGCGCGTGCACACATACAAAAACAGTACGAGAGAACCAACCAACAATTAGCATTCATGTTGTTGTTATGATAGAACATACGTTCAATGACAGCTAACGCTAGCTATCCAAATTGCTATTATTAGCTAACAACACCTAAAGCTAAAGTGTGTGCATGTGTTACGTACGTACATAATTACGTCATTGCATTATACTGTGTAAAATACATTGGAGAGATGGAGCCATCTAAGCATCTTTCTAAATGTGGCAAACAGCCCCTTTAAAGCAGCGCTTTAAAGGGGCTGTTTATATAGGTTTATATAGGTTGAAGTTACTTTTCAACCTTCATGAAATATTTTCTGAATTTTTTACTCTTTCAACAGTTGAATGACAGCTCTGTCATGGCCTGAGAGGGTCTGTATCGCTCTCACTGGCACTAAGGAACTTTGAGGTGTGTGGCAGGAACCCTTTTACAAAATCTTTAGATATATATCTGTTTTTATATCACAATTACCCCCGCAATCTTGACTTTTCAGTATGGGGCTCTTGGTGTAAAAAGTTTGGACAACCCTGATCTATACCAAAGATCAAGACAACTTTGCAGAAGTCACTGATTGACGAGTGAACCGCGACACTATCACGCTTACTATCACGCTTACTATCAGTGACTGACAGGAGAGATCTTTTATCCTATTTTAGGTATTTATGAATTCGATTTGGAGCATATTCTCACTGCGAATGTTCTCTGTGAATTATATTCATGACATATTTGAACAATACACAATACTGCTACGAAATTAATGAGCACTATACAGTGCATGTTCGTCACAACTTAATTATCCTGCACCTTTTGCTCGCTGAAAAGGTATTACACGTTGCGCCATGTTGTTGTGGAGTACACTGAATAATTCAGGTCTAGAAAAATCCTCATCCTAAATGTAATTCAAACCTTAGCATGAGTGCGTGTCTCAGATGTGAGTTATGTTGCCTAACCTAGGTCGTAAAATCTTGCTAAACTTATCATCTCTACATTGTGAGTAATGGATTGCCGCGCTACAGACAGGTGACTTTATGTTTGAGAGGTAGGGTCAAACCTGGACTCGCCAATAGCAAGTGATTGGGCCCCCTGGCTGTATGTACAGTACATTGGTATGACGGACCCTGCTAGTGTAGTGGTACATGCTACCAGTCTTTGAACAGTACAGGTTAGATTTCTGGTCAGTGCCACAATACACAGCCATCAGACCTCGAGTCCAGGATATGTCAGTTCATGTAAACGATTGACAAAAAAAAAAAGATTGTCCATGTGGTTCTTAATAGATATGACTGTTTTTAGCTTTTCCTGATCAAAAAGTCAATGCACCCCCATTTAGCTCATAATAGCACCCTCTTGGTTCAGGCCGCTTGCTGTGTTCTTTCATGCATCCACCTCACCGTGTTCATTCTGTTGGTGCACAAATAACTACTAAAAAAGAAACCGTTTATCGAACAGCTGGAGGCTTTCCATTGCAGACCTCATTTACCAATGGGAAAGTTGCAGATGTAAACCTGAAACCACCCCGCGGCATTAACAAGTAAACACGCTGTCACAAACACTTAACACAGCAGGATTTTAAGCTACACACCAAGCCAATGTGTGTAGCACATTAGATATGTGTACAGGAACGTCTATTGTGCCAGCGATCGATTTGCCTGCATGATATATTGTGTTAGTCAATATGCCGTCAGACAATTTTACTTGCATCATGGCACACCAAACCAAATCAATGCTGGTTTCATCTGACTACATTCATTATATGTTGCTCCAAAACAATAGCAGTACACAGGACTAAATAGGTATACATTGTTTAACCTCCTAGTCAGTTTCAACATATTCGTGATTTTCCTTGGTATTTTTAGTTTCACTAACTTTGCCATTTCAAAATCTTAGTGTCACACTTGGGTGAAGTCTTGTCTGGGTTTCGTCTGGTTTCATGTTGTCTTGTCATTTCCTGTTTTATTTTGAAAGGTTAACTCTCCCTCTCGTTTCAGTCACTTGCCCTTTCCTCCTGTTTCACTGGTCTGATGTCTCTCCTGATTGTGTCCACCTGTGTCACCCACCCTCATGTGTATAAATGGCTCGTCTTCCTTCTGTCCTGTGCCAGAGTGTTTTCGTATCTTTTGTGCGAACCTCCAGCGTTCCATGTCCACAGCCATTGCCACGTTATTCGTACCCTTTTTGTCAGGTAAGATTAGTTGTTTAGCATTGCCTCCCTTGGAGCGCCTTTTGTTATATTTTGCATATTGTTCTCTTTGCAACCTTTTTCCCTCCGCAGCTGGAGCGTTTTGAGTTCATTGAGATTTTTGTTAGTTTAGAGGTTAGGTAAGCTCGGCTTTTGGTAGCCTGTTAAGTTTCTCCTCTTTTTGAAATAAATATTTGTTGTCAAACTCCTGCATCTGTGTCCAGAGTCCTGTTCAGGTCGTGACATTTAGATACTTACACACTAAAAAATAACTAATTATAGTCAAATCTGATTTGTCAGATTTTGCAAATTAACAAATAAACAGAACAATAAACATTGTGATGATATGTAGTACTTTATACTTACTGATCACTAGGTGTCAGTAACATTACATGAATTTATCTATAGTCGCGATAAAGCGATTCTATTAAATAAAGTTAAAGGAATGACGACTTTCATTGAAGTAAATTACCGTATTTTCGGGACTATAAGCTTTATGTACACTATGAGCCCTGTGGCTTATAAAACTGTTTGGCTAATTGATTGATTTTTCTTCGCTAACGGTTTTCATAAAACACCTACAGAGGAACTGAAATGGTGTGTTATTGTTTTTGCAATAGCGCCATCTTTTGAAAACCTTCGCTCACTGCACTCACTAAAGTATTTTCTTCTATTTAGTGCATTAAACCAGAAGTACAAGTGCCGTTCTATCTACTTGTCATCCTGAGTCCAAGTTCCTCTATACAACAGGAGCACTCTTGTGGTTTTAGGAATTTGCTGCTAAAATGTTTGTCTTCCAAGTTTTGAACTGAACTCCGGGGCCGACATGGTGTCATTCACGGGCCGGATTTGGCCACTGGGCCGCCAGTTGAATAGCCCTCATACAGAGAAAACAAAGTAATGCAAGTTTTAAAAGAAGAAGACACACAGCAACAGTTTAGGCAGGACAAAGAAATAATCAATACAAAAGAAATAAAACAAAGTCTGCAAAATGCTGCATAACAGCAATCACAGAAACTCAAACAAACCAAAATGACTGCTAAATTACAATCTCCCAACACAAATGTTCTATCTGTAATCTCCGTTGTGTCATTCATGTGCCAGTTATTTTCTTCTTTATTTAGGTATAATCTTCCTGCACAGCTTTGATAGCAGATGTACCATAATTGGCATCAATTTAGTGTACAATGGATCAGTTTTCTCATCTCCCTAACAGTCACACACACACCCACACACACACATCTCCATCGACAAGTTATGATAAAATTGATAACAGAATACACAACTGTGCTCAGACAACAATGCTCCAACTTTAAATGAATGGCGTCACAAACAGCATGTGTCGTCTATGTATCCTTTTTTTAAATATGCAATGTATACGTGTCACAGAACATTACTTTAAGTGCAGTTCCATATTTTAATAACTTTAAGTTACTCTGTCTTATAAAAGTATTTTCTCTGTACAGTTGTCGCTCTTTAGTCACAGTTAATTGGCACCGGACATGACCTTGATAAAGTCATGCAAAGAAAGAATATTATTATTACCTGGAATATTTCTTATAGTTAAGAGCATAAATAAACTGTTTACAAATATGTTTTTTACATTATTAGAGCCCTCCAAATATGAAATAACAACCACATAGTCACCTCTACACTTGTTTCACCCACTGTAGGAGCCCTATTACAGTACTCACTGGTAGCCCAGGAGGATCCTCCAAGCGTCATTGCTATGGTTGTCATCTGGCCACTACAACATGACCACACAGTACATATTCCGTACAATTGGCCACTAAATGGTAACACCTCAATAAGTTTTTGAACTTGTTTAAGTCGGGGGTCAACGTTAATCAATTCATGGTACATTCATGTACAGACGTTTGTGGAAATCACACATAAATACCTTAAGAGAAAGCGATTGCAGCTATTTGGGATACGACACTTCTCAGACGCCAAGAGAACTTTCCAATGTCCGGCCGGGTCAACTGTGATGTTACTTAGCGAAAAACTTTGTCCATTTGACGAAGGAGGAGACAACGAGAATGCGAGCTCCCGTGGAAGTGATAAAAAAGGTAGCGTGTGCTTTGTTTTACCTGGCCGTCGAGGAAAACGGCGAATGCATTTTGACTGTCGCGGACTCAAGGTCTAGGTCCAGGGTATATAAAGCCACCAAAAACAAATGGACAATGAAGGTGAAGACAAAAGAGTGAGGAGTGTCCTGACCAGATATCTAGATCCTTAGATTGATTAATGTTAAATGTTCTTTATCACATTGTTTATGTGTCTAATAAAGATTTGATTAATTTATGATGGCTCAGGTGTGATTCACTACAATAGGGCCCCACAGCACACTGGATTCCAGTTAATTGAAATACCACAACACTGGATATTGTTCAGATAAGTTACATTTAAGAACTTGCACACAAAGCAACACTGGAGGTGACTATGACGTGCGCATTTTCGGCGCATGCGTACTAGGTCGTGTTGAGTCGGCGGACGGAGGGGGGAGGGGGTCTTAAACGGTGGTATTGTTGTGTGTGGACACGGATAAGGTTAGGTGTGGTTTACCCTGGATAACCTTATCCGGCTTAGTGTAAACGGGGGCCTAACATCCCATATAGCTCATGTCAAAGCAGTGTTATTGTTGTCGAAGATGAAGCGCACCTTGAATCTCCTCTTTGCCCAGACAGTTATTGTTAACTGATACAGTAGCAGCCTGGAGTGCTGCACCAAATGTTCGACGCGACATATGGCTGTTGTTTTTTTTTTTATATCAAAGTCTTACAATGTTATTGAGGAGGCATCAAAAAGTTGTTCTGCCAAAATGTGGCCAGCTTGTATATTAAGATGCCCGTAAACTGCTTGAGATTGTCGTGAAGATACGGTTAGTGATGTGCCATACCACTAACTTTCTTTCCCATCAGATACCAAGCAAAATTCAGGCTGGTATCAACGATACCGAGCCGATCTCGATATTTTGTGCATCGATACTTTGTGCAAATATACCAAGTGTGTCTGCAAAAATGTAAAAAGTTGTGTATTTTGCAAATGATAACAAATCTATCTGAAAAAAACAACATTAAAATGTAAGAAAAAAGAACGACACATTGGAATGTAATGAGAAAAAGCTGACATTTTTAAAACTAATAATAAGAATATAGGGACAAACGGTAGAAAATGGATGAATGCTTGGATACTTAGTCACTGTTGTCTTTAAATATATACAATATCAATTTTTAGCGTTTTTTAAAAAGTAATCAAATAGCAAAATGCCCCCCCCCCCATACTTGACTTTTCAGTAGGCGGTATCAATATTTCAGTATCGATTTGCACATGACTAGAGAGGGCTAGCGCCAGAATTACAACTGTGTTGTTTACATGTTAGAGTTCACCCTTAACCCGGAAACAAAATGTTTGTCGATTGCCACGACATAATACTAAGGCTGCAGCTAACGATTATTTTTCTATCGATTAATCTATAGATTATTTTTTTTTGATTAATCGGTTAATCTATAGATTATTTTTTCGATTAATCCATAGATTATTTTTCCTCTTACTGATTATTTTTTTTTATTTAAAATGAAGATGAAAAAATAAATGTAGGCCCGTTTTTTCAAAAGGCATGGCTTTTATTTGCAAAAAAAAGAAGTATGGCCACTCAGTCAACATTGACAAAAACATGACAAAATATTCTGTAACAATGTAAACATTTAAAACTTTTAACATTTAACAAAATTAAAAGTAGCTTATTTGCTTTTTAATGTGCAAATATAAAAGTAAACATCCAGTGAAAATCTTAATATTCTGCAATAGTATAAGCATTTCAAAAGTAAAAGTATTGCTTATTTTGCTTTAAAATGTGCAAAAATAAAGATAAACATCCAATACAAAAAAGTGCAAAACGAAATATTCTGTAACAACAGTGTAAACATTTCAACAAAAGTGAAAGTATTGCTTATTTGCTAAAATGTGCAAAAATAAAGATAAACATCCAATACAAAAAAGTGCCAATCTAAATATTCTGTAGCACTGTAAACATTAAGTATTGCTTTTAAAATGTGCAAAATAAACATCCAGTCCAACACAGTACACAATAACCAATTGTACTCATTCCAGTGAGTGACTAACAGTTGTAATGAAGAAAGGTTAGCATGTCTACATGCTGATTGATTGATTGATTGATTGAGACTTTTATTAGTAGGTTGCACAGTGAAGTACATATTTTTTTTCCGTACAATTGACCACTAAATGGTAACACCCCAATAAGTTTTTCAACTTGTTTAAGTCGGGGTCCACTTAAATTGATTCATGATACAGATATATACTATCATATACTGTATACTATCATCATAATACAGTCATCACACAAGATAATCACATTGAATTATTTACATTATTTACAATCGGGGGTGTGGGTGGGGGGGTGGGGGGGGGGGGTAGGATATGGACAGCAAGTAGTGGACATAGAGAGAGAGAGAGAGAGACAGAGAGAGAGAGAGAGATCAGAAGGCATAAGAAAAAGTATCTGCATTTGATTGTTTACATTTGATTATTAGCAATCCGGGGAGGGTGTTAGTTTAGGCTGCCTGGTTCTTTTCTTGTTTACAATATTCCCAGCAGCTGAAAATAGGCGCTCAGAAGGGGTCGATGTGGCTGGAACTGAGAGCTAATTAGCCTTCACCTCAAGCCAGGACTGCGAGTGAGCTGAGCTGCAGTTTAAGTTTCTAGAAGGTCAACGGGCTCATAGTGATGTTACTAGTAGTTGATTGGGAGGTGTTTATTATCATTTGGGGAGAGTCCGCTGCCTGATGCTCACCTGCTAAACACCTATCTGCTCGACGCTGAAGCGCTGACTACCTACATGCGCTCTGAATACGCACTGCTGATTGGCTGGTAACGTTTTGAATATGCACTGCTGATTGGCTGATAACGCTTCGTGTGTACCAATCAGATGGTTGTGTGTTGGGACAATGCTGCGTGCTGAGACAGAGGCAGTAGGAGCAAAGCAGCTTGTTAAGACTTTAGCTTTAGCTTAGAAACTCGTTCGGTACACCCCCGTACCGAACCGAAAGCCCCGTACCGAAACGGTTCAATACAAAACACGTACCGTTACACCCGTAGCAGATACAAATGACACATTCATGTTTTTGTGTAATGATGACAACGTATGCTCACGCGGACGATTGACTAGTTGATGGTTGATGGTTTTCTTTTCAAATGTTCGTTCATAGCCGTTGTGCTGCTATGATAGGCCATTTCCGTTCGACACAGTGTGCATACAACAACATTATTAGGCCGTGTATAGAAATACTCCCACACTTTTGACGACTTTTGGCGTGATTTTTCCCCCTCGCTCGCACCGTCTGCTTTGCGGTCCGCCATGACGGTAGTGTGACGTAAATATGCGACGCGTCGACGCACAAAAACGGCGTCGACGTATTTACGTAACCGATGACGTCGACTACGTCGACGCGTCGTTTCAGCCTTACATAATACTAATAAAAAATAAGACAAATACCGCATTGTACAATAATACATAGGTACAACTTACGTTAACACTTAAAGGGACTGTTTGCAACCTTTACGCGGATGCTAAAAAGGCACTAACTTTCCAATGTATTTTAAGTATTATATCCCGCACACTTACGTACACTAGGTTTGTACCTCTGTAACACGTGCGTGGCATTTGCTTTGTGTTGTTAGTGTTACGGTACAGGGGAAGAAGACTGCACAGAATGTAAGACGTTGTTTTAGCTCTGTTTATTTTATATATATATATATATATATATATATATATATATATATATATATATATATATATATATATATATATATATATATAAATAAATAAATAAAATATGCAATGAGTCGTGTAACTAAACCAACTAAACCAAAATGTATATGTGTGCGACTATGTGTAGTGATTATATGTTGAGTGTTACCGGGAGTTGTTGAAGGTGCGTGTTGATTGAGAGGCGGAAGTCCAGGAAGGGCAAGACAAGCTCGGAGGTCCGTGAGCAGGCGTGAGGTCGAGGGCAGGGGCGAGGCGTCAGAGTCCGTGTCCAGGCGAGAGGTCGAGATCCAGGAAGGCAGCAAGGGGACCAGAGGGAATCCAGGGAAACAAGACACACAGCTTGAATCCGGGTAGCGAAGAGAGACTGCTGGAACACGACTCAGGACAACACACAATGGGCACAGAGTTGGGGAAACACAGAGAGAGAGAGTGCACATAGAGCTTGACGTTTCGGCTTACTGTACTGAACAGGAAACTACTTTCTGGCCCGGAACTTAGGTCTGCACTGGCTTAAGAAGCCCAGGGTGCTCATCAGCGACAGGTGTGCAGATTGCAGATTGATTGCAGCTGCCTGCTGCAGCCAGTGGCGCGCGCAGGTGCGCTCTTGGAGTTTCGCCCAGCGTAACGCACAAATGAATGCGCACTGAAGTGCGCCCAGGCCGTGACAGTTAGCTAATGATACCGATACAGATAGCTAAACATTAGCTATCATTGTGTATTAATTCTATCAAAACGACATGACTGTAAATTGTTTGTTGCTTCTCTTGGGCTGCTTTTGTGTATGTTCACGCACTACCTGCATACATGATGACAAGACTGCAGGTGAGTGATAAGCTTGAACGCCAAGCACATGTTTTTTTTATTCAATATAATTAGTAATTGTGAAAAAATATATATATATATGTATATGCTCAGCGAAACCACTAATGGTCAGATCAGCTAGCTAGTGGGTTTTTTCTGGTTTGAAAAATGTAACTGTGAGCAAGTTGCAAACAGCCCCTTCAATTTAGGCCAAAATGTAGAGAATGCTTTTTTTTTCTTTTAAGTAAAAAATGAAAATAAATTCTGCTATATAGTAAAGCAGCGACATTCGAAGTGCGATGTAGCGAGGGACAACTGTATATTTGCAGAAACATTTAGGCCCCTTCTACACTAATCGGCTAAGGTTATCCAGGGTAAATCCCACCTAACCTTATTCTTGTCCACACACACACAATGCCACCGTTTAAGACACCTTCACCCTCCGTCCGCCGGCGCAACACGACCTAGTACGCATGTGCGGAAAAAGATGCGCGCGTCAAAGTTACCTTTGACTGGAAGTGTATCCTTACCCTGTGTTTCAATGAAGACCATTGCCCCATTTCTCTTATCAGTAAATCTTGCTTGCCTCACCATCAGCAGATGTTAGACTATTGTAATGAATCACACCTGAGCCATCATACATGAATCATATCTTTAATGGATATGTGGAAGTAAACAATGTGATAACCAACATTTTACAACAATCAATCTAAGGATCTAGATATCTGGTCAGCACACTGTGTTTGTAGGCTGAAATTGGCGGTCGTACTTGACGGCCGCAACCATTTCATGGGCTGCAGCTCGCCGTGGAGTTTACAGTTACGGTAGCACAATTAGCCCCGAACTGGCTAACATCACCACTAACGTGTTACGTGTCTGATTCGCCCAGCGACTCTCTGTCGGAGTATCAGCGCTGGGGTCCAGTGCACCACAGTTTTGTATTGTTGCTCGGTCCTTCGGCGGAGTGCTTTGGTTTGGAAGCTACCGGAGCGCTCGTCTTCCTCGCCCGGACTGTAGTGTTGTGTCGTTCGCGAACGATTCATTCGAACGAACAAATCTTTTGAGTGAACGTACTGAACCGAATCACTTCTTGAACTGATTCGTTCCTTTCTCAGTTCAGTTGAGCTCCGCCGCGACCATGCTGGTATGAGTGGAACTGGCGCATTCTGTGACTCACTGAACCCTCGACGTCGGCGAACAACGCAGCCAGCTACTCATCATGGGGGCGGGACTGAGCGAACGATTCGTTCACCGCGGATTAACGACATGAATCACACAGTGAACGACAACGCTCTCGCTCTCTGCTTTGCTTGCCCCAATGCCGCGAGTGATTCTCCTCCCGTCGCGGGGATATGTTTCATGCCATTGGCATCCGTTCTCCATTCATTCTCCAAGCTAACGGCTAATGTTGACTCAAGCCACATGAAAACAAACACACACACGCGCCCCGTCCTCATTATCTCAACACATAAAGTATGAGAGTAGAGGAGACAGAAAGAAACTCAGTGCAGGCAGGGCAAGGCTGAGCAGCAGCGACACAAGGGGTAGGGGCGGTAGTGTTGTGTCGTTCGCGAACGTGATTCAGGTTCGCGCTGCACTCACTCACTCGTTCAGAATCAGGACTCCCGAACTTACTGACACAGAGAACTGACTATGTCGCGGAGGAGGACGTCACATTGAGGCTCTCGTTCAGTCACTGTGCGCGTTGTTCATTGGGTGCTGAGGGCTTGTGTCGTTCGCGAACTGACACACAACGAGATCTGCCGCTGGGGAAGCTGTTATTGACTGACTCATGATTCGCCGACCTGCACACAGAACTGCTGCTGCAGAATTGATTCAGGTTCACGTACTGAACTGTGCTGACTGTGGCGCTGTGTCAGTCACTCACTGCCTGGTGTACTGCATGCACAGAGCTGTGTAGGGACTCACATTCACCCTATTTGCTGCTTCTCCCGCAAATGTCTGCACTGTACTGTACTACGCACGCCCGGGGGGGGGGGGGAATTCGGTGAACACATTTTTTGAAAAACTCAATTTAAGGAACTGATTCTAGTGATTCAGTACAGTCAAAAGAACTGCCGATCCCATCACTACCGGACTGTTTACAACTGGGGCGGGTGCGAGCAGGCGGGCGAGCGAGGGAGGGAGGGAGGAAGAGCATGTACGAGTGTCGTGGAAAAGCGGCAAAATGTTTCTCTGCTTGCATCACGCAAGTGACGTCAATATATACTTGCCAACCTTGAGACCTCAGAATTCGGGAGATGGGGGTTTGAGGTGTGTGTGGGGGGGTCGAGGTGGGTGGGGTTGGGAGGAGGCGGGGTTGGGGGTAGCAGGGGTGTCTTTGTAGCCCGGAAGAGTTAGTACTGCAAGGGATTCTGGGTATTTGTTCTGTTGTGTTTATGTTGTGTTTAGGTGCGGATGTTCTCCCGAAATGTGTTTGTCATTCTTGTTTGGTGTGGGTTCACAGTGTGGCGCATATTTGTAACAGTGTTAAGAAATAAATAAAATAAAATATGACCACCCTCAGTGTGACATGTATGGCTGATCCTCAAGTATGTCTTGCAATAATTTGTGTGTGTCTGCAGTAGCCTCATACTACATGTGTCTGGGCGGGCACGCTGTTAGTTTGGAGAAAAAGAAGATGCGGTGACAGTTTCTAGAGGACACTAAGGGTAGTGACAACACGGCACGCCCTCAATATTGTCGAGAGCCTGTGATTGATAGATTCCTTCAGCTCTGCACACAACGCTGTCAAGCGCCATTCATTTAAAACTCGCGGGCCGCACTAACATTAAACTTTCATATTAAGGTGGGGGCCGCAAAATAAAATCTTGTGGGCCGCAATTGGCCCGCGGGCCGCGTGTTTGAGAGCCTTGTTTTAAGGTATTCATGTGTGATTTTTACAATTGTCTGTTATAAATCTGGCTGTGGCGCGGCCTTTTTGGCGTCACTTCCTGTGTGGGGCGCGGGTTTTCTGGCGTCACTTCCTCTCCAAACTGAGTTTGTAAACGATCAATTAGTCCATACGGTGCACTTACCTGTGTAAAAAATATCCAAAGAGGGGAACTTTAAACAATGGTTTAGTGTGGCCGAAACGGGGCTTAGGCTAAATAATTATTAGTTTAATGAGTTATCCGGCTTAATGTAGACAGGGTCTTATACTACACCGTGATTTGTTTACAGCCTGTGTATTGTCTTTGATGTAAGTTTTTTTGATTGGCCAAGAAACCTCAGAGAAACGTCATAGGACAAGGTGCACAATAGTCCGATTGTATAAAAGACTGTCTCTGTAACGCTTGTTTTCTCTTTGTGTCATTGGGTTGCTTGAGTGTAGTTCACTTTTACGACACAGGAGGGGGCATTGAACGCATCATTACATCAGCAAGCTCTGAAAGTTACATTGAACTTCGATGTCAATTGCTTAATTGGCAGTGTGCGTCAATACAAAGTGAGCACTGACGCTCGGAGCTGTGGAGAGAGATCCTGTTTGCCGTGGACTGTGTGTGACGCCCTGTTTTTGTTTCTATTCAAAAAAGGTGAATACATCCTCAACGATTCAACTCCTGTGTGTGCGCCTCACTACGAAATACACAACGCAGAACAGTGACTGTTACAAAATGACTGTTACAAATAGAAACAGTTTACCTGGAATGACGAAGGAAACAGAAACTTCTACAATTTCAGGGAGAACATTTTCCGTCTGTTCTTCGGTATAGACTACACCCTCCTCAACATTTTCTATAGAGATGAGGAGGGAGACCTGGTGGCGTTCATCTCAGATGATGAGCTGGAGATGGGCCTGGCCTGCATGAAGGACAACTTGTTCCGTGTTTACATCAAAGGAAACCACACACGCAAACGAACAACTCATGCATGTCTTCAATATACAATTGAACCTGCAAATCTGGACTTGGACAATCTATTATTTCTCCTGCACTCACCTGAACGAATAATTGCTGTCCTGACCCGACACCCTGAAGTGATTGCTAATCCATATTAATCCAGTCATAGTCGTCACTGCAATTTTTGGTCCTTCGAGCCGGATACAAGCAACAAACTTCAGTCAATATGTTCAGGTTACATGAGAGAAAGCCTAGAGATATGGATCGTCCACAAAGAGCAAGACAGCCGCCATCATATCTTCAGGACTACGAGGTCAGTTGCCCTATGAGGTACCACGTCCCTGGTGATGAGCGGGCCAGACGAATGTCTTCTCCAGAAATTCCCAGATCTTTCCAGAGCATGAGAGAGGAAAATGACCAATTGCGCAAAGATGTCAACATCTTACAGACATGATCCACAGTCTTCCCACAGCCTCCACACAGAATCAGTCCCGGTCCAGACGCCAAAGGGAGGAAATATCGACAACACCAACACATACCTGTAAGCCGACGCCATCTAGTGGTCATCAAGGCCCACATCAGCCAGTAAGTGCCCCACCGGTGAGCAGGGATGCTTCCCCCTCTCCACAAGGCAGCCGACCTGACACAGTCGAGGATCTAAGGCAGTGCTTGCAGGAAGCAGGATTAGTCACAGAGCACATTGAGTCACAAGCCACATCTGGTATTTCAACTGCTTAGTCTCAATACCATGGGGTGACCGACATTTATAAGTGTCAACCACTGCTTTACTATGACGACAAAGACTGTCCACCACACAGTAAAGCTCACCACCAGTCCAAAGATATCCAACAATCACAATATAAAGCTGCGCCAAGTCAAATATTGTCTGATGTCAAGTACCACCCGATATACGAGGAAGACTATGTGAGCTATAATGATCGCTCCTATCAATGTGATGTCCAATATCATCACCCTTATGGCACACATCCACCCCATCCAAGTTATCCATCCAGCAGTAATGAATACAGTCATCCTGCTAAGCCCTATAGACCAAGTAGTCCAAGAGCTCATCACGAAAGCCGCTACTTTGGCCGCCAAAGAGGTTACTCTCCTGATTATAGAGGCCACCATAATAACAATAACCCCCCTGACCATGGAAATGACAGTAGAAAGGGGGAACACAGATACTCACCTCACCCACCATATCATTTACCAAACCGTCAGACTCCATTAAGCAGAACGCCTGGTCCAGATGCCTACCGGGGACCTAAACCCACAATCCCAGACTTTAGGTCAGAGGACCCTCGTGAGTTTGCAAGACTAAAACTAGCCCTTAACAATTTACTACCATACGATTCCCCAGAACACTTTAAATTTCAAATTCTCACAGACCATCTCAAATATGAAGAAGCATTACTTCTTGCTGACTCATACAGTAACAGTCCATACAATTTTACAGACACTATGAGGGCACTTACAGAGATATAAGGTCAACCACAGCAGCTAGCACTAAAGAAGATTTCTGAACTGATGGGCGGGCCCAATATTAGGACTGGTGACATTAAAGCCTTTAAATCATTTGCCCTTCAAGTTTGTGCATTGGTCGGGATGCTACATCAACTAGGAGGCCAGGGTTGGACAGAACTGAGGTGTGGGTCACATGTTTCTCACCTCTTAGCTAAGTTGCCACAGGACCTAAGAGCCAACTTCCATAGATTTGTGAACCCCATCAATACTCCCATTCCAACACTGCTTGATTTGGCTGACTGGCTCGAATATGAGGTACGAGTTCAAATTAGTGGCGACCAACACAGTAGCACCTCATCAAGAGAGAGACAAGCCCCACCCAAGAGTCGACGTCCTGACTATAAGTCACAAAGTTCCACTACTATCCTCCATGGCAGTGAGTCTAACGAGTCAAGAGAGACATCAGATAAATCTCCAGTTAATCCAGTGAGAGAGGTAATGCAAAATAAGCCAAAAAAATACTATCCCTTCTGCGATACTGTACAGCATTATCTGAACCAATGCAACAACTTTAAACTCTTGTCAGTGGAACAGAAAACACAGTGGATCAAGGCAAACCATTGATGCTTGAGATGCGGACGTGAACACCAAGCAGCAAAATGTAACCTCAAGGCCAAGTGCAAGCAGTGCGAAAGGAAGCACCTGGATGTCCTGCACCAGGTCAATAACAGCCAAAATGCCACAGCAACTGGTAAACTCCAAACACCTGAATCAAGCACTGGCTTAGTGAGTTCTGTGTCAGAGATTATGTACATTGATCGGCCAGCCAGTAGCCATCAAGTGTTACTCAAATTGAGTAGTCATCCTCCAGAGCGGCAACAAGGTACTTGAGACCTACGCAATATTGGATGATGGGTCAGAGCGTACAATACTCCTAATTGATGCTGCTGTTTACTTGGGCCTTCATGGGAAGGCTGAAGACCTCGCCCTCCGTACAGTCCGGCAAGAAGTCTGCACCATCCACGGAGCAAATGTGTCCTTCTCAGTATCTCCTGCATCACAACCAGAAAAAAGTTACAAGATTAATAACGCTTTTACTGCCAGAGAACTGAATCTAGCCAGCCACACATATCCAGTCAAAGCTTTGCAGGAGAAGTATCGCCACCTGAAAGACATTCCACTACAGACCATCATTGATGCCCAGCCGCTACTGTTGATTGGGTCGGATAATCCCCATCTGGTCACTCCAATGGAATCAATACGTCTTGGCCCTCCAGGCGGACCTGCAGCAGTTCACACCAGACTAGGATGGACACTTCAAGGCCCTACAAGCCTCTTGAACCACCAACTGTCCACACAGCTGTGCCTTTTCACCACGTGCACTCCTCCAGAATCAGAGTTGCTTAATCATGTGGAGAGGCTGTGGTAGTTAGATATATTACCATACAGGACAGAGCGTTTGATCACCAGGTCAAAACAAGATGCAAAGGCAGTCCGCATTCTTGAACAGAACACCACCAGGATAATGGTTGATGGTGTAAATAAGTATGCTACTCCATTACTATGGAAACAAAATATTCCATTGATTCATTCAACCAAAGAAGCAGCGCTGCCTCAATTGCGTGGGACAGAGAGACGACTTGTGAAAGACCATGAAAAGGCTGCCATCTACTCTTGAGAAATCCACAAACTCATTGACGCCGGCTACGTTTCAGCCATTTCTCCAATCAAGGCAGAAGAGAGCAACTATTCGTGGTTCATCCCCCACCACATGGTGCAGCACAACGGTAAATACCGAATAGTCTTTAACTGTTCCTTCACATTCAATGGACAGAACCTGAATGACCACCTGCTTCCGGGACCCACACTTGGAGCTAGCCTACTGGGAGTCCTGTTGAGGTTCCGGGAACATCCAGTGGCCATCAGCAGTGATGTGAAAGGAATGTTTCACCAAGTTCGCCTGCTTGAAGAGGACAAACCATTCTTTCGCTTTCTGTGGCGGGATGTTAAAATGGACCAAGAACCTACTATATATGAGTGGCAAGTACTCCCTTTTGGCACAACATGCAGTCCATGTTGCACCACCTTTGCACTACAGACTCATGTCCAAAGACACAGAACCTGATGAGAATGCTCGCCTGTCAGTAGAGCGCTGTTTCTACGTTGATAATTGTCTACAGAGTCTCCAGTCAGAATATCAGGCCAAGCAGCTTGTAAATCGATTTCACACATTATTGAAACAAGGTGGATTTGAACTCCGAGAATGGGCCAGCAATGTTCCTGCAGTCATCGAATACCTGCCAAAGGAATCTCAGTCAGAAAACAGTACACTCTGGTTGACACAAGAGACAGCTGACCCAAGCACTCTTGGACTCTTGCGGCAGTGCAAAGCAGACACACTCCGCTACAAGCAGCATCAAAGTGAGTGCTCTGAATTGACAATGCGTAATATTTATCGTCTTCTTGCCCAACAGTATGATCCTTTGGGATATATCATTCCCTACACCACAAGAGCCAAGATCATCGTGCAGCGCCTTTGGGACAAGAAGAGAGGATGGGATGATCCCAATCTCCCTGAAGATTTGCTGCAGGCTTGGAGATCATGGGAAGAAGAGCTTCCTCAGTTGTTAAAGGTAACATTACCCAGATGCTACACCGACCGCAACATAGACTGTAGTAATAGCAGCCGGACCATCCACGTCTTCTGTGATGCATCGGAACGCGTGTATGGATCTGTGGCGTACCTGTTGACCGACAGTGGTGATGGACAGGTCCAAGTGGCATTCCTAGCAGCCAGATCCAGAGTGGCACCAAAAAAGCAGCTCTCCATACCCAGACTCGAACTGTGTGGAGCCTTAACAGGGGCGCAGTTAGGTTCAGTGCTGATCAAAGAGCTCACAATCAAGATCCAAGCAGTGGACTGATTCTACCACAGTCCTCAACTGGCTGCAGTCTGACTCCTGCAGATATACAGTGTTTGTAGGTACAAGAGTTGCAGAGATACAAGAATTCACTGACATTAGAGCCTGGCGCTACATTGACTCAGCCTCTAACCCAGCAGATGATATCACAAGGGGGAAAACACTGACTCAGCTCATAGGAGTGAGCCGATGGAGTCATGGACCCTCCTTTCTCCTACAGCCATCTGACAAGTGGCCTAAAGCACCAGCTGGTTCAGGCCCCATAGAAAATTATGAACTGAGGAGGACTGTGTTTTGTGGTTTTACAGCCAGCTCAACTGATTCAAAAATACCTGACATCCTGCAGTTTAAAACATTTCAAGAGCTTTTGGAGGCAACCACACAGAAGTTACATGGGGCGGCTGACAACACACAACTCACCGCTGGTGACTACCATGAAGCAGAATTGACCCTCCTGAGGCATGCACAGATGGAGACCTTTCCTGAAGAAGTATCACTGCTCAAATCTGCTAAACCGCTCTCATCTAACAGTAGATTGCTAACCTTAGCTCCTGAATATGATGAGTCATCAGGCTTGATCCGCGTTGGAGGTAGGCTTAGAAGATGTGATAGCCTCAGCCAGGAAGTGCTGCATCCAATTCTTCTGTCATCCTCGCACCCAGTATCCAAGCTTCTAATTCAGCAATAAGACACCCAGCTGCATCATCCTGGAGCAGAGCGTGTTTTTGCAGGGCTGCGCAGAAAATACTGGATACTGAGGGGCAGAGAAGCCATTAGGAAGCACCAGCACAACTGTGTGGACTGTAAAAAGTGGAGAAACAGACCAAAAGTACCAAGAATGGCTGATATACCACCTTCTAGTTTGAGGCTTTTCCGACCTGCATTCTGCTCGACCGGTGTCGACTGTTTCGGACCAATGCATGTTAAAGTAGGACGACGTACAGAGAAGAGGTGGGGCATCCTGTACAAGTGTCTCACTACTCGTGCTATCCACCTCGATCTCCTACCTAACATGGATACCGATTCGTTCTTGATGTCACTCAGACGTGTTATTGCTCGCAGAGGGAAGCCCTATGAACTTCTCTCGGACTACGGCACCAATTTCAAAGGCGGAAGTAAGGAACTGCATGAAGCCTTCAATGCCTTAGAACCTGCAGTTAAAGACCAACTTGCAGCTGAACAGATTTGTTTCCGTTTCAATCCACCTAATGCTCCACACTCTGGTGGTTCTTGGGAACGAGAAGTGAGATCTGTAAAGAACGCCCTCGGTACCACTTTGGGAGCTCAGACTGTGCCAGAGGAAGTGTTAATGACAGTCCTTATTGAAGTAGAGGGAATCCTCAACTCAAGGCCCTTAGGTTATGTCTCCTCCGACCTTGCTGACCCGGATCCTGTCACGCCCAACTGCTTGTTGATGGGGCGGCCAGACTCTTCACTCCCTCAAGTGGTCTACCCTGAGTCAGAACTGCTGACCAGAAAAAGATGGCGTCATTCGCAATTTTTAGCTGATCACTTCTGGAAGCATTACATCAAACACTTCCTCCCCACCTTACAAGCCAGACAGAAATGGCTAACTGAAAAGGATGACATTACTGTTGGCACAGTAGTTCTTATCATTGATCAGCAAACGCTGAGAGCTCTTTGGCAAATAGGGACTGTGAAGAATGTTATTCCTGGAGCAGATGGCCGAGTGAGGACAGCTGTGATTCAAGTTAAGGACCGAACCTACACTCGCCCAGTTGTTCGTCTCATCAAGCTGCCAGCTTTACCTCAGGACAATACAAGCACCAAGTGGGCAAATTTGCACATCAAATTTGGGGGCGGCTGTACAAAAGACTGTCTCTGTAACGCTTGTTTTCTCTTTGTGTCATTTGGTTGCTTGAGTGTAGTTCACTTTTACGACACAGGAGGAGGCATTGAACGCATCATTACATCAGCAAGCTCTGAAAGTTACGGTGAACTTCGATGTCAATTGTTTAATTGGCAGTGTGCGTCAATACAAAGTGAGGACTGACGCTCGGAGCTGTGGAGAGAGATCCCGTTTGCCGTGGACTGTGTGTGACGCCCCGTTTTTGTTTCTATTCAACAAAGGTGAATAAATCCTCAACGATTCAACTCCTGTGTGTGCGCTTCACTACGAAATACACAACGCAGAACAGTGACTGTTACAAAATGACTGTTACAAATAGAAACAGTTTACCTGGAATGACGAAGGAAACAGAAACTTCTACAATTTCAGGGAGAACATTTTCCGTCTGTTCTTCGGTAAAGACTACACCCTCTTCAAAATGTTCTATAGAGATGAGGAGGGAGACCTGGTGGCGTTCATCTCAGATGATGAGCTGGAGATGGGCCTGGCCTGCATGAAGGACGACTTGTTCCGTGTTTACATCAAAGGAAACCACACACACGCAAACGAACAACTCATGCATGTCTTCAATGTACAATTGAACCTGCAAATCTGGACTTGGACAATCTATTATTTCTCCTGCACTCACCTGAACGAATAATTGCTGTCCTGACCCGACACCCTGAAGTGATTGCTAATCCATATTAAACCGGTCATAGTCGTCACTGCACCGGTTCTTTAAAAAAGGGGCACGCACATTAAACCAGTCATAGTCGTCACTGCACCGGTTCTTTAAAAAAGGGGCACGCACGTGAGCTCGCAGGTGCTTTTCTTGTTCTGTTCTTCTTTCTTTCTTTCTACTCATGTATAATTGATGTCCATGTGTGTTTCTTCATTTCCTCAATTGACCTATGTTTTTTTTTACATCAACTGGCTATTGATAAAATGTAACGATTGGATTATATTTCATTATTATACCGAATTATTGTCACAACTGATGACGTCACAAACGTGAATTATAAAAGCTGTCATGCTGCTGCCAATGTTTGTGATTAGCTGGGAGAACTTAAGGGCTTCGAGTAGCGGGGGGGCAATCAGCCGTCCTGCTGAGGCAAATTTTCCAATGGCTGCACAGTATTGCTGGAAACAATAATAAATTAAAAAAACCTGTTCACAAACAGCATACACATGTAGAAATGGGAAGCCATGCAGTTTAAGACGATAAACTAATTATCTCCAAATCAAATTTCAAATTGTATTGGTCACCACTGGGGGGACATAATGACAAGTTAATCGAGGTATAATTGAGGTATAATTAAACTCCAGTCATTGTCGCAGATGCTTATAATGTTAGAAGAAAGATGATTCAATATATTATTGTATTGGGATACAAGCATCCATCCATGTTCTACTGCTTATCCTGTTTAGTTAAATGAAGCTGCAGCCTATCCAAGCTGAAGGAGAGCTGAGCTACATTTGGCCTTGTTGCTGGTAAACCATACTGCCAAAAAGAGGCGAGTCAACCACTACAAGACTATCGGTCACATAGCTGTAAACATATTTTTAAGTAATATTCAATAAATCTTGATTGTGCAGGTTAAGTTGGACAACTTAATAACCCAAAATTGTTATTCCTTGTGACTTTCACCAGAGACATTTAGTTCAGTTTCAGTTTATTTTGAACATGCATACGATACAATGTAATTCACCACATATTTCCAGTTGTTTCATTACAGCACGTCCGAAAAGGAGTAGGAAGAAGCTGAGCTTATTTAATCCTACCCCTTTTCATACATAGCAATTTTATCCTATCTCCTTGTTCTCTGTTACATACACTACCGTTCAAAAGTTTAGGGTCACCCAAACAATTTTGTGGAATAGCCTTCATTTCTAAGAACAAGAATAGACTGTCGAGTTTCAGATGAAAGTTCTCTTTTTCTGGCCATTTTGAGCGTTTAATTGACCCCACAAATGTGATGCTCCAGAAACTCAATCTGCTCAAAGGAAGGTCAGTTTTATAGCTTCTGTAACAAGCTAAACTGTTTTCAAATGTGTGAACATGATTGCACAAGGGTTTTCTAATCATCAATTAGCCTTCTGAGCCAATGAGCAAACCCATTGTACCATTAGAACACTGGAGTGATAGTTGCTGGAAATGGGCCTCTATACACCTATGTAGATATTGCACCAAAAACCAGACATTTGCAGCTAGAATTGTCACTTACCACATTAGCAATGTATAGAGTGTATTTCTTTAAAGTTAAGACTAGTTTAAAGTTATCTTCATTGAAAAGTACAGTGCTTTTCCTTCAAAAATAAGGACATTTCAATGTGACCCCAAACTTTTGAACGGTAGTGTAACAGTGAACAAATAAATAATAAACAAATAATATACCATACTAAGTAAACAAATATTAAATACATAAATTATCTTTGTTTCAACAACAACAAAAAAAGGTTAAAGATATTCATCATAATTCTTGTTCTGTGTACTTTGTGAACACTTGTAACTCCCTCCAAATAGCACAGACACAATGGCTTTCTTGAACTGATTTATTTGAAGGCTTCCTTTCCCTTCAAATTCACAGTGAAAACTGAAATAAAATAAAGTATGTTATAAACGTAAAAATAACAACATGCACAGCATGTGGATTAAACATTTTACCGAAGTAAATACAACCAGAAATGACAAACAAATACCTCGATGGCCTGCATGCTTCTTTTAGGAGGAAATTGTGATCTTCAGGCTCTTATAGCCCAAACGCTTAGAGTCCTTCTGACACTTTTTAGTCTTTGTGACAGTCAGTCTCTCTCTTTCTGCCTTCACATGGCATCAAAAATGTTTACTCATACCCGGAAGTAGCTTCCTTACATCAGACGACAGACCAAACGAGACACTTCAAAATAAAAGTATGCCCTCAAACTTAACAAAAAGGCATGCAATTACATTTTTAACCATAGTTACTTAAATATAGCCTTCTTATGAACTTTTATGCATTTTGATTTGAACTCTTTTTTTATGAACTTATTATTCTGTTTTTAGAGAAATAAAACAAATTATAATAATTATTAGTAGCAACAGTTACACTCCCACCAAATCACACAAACCTTAATGTGGGATTTCTTTTAAACATTTTTAACTTCAAAATAAACTTCTTCTGTTCTTATACATTTACAATGAAATTGCACTCAAGCAAAAACATGAAACTTAAACTCACTCTGCTTCAAGCAGAATAACCACCTTCTGTACAGGTCTGTCAAGAAACATGGTTTTAGTTGTGGGCTTTCCCTTTTTATCAAATGTGGTTTCACTAACCATCCGTTTTAGTTTCCTCACCCTACCATCTGACCCTGGGTAGACATCTGTGATTCTGGCCAGCTTCCATTCATTGCGTGGTGCCAGGTCGTCTTTCAGAAGGACAATGTCATTGATCTTCAAGTTCCTTCTGTTCTTTTGCCACTTTTGCTTTGATTGTAGATTCAAAAGATATTCCCTTTTCCAACGGATCCAAAACTCATTGGCCAAATACTGGACTCGACGCCACCTCTTCTTAAGGTACAGATCTTCCCTGACGAATTCTCCAGGTGGGGGCAGTATTATTGTTGACTTCATCGTGAGTATATGGTTTGGGGTTAAAGGTTCAGTTCCGGATGGGTCATTTAAGTATTCAGCAGTAAGTGGTCTACTGTTAATGATGGCCATGACCTCATACAGTACTTTTCGTAGTGAGGTAATGTCAAGCCTTTACGCCGACTGGTCGAGAACAGCCGTAAGAACACTTCTTATAGTTCTAATTTTCCTCTCCCATATGCCGCCCATGTGACTAGCCGCTGGAGGGTTCATAAGAAACTCGCATCTGAGAGCCTTCACTCTTTCTTGATCCATTCCTGTCATGACTTCAGCAAACTCTCTCCTTGCACCAACAAAATTGGTGCCTTGGTCGCATCTTAGCTGACGAACATTTCCTCTTATGGCAATGAATGTTTTTAAAGCGTTGATGAACGCATCAGTTGTCATATCATCAACAACTTCAATGTGTCTGGCTCTTGAGCATAGACATGTAAGTATGAGACCATATCTTTTCATGTCCTTCCTTCCATCTTTAACATAGATCGGACCGAAGCAGTCTATGCCGGTGTAAGTGAAAGGTGGAGTAGTCTCTGTTCTATCTTCAGGTAAGTCACCCATTCTCTGTTCTTCAGTACTCCTTCTGTACTTTCGACACTTGACACATTTGAAAATGTGTGACGAGACGGCACTGCTGCATCCTAGGACCCACCATCCTATGGCTCGCAGTTCGTTCATCGTCATTCCACGTCCTTGATGATGCACCTTCTCGTGGAAGTGCTTAATAAGCAAGGCTGTGATATGGCTGCTCTTTGGGAGTATTGCCGGATGCTTCACGTGTGGGTGCAACGCGGCTTGACTCAAGCGGCCTCCCACTCTTAAGATGCCTTCTTCATCCAAGAATGGATTTAACTTGCACAGCTTACTGTCTTTCGTCTTGAGAACTGATTTCTTAAGTTCCAAGCTCTTTATCTCATCTAAGAATACTTCTGCTTTAACTTGCTTGATGATAGCCAGTTCTGCTTCTTTTCTTTCTTCCAGACTTGTACTTTCATTAGTTCTTTGTGTCACACCTTTGTGTACTTTTCCACGTCGTTTCAATCTGGCAATTGCTCTTACTACTCTTGACCAATCAAAGAATTTCTTCAGGCGATTCAGCAATGATCTATCTTCTTCTGCCTTGGTGTTACAAACGACAGCTTTGCAGAGTTCAGGATCATCTTCCTTGATTTCTCCCACCGTGCACTCTCTTATGGGTAGTTGTGTTTGTATGCTTCTTTTAGAGAAGTCTGATTCAAGGACCTTGATAATGTCCGAGGGAGTAATCTCCTTCACTTTGGTTCGACACACATAGTGTACTTCAGTTTTGAGGTTGAGATAAGGCTCCAAACCTGGTGTCACTTGTCTCACTACAATGCGATGGCTGACTACGATGGCATCGCCGTAGTCTACATAGGGATTCCGGTGACCAATAATACTCCATCCAAGGTCTGTACGCTGGGCGTAGGGCTGGTTTTCTTTGCCAGACACGACTTCTCTGGGAAGTAAAGCTTGTGAGCAATTGTACCCGATGAGCAAACCTACTCCGCAGTCTTGCAGAGGTGGTATCTCATCTTGGAGATGCTCTAGATGGGACCATGCTTTTGCGGTTTCACCTGTAGGTATATGAGTTCTGATTGTCGGAATGAACTCACACGTGTAGACTGGTGGTAAGGCAATCTTCTCACCTGAATAAAAGCCTCTTACTTGCAGGTTGGTTACTCTTTGGGAGCTTACTACTGTAGTTCTTGCAGTCATAGTAGAAAGCTTAAGCTTGACTTGCTCTTTGTCCACTTCCAACACATCTGCTAGTTCACTCAGAACAAAGGTTGTATCGCTTTGAGAATCCAACAGAGCATACACAAGGACCTCTTGCGTTGGTTGAGTTGTGGATGAAAGCCAGACTGGGATTATTGCAGCCGTTTGTATGTTAGCTTTTTGAAGTATTACTCTACATGAAGTAGCATCTTTGGTTCTTTCTTTGTTTTGGGGTGCTTGAGGTCTTTCATTAGGATTTTCTTGACTTGTACTTGGTTCGGCTTGCGGTGGCTTTTGTTCATCTTTGGTTCGCTCCTCATGCAGACAAGTTGGATGCTTCTTTTCACATGTGTCGCAAACACTCCTATTGCTGCAGTTCTTTGAGCGGTGTCCAGACTGAAGACAACCAAAGCATAAACGTTCAGCTTGGATGAAGTTGACTCTGTCCGCCAAAGCTTTCTCCATGAACTTCCTGCATTTATGCAATGTATGATACCGATTAAAAAAAAAACGATACCGATAATTTCTGATATTACATTTTAAAGCATTTTGGACATCTCTAGTTTTAAGCGTTGTACGATCATACAAATGTTTTAAATTAGATTTTCCTCTAAGGTTATATTTCTCCTCTTTTGTTGAGAAAAATTGTTGTACATTCTTGGGTAGCAGGTTATAGTTTGCTTTGTACATAATTTTAGCTGTTTGCAAATGCACCAAATCGTTGAATTTCTATATTTGTTAGCACAATGGGCGATAAATAATGGATTTTTAACCTATGGCGTTGTATTACTCCATTTGTGTATGTTTTTAATTAGGTCTGTCAAAGTTAACACATTAACATTTACAAGTAGTTACACAAATATTGCATTTATCATGCAACTGTACAAACAATAGATCTGAAAATTTCAATAAGCTTGTTTGCCTAAGCGAGTTGAAGGGGACCTATTATATCCTTCATACTTCCACTGAACGAGCCGTTTGGAATTTACCCGATTTTTGACATTTTTTCTGACCTGTTTTACCCAAAGGACGTTGCGCTAGTCTGCCATTTTAAATGTATGTAGGAGTGTTTGCAGTCAACAACATGCATGTCCAAGATGAAACCCAAAGTTATTTTATTTGCTTTGCAAAGAGAATTTATGCACAGTAATACATTAAACATTTGATAAATAACAGAAATATATCCTAATAACCTCTTAGTGCTGAAATCAACTGCATATATACAACCAATTGTGAAAGTAACAAAGTTGACCAGAGTGCTTTACGAAGTAGTCATAAAGTAACAAAAGTAGGTCATGTTTACAAATACGACATTTGTCTCTGAGCAGGAGATTAATCTGCCGACAGCAACACATACAGGTATACTCAAGATAAATGTAAAACACAACTTTTGCGTCATAATTTCATAATTTGAAGCTTTTTTAACTTAATTTAGACATCCTCAGTCCTCCTTTCTTTTTCTACTGTGTTTTCAGAATCATAATAAAAAATACTTTAGTATTATTTCCTAAAGGAAATTAAGATTTTCAGCACAATCCCATTCAAAAGCAGACAAACATTACAGGGAGACAGAACAGGATATGCTGACGAGTCTGCCAACTTCCGGCGCCTCTTACAAAAAAGGTGAGAAACAGGTAAGTCTAAACCCGGGCCCCTGCAGAGGGGGTCCACACTGAGGCCAAGGAAGAAGAAAAAACATCATAGCCATAGCACACATAAACATGCGTGTAAGAGGGAAAAATCAATGAACACAAAGGACATTTAAGACATTAAAAGAGCAGCACTGATGCAACCAGCTGCCACTCCAGCAGTTCCACTTCTACACACAGTCACAAAAGTAAAACAACAACAACAACAACAAAAATCAACCAATAATATACGTTGTGCACACACGATTGCACCATGCATAGACATGCAACCACACAAAAACATCATTTTAACACCCACAAACACTGTGGTAGCCTATGCGGTGTTCCCAAGTCCAATAAAACTGCTTCCGGGTAAACTTGTTGTAAGCCCCGCCCACAGGTGCCCGCTTCTCACGCTAGAACACTGCCTTTAGTTTGAAACCGTAAAAATACAAACCATGCCATAAAAAAGAGAAGCGATCATTAAAACCTCTGAAATACACCAAAACAATCAAAGTGTACAAAAATATGAATATTGGCATCGAAAACATCCACCTAAATTATTGTATTTTTTCAATGTTAGTATATATTTGTTGCCAGAACTTGTTTCGGTGCCAATACAACTTTTTCTACAATGTAAAATGTTTTTGTCGATACCAAATCTTACTGGCAGTGTTAAAGTTAAAGTACCAATGATAGTCACACACACATTAGGTGTGTTGGAATTATCCTTTGCATTCGACCCATCCCCTTGTTCCACCCCCTGGGAGGTGAGGGGAGCAGTGAGCAGCAGCGGCGGCTGCGCTCAGTAATCATTTTGGTGATTTAACCCCCAATTCCAACCCTTGATGCTGAGTGCCAAGCAGGGAGGTAATGGGTCCCATTTTTATAGTCTTTGGTATGACCGGATTTCGAACTACTGGCTCCATAGCAGCCGCGATTCTCACTTTGTTTTAAAGATAAACTGTCACATGTTAGCTAGATTCGTAACAAGCGCATGACTCTTTTTTTTATGGCTATTATGTCGTTTTAAAGACAGAAACTGTCAACTGATTTCTACTTCGGTGCGATAACAGTGGTCTACACTCGATAAACCTAAAGATTCACTGAACCATAGAGGGGGGCTGTAACCGGCCACTTCTCGAACCGGATATCCGGTTGCATTGGTTTTATTGTTAACAACCCTAATCACTTCATATTTGTTCCAAAATGCTGGTGGTGTGTGAAGGCTTAAAGGTGAGTGTTGATGACGTCTGCGTCGAGTGAAGTGTTCGAAGTTAGGGTTGCCGCTATTCAGGTGGAACATACTACGTTGCATTTTTGATAGTCGTCTTAGACTTTCACTTTCACTGCCATATCAATGTTTTAGTAACATTTATGGCATATTTTTAAAATAAGGTAGAAACAAGTCTTCGCACTTTACAAAAGCCCATTTGACATCACTGGTTGTACGCTGCTCAGCCATAATGATAAAGCGAACAGGTCGACATAAACAGGCTGATTTTTCATAGAAATTATGCCTTTAGGTCTGAACTTTCGTGTTGGCAAAAGCGTTCAACAATGTACTGTATGACCACGTTGACTTCTGTAGACACTCTTCAGTAATAATAAGAAAACTCTGGACCAGAACAGTCGGTTTACATAGTAAATCAGTTGTCGACTGATTTTAATATTTGCTCCTTCTTATGCAAACATAGACCTTCAGTGGCACGTAAACATGCAAGAGACTCTATCCAAACAGTATAATACGAAAGATATCAAGCAGATTTCATCCGCGTCACCTCGGGAGGCATTTCAGCTGGCGCGGTTTCAAGGATTGTGTACATTATAGCTAACGCTGTGCTCACACTGTTTGAACAAGAGAAACAAACATTGAATGTATTTTCATTTAATACCTGCAGAGCTGCTCTGCTTCAGCATCGATTTAGAGCTCACTGAGAGACTTGGTCTCTCCTTTTGCATGAAACTTCCCTTTACTGTAATTCACAACTATTTTCCTTGCTGTTTGATATTGATTCATGTATTCATGCTACTTTTTCAAATATAAATGAAGTCATTGTATGTCGTTTTTTTCTGGATGTTTGTTGGTACTCCAAACCAACCATAAAAATTAGGGACTGTTTATTTTTGTACAAATATTTCTGCATTGGTTAATCAATACTTGGGATGTTTAGTGTCATTGTCTACGTAGAAAATAATAAACAGTTTTCATTGTTTGTCATTTGTCAGTTCTAATTAAAAAAATACAAAGATGTGTATTAGTCTTTAATCAACGTGCGGGGATAAAAGACATGATTATCACCAAAAAGGAATTAAGACTGCACTGATTGAGTGCTCTGTTACTTTGAGGCATTGTGTCGCTCTGAGAATTGCTCCTACGTGACACAAATTCGCCTGCAGTCAGCCCTGACTTTTGTTTAAAAGGCTGCCTGTCAAGCACACAATTAATAACACCTCATTGAGAAATCTATTAAGTCCCAAACATCATCAGCTCTTCCTTAGTTGGCATAGTATCGTATTTTCTGGACTATAAGCCACTACTTTTTTTCAAAGCTTTGAGCGGTGCGGCTATTTTATGGATATTTCTCCGCTAACGGCCATCATGTTTTGTATTCAACAAATAGTATGCATATTACATCGACAGACACTGAAAAGGTGTGTTGTTGATTGTGCTACGGGGCCATCTTTTGGACGAGTTCACTCACTGTATGTGCTGCTGGTTGGCAATGTACAGGTACTAGGTACTTCCTGTTTCGTGCCGGAGGTACATTATCCATAGCGTTTCTGCTCGAAAGGATTCTTCATTCATCACTCAAAGCAAAGTTTGTAAGTTTTACAATATATCTAATACAATTCATACTTACTAAACCGTCCAATGTGTGATGTCTGTAGGAGTATTTTCATGCCTATTTGTATGTGCTATTGTAATCAAGCCAGCGTTGTTAGCATTAGTGAATATGCTAACATGTTCACAAGTGTCTGCGTTAGTATTAATAACATACAACGGCATTCATTTTGTATTGTTAAAGTTTCGTAAATTCACCAAAACGCCAGCGTGGAGTTATTGAATCTGTTTAGCTAATTTGAGATGTGGTGCGATCTATAGCCTGGAAAATCTGGTAAATACTAATCTAGATATCAGAGTTATAGTTGACAATTGAATTGACAACTTTGAGTTGTGTAATAACGCAAAATGCATCGATAATTCACTCTAATAATACTATGCATTTATGTTGTTTGTGTATATAAAATATGCACTACTGATATAGTTAATATACACATATTAAATGTACTTTCAATAAATATAAATAACAGAAAAAAGCTTGGGTGAAGCCTCAAGCATATTTTTTATTATTATTTTGGCCAGTATAGGTCAGATTGTCTTGACATTTGTCAGACAAGAGGGTAAACTTGGCCAAAGAGAACAAGATCAAGAGGTAAATGCAAAAAGCTATTTTCAAAGCTCTGAAGATTGAAGGGTGTCGACAGGGCCGTAAGTAGGATTTGACAAATACCGAGGTTAAAAATTGGTTGTCCACATGGTGATGTACTGCGCATACGATCTCCGACACAAAGTACATTTACAGTCAGTCATATCATCATCCTTTTGTCACCTAAAAAAATACAGAGGACATGACCTCGGTGTCCTCAATGGTAGTTACGGCCATGGATGTCGAGGAATACTGAGGAACAACCCAGGATCTACCTTAAGAAAGGCATTGAATGCCAAGCGGCAGCAGTTGGGCCTCGTTTTACTGCCGCTTGGCTGAAGTAATGGCATTTAGGGAGGAGACAAAACAACGAGAGGAAGTCAACATACTACAAAAAAAAGGAAGAGGAATTTTAGAACCCCGACAACGTGGAGCGTTGAGTAAGAATGTGCCGATCAATCAGCCACTGATCAGTGTCGGACGATTTTCGGAAAAAAGTAGGTGATCGCCATAGCCGATGAATGCTTTTTAATAAACCTGGCTTGTAGCCAATGATGTATTGCCATACACATAATAGTATTAATAATATATACCTTAAGAAATAATCACCTCCATTGTGGCATATTAACTAAATTTCTTAGTATTGTTTAGGATGAGGTAAAAAATGTTAAGGTATGCTCTTTATTGTCATTAAACAAGTAAAACGACATTTCATTTTCACCACAAACCATGCAGTTCAAGATTAGACAAACAAACATTGTACTGGATTACAGAACAGGAATGGTGATGGGTCGCTACTTACGGTGCCCCGTAAAAGGTGGGGAAAAGCTGGGGGAGGGTGAGTAAAAAAAAAAGTCGATCTCAGACTGGGCTCCTATTTGAGGGGCCCAGTCTGGAGTGAGAAAAAAACTCCATAGCAAAGCACAGACAACTCAAGACTTGCAACGAGGGGTAAAGAGGCGGGCATCCGGCCTGAAGTTGCCAGCCACTAGGGGCCATACCAAGTGGGGTGAATCATCGAAGGCGTGGGATGGGGTTGGGGTATGTGTGTGTGATGTGTGTATTTTTCGTGGATGCATATGTGTGTGTAAGCCTGCAGCATGTCTCTGTCTCCTTGGTGCTCTTGCAAAAACGATAACGTGGCCAGTCTGTAACGGTATCAGGGGGAAGGAGACGCCACAGAGGCAGGTGACCGATTTAGCCTTAGGCGTGTTTATTATAATGAGGGTATGAAGTGTGTAACTAGACAAAACATATGGTGTAAGATTATGTGATGTATTTAACTGGAGAATATTACCGGCAAGTGTTGAAGGTGCGGACGTCCAAAGAGGGCGAGGCTGGCTTGGAAGTCTGTGGGCAGGCGATAGGTAGAGGGCAGGAGAGAGGCGTCAGGGTCCGTGGACAGGCGTGAGGTCGAGATCCGGGGAAGGAGGCAAGAGATCCAGGGGAAGTCCGTGGAAACGAGACGCACAGCTCAAATCGAGGAAACAGAGGGATACTGCGGGGCGAGGGAAAAACAAGTTCAAGTGATGAAAACATCAACAAGGGACATAAAACGCAGAGAGAGAGCTAGAGACGTATAACACTGTACCATACAGAAGGCTATGTTCTGGCATTGGAACGCAGGACGCGCTGGTCTAAACAGTGTGTGGCGTCATCAGCGTCAGGTGTGTTGATTGATGATTTGGAACCGCTGCGCTGGAGCGCGGCCACGGCTGGAGCGCGGCCACGGCTGGAGCGCGGCCACGGCTGGAGCGCGGCCACAGCTGGAGAGGAGCTCTGGTGAGCGCACCCAGGAGACGCGAGCGCAGGGGAGCACGCCGAGTATAGGAGTGTGACTGGAAGCGCACGTGACACAGTCAGTCCAACAAAAGTCAGGTGTGTGTGTTCATGAGAGACAGGGAAGGAGTTTGTTGCGTCTTCGCTGCACTGTCCTCTGGGAGAGTCTCGAAGCAGCAACCTTGCATGTCGCTTGCAGCCAGGGAAAACAATCCAAATTAGAATGTTTGTGTTTGAGCAAGCGAAAACAATATTAAACTTTTCACTCCATTGTCTATTTCTGGTCCTTAAATTCATCAAACTTCTCCATCAAAGCAGCTGGCGTCTCCAAGATGTTTTCAAATTTGCAATATAGTCCAAAATGGCAAAAGTCTGAGTGTCCACAGTTCTGCTCGCATCCTCCAATCGTTTGTGGCAGCTTTAGGTTACTTCACTTTTGTCGATTCACCAGAGCAACGCTTCCTTTTTTTTTTACTCCAATCCGCAGATGTCCTGTTATCATGATTCCGAATGGGTAGATGTCTTCAACTTCTTCGACTGAAAAGGTCACCTGGCACGTGGCCCTCCACTTCTCCCAAGAGTCCGTCGTGTGTCCAGCAACAACCGTTCCATCAGGACAGACATGTTGCCCCAAACCAGAGATCTTGACAATTTCATTGTGAGGCCAGTTGAGCAATTCCATTGTTTAGATTTTCGAGAGGAGTGCAAAAAGAAGCAACGAGAAAGTTAAACAAGACAAAACAAAGAAGCAAGCCGGAGAGAGAAAAGGGAGCGTCCGCCTTCAATGAGTGCCAGTGACACATGGAGAGTAAGCCACAGACAGGTAGGGCTGGGCATTCATCAAATTTTAATTTCGATTTCGGTTATGGTTTCTCATGATTATGAAAATACAATAATGCTAATTTCGGAGGTTGTGATGGTGAAACAGATGAGGAACGAATGAGTGAAAAAAAACATGTCTATGTTACCGGTCTCACAGGCGTGTGAGTTCAGTAGACAAAAGGTTGTGTTCATAGTCTAACCCCTGGAAAACACAGGCAATGTTTAAGAAGAGTGAAGACACGAACAATCCTTGAAGCTTCCCAAGTTTCCTCTCTTTATTACACATTATATATATTTCCTATAATCCACAATAACAATATAATTATTATTCTCTAAATTCAATATTACATTCTCAAAACATATATTCTACATAGCACAATAGCTATTATAATGGTATATACTACTGTATATTCACATTTCTGTATATTGTTGTTACAGAAACATCTTGAGTAATAGACTCATTTACAAATGGGGAAGTATCATTTAGACATGAAATGTCCTTGGGAAGTATACTTGGAGTCATACAAAATGTATCCACATCACTCAGTTCAATATCTATTTACAAATATAACAAACAACAATAACATATTTACACAGATAATAATATGACCTTGTGTGAGATAGAGATAGAACAGTATTTCGCTACAACACAGAACTATGTATACACACTGCAGTGCTCTTCGGTTGGCATAAAAAGGGTTAACTGCTCTCAACTGACCCACACGCACAGAAGAGCTAGCTAGATGCTAACACACGGTGGTATTAAAGTCTAAAGGCACTAAAACATCAATCTCTGTCGCTGAACCATATTACATTTGAATTGTAGGGTGTTTAATTATCAAATGTTTACATTTGAGATATTTCACAACATTACTAACCTGGAAAACACAGGCAATGTTTAAGAAGAGTGAAGACACGAACAATCCTTGAAGCTTCCCAAGTTTCCTCTGAGGGGAGGGGGAGGAAATACCCACACCTAAAAAGGGACCTACGGGGAACTACTTCACTACACATTAGTTCCGCTCTTCATTTCTGTCTTTACACTAACATGGATGGAAAACGGCTATAACCTCTGTCAATAAAAAGCGATTGACAAAAAAAACATATATATTCCACATTGTGAAGGCATCACATCTACTCGAAGTTTGGGATGTCACCATGGTTGTTACTTTTTATTTGACACAGAGCTAGTATCCATCCATCCATTTTCTACCGCTTGTTCCTCTCGGGATCGCGGGGGGTTGCCGGAGCCTATCCCAGCTGCATTCAGGCAAAAGGAAGGGTACACCCTGGACAGAATACAAATCTAGTAAAAACGGCACCTCATCGCAGGGCCAACACTGATAGACAGACAACATTCACACACTAAGGGCCATTTAGTGTTGCCAATCAGTAGCTCTTTGGAGGTGGGAGGAAGCCGGAGTACCCGGAGAGAACCCAAGCATTCACGGGGAGAACATGCAAACTCCACACAGAAAGACCCTGTGCCCGAGGATCAAACCCAAGCCCTTCTTACTGTGAGGCACATGCACTAACCCCTGTACCACCGTGCTGCCTATGCCAAATCAATAATCATTAAACTCGACAAAAATGTAAGTCATGATTTCCTCGTTCACTTAACCACGGATGGAGTCATATAATTGGCCAATAAAACAGGATCCGCTGAGAAACGCAAAGTAAAATCACTGAAATTGACATTAATGAAATGTTGTCATTGTAAAGAGAAGAAACATTTGTTTGGGAAAATAATGTGTCCGGTAGTGCCTATTTATCCCTAACACACTCAACCACGGCCGCCCCATCCTGATAAACAATGTGAATGTCAAGAGGGTCATTTGAAACAGCAACTGAACTACGAATTTAAAGCTAACAAGAACAATCCATGTACCCACAACACATGTCATCTATAGGGTGCCAGATTTAAAAGTTCAGTCACACTTTTTCTAGCAGATATATTTCTCAGATTTAACTCACTCATTTTCATCAAAATTAAGTTTAAATTACATGTTGACTCTAAATATTTAAATGTTGAATCTAAACCTAAATGTTAAATCTAAATGTAAATGTGAGCGTTAAATATTAAATCTAAATCTAAATGCTAAATATAAATCTTAAATCTAAATGTGAGCTCTCACATTTAGATTTAAGATTTAGGTTTAGATTTAACATTTAAACTTAGATTTAACATTTAGCGCTCACATTTAGGTTTAGATTCAACATATAGGTTTCGATTTAAGATTTATGTTTCGATTTAACCTTTAGATATAATACTTAGTCAACATTTAATTTAAACTTAAATGTGATGAGAATTAGCTAAATCTGATAAATATATATCTGCTAGAAAAGTATGATTGACCTTTTACATTTGGCACCCCATACTGCTTGTGTTGTTGCAACGACATCATCCATTTAACAACACTGTATAAACAGTGGTTGCAACTTGAGAGGCGCTCTCTCTTTTTTCTTTAAACAGCCTCAAGTGAGTCCCCTCTTTATTTGTCAAACTGAGAACAACAGCACAGCACGCTTACCCTTTCACAATGATAGCGTGGTGCGCTGACAAAATAAAGGTTTCTAAAAAGTACCTTGCACAAGCATAATGCAGTTAAAGCACTTATTGATACATTTACACAATTATTATGATTTGACTAATTTAAAATACTGGTCAAAATTGTCCAAAGATGTATTGCAACAATACATTTGAGGATTTTTTGCTTTTAATTAACAAACATTTTATTAAACTTTATTTTACACAAAAAGCACACACTCTAAGGCAGGGGTCACCAACGTGGTGCCCGCGGGCACCAGGTAGCCCGTAAGGAACAGATGAGTAGCCCGCCGGCCTGTTCTAAAAATAGCTCAAATAGCAGCACTTACCAGTGAGCTGCCTCTATTTTTTAAATTTTATTTATTTACTAGCAAGCTGGTCTCACTTTGCCTGACATTTTTAATTCTAAGAGAGACAAAACTCAAATAGAATTTGAAAATCCAAGAAAATATTTTAAAGACTTGGTCTTCACTTGTTTAAATAAATTCATAATTTTTTTACTTTGCTTCTTATAACTTTCAGAAAGACAATTTTAGAGAAAAAATACAACCTTAAAAATTATTTTAGGATTTTTAAACACATATACCTTTTTACCTTTTAAATTCCTTCCTCTTCTTTCCTGACAATTTAAATCAATGTTCAAGTAAATTTATTTTTTTATTGTAAAGAATAATAAATACATTTTAATTTAATTCTTCATTTTAGCTTCTGTTTTTTCGACGAAGAATATTTGTGAAATATTTCTTCAAACTTATTATGATTAAAATTCAAAAAAAATATTCTGGCAAATCTAGAAAATCTGTAGAATCAACTTTAAATCTTATTTCAAAGTCTTTTGAATTTATTTTAAAATTTTTGTTCTGGAAAATCTAGAAGAAATAATGATTTGTCTTTGGTCCAATTTGTTATATATTCTAAAAAAGTATAGATTGGATTTTAACCTATTTAAAACACGTCATCAAAATTCTAAAATTAATCTTAATCAGGAAAAATTACTAATGATGTTCCATAAATTCTTTTTTTTAAGTTTTTCTCTTCTTTTTTTCGGTTGAATTTTGAATTTTAAAGAGTCGAAATTGAAGATAAACTATGTTTCAAAATGTAATTGTCATTTTTTTCGTGTTTTCTCCACTTTTAAACCGTTCAATTAAGTGTAAATATCATTAATTATTAATAATAACATAGAGTTAAAGGTAAATTGAGCAAATTGGCTATTTGTGGCAATTTATTTAAGTGTGTATCAAACTGGTAGCCCTTTGCATTAATCAGTACCCAAGAAGTAGCTCTTGGTTTCAAAAAGGTTGGTGACCCCTGCTCTAAGGTGTAAAATAAGCAGAGGTGGGACCAAGTCATTGCTTTGCAAGTCACAAGTAAGTCTCAAGTCTTTGCCCTCAAGTCTCGAGTCAAGTCCCGAGTCAAGACAGGCAAGTCCCGAGTCAAGTCCAAAGTCAAGACTGGAAAGTCTCAAGTCAAGTCCCAAGTCCTGCATTTTGAATTTCGAGTCCTTTCAAGTCCTTTTAACCACAAACTAATATATTTACACAGATTGTGTATGCTTTTAAAACACTGTATTTATTTATTAAAACAAGTGCATTTGAAATTGCAGGAAAAAAAATAGTGCTGACATTGCACTTCATAATAGCACTATTATCCAGTCATTTTAAACATTTAACTCATTCCTTTACAGAATAAACACATTTGAAAAAACAAGTGCAACTGTACTTATTTGCACAAAAGTGTTAACATTGTATTTCCTTGGCACATTGCATTGTAACTACCGGTAGTTCCACAGCAGTTTCTATCCTGTTCTTACCTTATCTCATTGATCTCATCTCATACTGTATGTGTGTTGATGTGTGCGTACATATGAAAAACATAACAAAAACATGAACAAAACAATGAACAGAGTTGTACTTTTTGGATGTCAGGGCCCTATGCAATATGTTCACATATTCTTAATATAGTATACATTTTAACTGACCTTTATTTGACTATGTTTGTGTTTTTGTAGGTGGCTAAAATACGCGGTGCTGCTGATCGCCGTCTAACGTTACGTTACTGTGTGTGATACATTGACTAACGTAACGTTAAGTGTAGGTACCTCATGCAACCCTGCTTAAAAAAAATCACTTGACAAAAAGTATGAATAAGGTAGCGAACTGCAGTGGACGCAACATATTGCCGTGTTTGCAATGACGTTATAACCATAGACATCTTATAAGTAGACGCAGCATTGGCTGCTGTGACACGAGCAATTTGGCCGCCATCTTGAAGTGGTGATGAGGAGCCGGCGAGCAGCCTAAACTGACAGTTGACAGGTAGAAAACAAAGATGGTGTTCAGCGTTTTACAACTCAAATGAGCGGACTGTTGAAAATAGAAATCGGGTGATTACTTTTCACAAGTAAGATTTAACATTAATGTACTATTGGTTGTATTTTATGAAAATAATATTACCACAGAGTTGAGAAGGAGCAAAGATCTTTAATATTTGTATGTGAAAATCACAAAGAAATCTTCTGGGGGAGGATGACCCCCCTACATGGGTTTGGTTTACAAACTTTCAGCCCCACCTAAAACAAAATTCACCAGCCGCCACTGATTATGATGCATTCTCATTTTAGGCTAAATATAAGACAATACTTTCTTAACAGTATAATTGTAACCAGGAATAAGTCTTCAAGTAACAATATTCAAATACTAACATTGTTGGGTAAAACAGAATTTGGTTTTATTCTGAATCCAGTGAAACAGATTGGTGGTTTTAGCTGATATAAAGACTTACAGGTGTTTATATATGTTTATGTTGAAGTATTTGGCAGACGCTTTTATCCAAAGCGACATACATAAAAAATACATATAAAACAATGACTGTAAACATGATCATTTAAGGGAAGAATGTAATACAAAATATCAATACAAAGTGTCAAGACAGAATAAACTCTCTGCTGCTGCAGCAACAAAGATACAGTCTATAAGGCAAGGCAAGGCAAGGCAACTTTATTTGTATAGCGCTTTTCATACACAAGGCAGACTCAAAGTGCTTCACAGACAACAAAGTGAAATGAAAGAAAATAAAAGCAAAATTAAAATGCAGACAATAAAAATAAAAACAGTGCAGACGTTAAAAGTTAAAAGATTAAAAGATTTAGCTGAAAGCTAAGGTGAACATAAAAGTCTTCAGTCTAGTTTTAAAAGTAGTGAGAGTTGGGGAGAGTCTGACATCTTCAGGAAGTTTATTCCAGCTATGTGTTGCATAGTGACTGAATGATGATCTCCCTTGATTTGAGTTTACTCTTGGAACCGCTAACAGATTGGTCTCAGAAGATCTTAGTGATCTAGAGGGCGTATATAGTGGGAGCGTATATAGATATATAGATATCTAATGTATTCATACATTGTTTATGTAGGATATACGCATGTATATATAATCTAATCATATTTTTTCTTCAATTTAAAAATAGCTGACCGTTTTTTTCCCCTTTCTCTGGGATTATATTCCCAGTTTTGATCTCGGACGTCTGGTCACTTATAGCGTATAAGAATATTATATTACTGTTAAGCAAACTATGAATAATAAAACACGCCAAAACATGTGTCCTTTATCATAGCTACACATATAACAAAAAAGCGCGTGAAAATCAGTGGTATTCAGTGAGGTAAAATGAATTAAATGCGCTGACAGTTCATTGCTCCTGCCAAATGAATTGCACTAGTGGAGCGGATCACCACTCCAAGATGGCGGCCCCGCGTCTCGTCTGCGCCTGTAGGCAGTAGCGCGCGATGCTGCGTACCCTTATAAGATGTCTATGGTTATAACGTTAGCAGTGAGTTTACAGCCTCACTGATTTAACTACACAGCAAATAAAAGTCACGTTACTTAGCCAATAAACGTTAGCTTACATTCAAAACTTACCCTTCTTTGTGCATCTTCAAATGTCGAACGAAGTTGGAAGTTGTTACGTCTCCGTCTATAATATTCGAACTGCATGATTTGCATAGGGCTATTCGTTTTTTGTTGACCGAGTCGTAGTTTTAATACCCGAACGAAATTAACTTTGGCATAATTGTTTCTCACTGCCGCATTGTTTGACAATTCTTCTTCATTGGTTGTCCTGCAATTTGATTGGATGAGAGCTGTGGGATGAAAACAGCGTAGATCTAATTTGATTGGCTGTTGTACTGAGAGCACACCAGCTGACAGGAACAACACGCTGATAGACACAGACGAAGAAAAGGACAAATACGGAGCGGCGCGCTCCCAAATAACTTTTTAATCTTTGGGTTTTGGGGAAAGTAGCAAGTCATGTCAAGTCAAAAGGCTCAAGTCCAAGTGAAGTCACAAGTCATTGATGTTAAAGTCTAAGTCGAGTTGCAAGTCTCTTTACATTTTGTCAAGTCGAGTCCAAAGTCATCAAATTCATGACTCGAGTCTGACTCGAGTCCAAGTCATGTGACTCGAGTCCACACCTCTGAAAATAAGTGTAAAAGATAAAAAAAACAGAATTAAAAACAAAACGAAAAAACTGAATTTTATTGTTTTTTATATTGCTATTGTTTTTTAAATGTATTATTATTATTTTACTTGTTGTGGTTTATTCGTTAGTAATTTATAGCCAGTTTAAAACAGTGTATATATATTTAATGTTGAGTTTTGGTGGTATAATAAATACTAATTTTTTCAAATTAATGAATAATTGTGAAATTAATTGTGATTAGAATATCAATCAAAATACTTGTGATTATTATTTTTGCCATAATCGTCCAGCCCCATGGGCAGGCATGCTAATAGCTAAGCTAACTGCTAAGCTCGATTCAAACAACAGCAAATAATAGGTGCTTTGTAAAGTTTAAGAAGTGTAGATGGAACTATGTTACAGCATAAAGTAAGCAGATATCAATAAGAAAATAATTAACACTGGACAAAGCATACTCTAATATCAAGAGTAGCTACAGGGCTAAACCACTACCACACTTGGGCCAGTCCGACCACCTGTCAGTGTTGTTAATCCCAGCATACACCCCTCTCAGGAAAAGTGCTCACCCGACAACTAAAACTGTTAAAATCTGGCCTGAGGGCACCTCTCAGCAGCTCCAGGATTGCTTTGAAAGAACAAACTGGGGCATCTTTGAACAGCAGGACCTGGACGACTACACTTTATCTGTGCTGAGCTATATCAAGTTCTGCACGGATATTGCTATGACCGAGAAGCGCATCCGGGTCTATCCAAACCAAAAGCCCTGGATGACTGGTGAGGTCAGGACCCTGCTGAAGGAGAGGAACAAGGCTTTCAGGTGTGGTGATGGGGCACATTACAGGGCTGCCAGAGCCAGCCTGAGGAGAGGCATCATAGAGGCCAAGACAGCATATCGGAAGAAAATAGAGGGACGCCTCAGCAGCAACAACACAAGGCAGGTGTGGCAGGGGGTGAAGCACATCACCGTCTACAAATCCAACAACCTCGCTGTGGCTGACGGAGACGCCTCGCTGGCGGAGGAACTGAACATCTTCTTCGCTCGCTTCGAGGTGGAGCAACCACATGCAGTCACATCACAACCCTCAACCCGCGACAACGTCCTCATGTTGGAGGAACATGAGGTGCAGCGCACACTAAGGAGGGTGAACCCAAGGAAAGCTGCTGGACCGGATGGCGTACCTGGAGGTGTACTAAAGACCTGGGCAGACCAGCTGGCTGTTGTTTTTACCAGGATTTTCAACCAGTCCTTGTCCCAGTACATCGTCCCACCCTGTCTAAAGGACTCTGTTATTGTCCCACTGCCTAAAAAATCTGCAGTAAACAGCCTGAATGATTACCGTCCAGTGGCACTTACACCAATCGTTATGAAGTGCTTTGAGACTCTGGTTCGGAGGCACATCACCTCAAATCTGCCACCTGCATTGGACTCTCGCCAGTTTGCGTACAGGGCCAACAGATCTACAGAGGATGCTATCACAACAGCCCTCCACACTGCGCAGAGCCATCTAGAGCAGCAGGGGTGCTATGCAAGGCTACTTTTTGTTGATTTTAGCTCTGCGTTCAATACCATCCTCCCCCACAGACTGGTGCCCAAACTGACGGGGCTGGGACTGTCTTCCTCCATCTGCCACTGGATCCTGGACTTCCTGACAAATCGCTCTCAGAGGGTGAGAGTAGGCTCCCACCTCTCAACATCCATCAGCATCAGCACCGGCTCCCCCCAGGGCTGTGTACTAAGCCCCCTACTCTACACCCTCTACACTCATGACTACACCCCTGCTCATGCCAGCAATACCACTATTAAGTTTGCAGATGACACCACAGTAGTGGGACTCATTTCTGGGAGGGATGAGTCTGCCTACAGAAATGAAGTGGAGCGGCTGACTGGGTGGTGCTGGGAAAACAACCTGGTCCTTAACACCACCAAGACGAAGGAGCTGATCATGGATTTCCGTAAGAAAAAAACAATAAACATCCAACCACTGTACATCAATGGGGACTATGTGGAAAGGGTCTCTAACTTCAGGTTCCTGGGGATCCAGATCGAGGAAGACCTGTCGTGGAGTATGAACACCTCAGGGACCATCAAAAAGGCACAGCAGAGATTTTACTTTCTGAGACTCCTCAAAAAGAACAACCTGTCACAAAAACTGCTTGTGTCCTTCTATCACTGCTCAATAGAGAGTGTGCTGACATACTGCATGTGTGTATGGTATGCCAGCTGCATGGCGGCAGAGAGAAATGCACTTCAGAGGGTCATAAAAACTGTCATGAAGATCACTGGCTGCTCTCTCCCCTCCCTAGATGAACTGTACAGTGCCAGGTGCCTCAAAAAGGCCTAAACATCATAAGGGACCCATATCACCCTGGACATAAACTTTTTGAACTGCTGCCCTCGGGCAGGAGATACAGGACAATAAAATGCCGGACAAACAGACTTAAGAACACTTTTTACCCGAGAGCAATAGTGTCGCTGAACACAAGACAATAATGACTGTGCATGTGAGCTGTGTGCTTGCTATTTTTATGTATTTTTATCTATTTATCTATGTTCTTATGTTTTTATGTGTTATGAATTTGCACTAAATTAGTTTTGCCTGCAATTTCGTTGTACAATGTACAATGACAATAGAGATATATTCTATTCTATTCTATTCTAATTAGTGGATTAATAAGAGTCGAGGGAGAAGATAATATAACAACTCTGTGTGTCAGCATGTGAGAGCAGGACGGATCGATCCATAAATCTATATTCCAAAGGTAGTATCAGTATACGGGCAATGATTAGGTTGATCTTTTTCTTTTCTCAAAATAATTTCTTGTTTTTTTTTGTTAATATTTACAAATTCAGGGAATAGGTCTCTGGACACAGGACGGCTTTGAGGACAAAAACCAAAGGATTTGAATGAGTAATTTGATTTTGTTAAGTTATTGTGTACTATTGACCTTGTTTTGCCTATACAATTGTATGTAATAAAAAAGAATAAGGAAGTAGTTTGAATGTTGTGTTGATAACAAACTGTCAATAGCACTCAACATATATACATGGAAAAATGTACAATTAACGGTATTGGAATTGCCATCATAAAACCCAGTTCGGAAAATCCCTAGTGTCGAGTCATCTAATGTGGATTATTGGCGCCACAGTAAGAATTACAAACCATCAAACGACTCCCAAGGTAAATAAAATTGCTGAAAAGATGTTAGGCTGCCCTTAGGCAAGGCACCCAACACCAAATCCAGCCGCATCAATGGTGCCTTCACTGGCCCGGGTGAAGAAAGCCAAAATGGTTATTTGATGCAGGCTCTTGTGTCTTGTGATTGGCAGGTGATCAGTATGTGGTGTACACTTTGTCCTCCTAAGGCAGCTGGGATGGACTCCCACGAGAGGAGAATTTATTGAGTTCCAGGCTATATCAATCAATCAAAGTTTACTTATTAAGCACTTAATCACAAATGTCTCAAAGGGCTGCACAAGCCACAAGGACATCTTCGGCTCAGATTCCACATCAAGGCAAGAAAAAACTCAACCCAATGGGAACAACGAGAAACCCTGGAAGGGACCGCAGATGTAGGCCCAGTCCATGGTGGGGCCAGCAGGGGATCCTCTTGTATGTAAACAAGTCGGGGCGCCGAGACGTCGCTGACTGATGCATAAGGAGTGGTCACCCCGGATCCTGACTTTATAATGTGAAAGTCCAGTCCATTGGGAGGCCAGCAGTGGATCATCTTGAATGAACACAACTCAGCAGCGCAGAGATCAACCAAATGATGGACAGAATAGAGGTCCACCCTGGGTCCCGACTTGGAACAGCTAGCGCGTCCTCCGTGGAAGCTGAACCGTGGTCAACTGATAACCTCTCTACGCAGGAGAGGGGGAAAGAGCAGAAAGAGAGACAACTGGTCCAAAAAGGGGTCTATTTAGAGGCTAGAGTATACAATTTAGTTTTAAGATAAGACTTAAATGCTTCTACTGAGGTAGCATCTCTAACTGTTACCGGGAGGGCATTTCAGGGTAATGGAGCCAAAATGGAAAACGCTCTAAAGCCTGCAGATTATTATTATGTATTTATTTATTTTATTTATTTATTCCCCTACCTCAGGGGGGGGGGACTCGGCGGGGCGGTTGCTGGTTGTTCCATCTCCATCGTTGGGGTCCCTGCGGGTGGGGTGGGTGGTTCCTGTGGCCCCGTGCTGGGTGGTCCTGTGGCGGCCGGCTTGGGTGGGGTGGCCGTGGGCTGGCCTCGCCGCGCTCTCCGGGGGTGGGGGTGGGGGGGGGGGCTCGTGGGGGCCCTGTTGCCGGTGGGGCGGGGGCGGTCTTCCCGTCCGGTTGCGGGGGGTCTCCGGGCCCCTCGGGCGGGGCGTCCCGCCTTTCTGTCCGTGTGGGGTGTGGTCTCTCGCTGGCTTGGGGTCTGGCTGCCCCCTGTTTTTCTCGTGCCTTGTCCTCTGCCGGGTGCGTCTGTCCGCGGCCTGCTGCTGGCCCTTGTGGGCGGCACGGTGGGCCAGGCTCTGGGGTTCCTGTCGCTGTCCGGCTTGGCTGCGTGGGGGCGGTGGCCCCTGGTTCCCTGGGCACCACACCTACTGTTTGTGGGATGGGTTCTCGGGGAGGCTGGGGCCGTACTCTGGCTCCCGCACACACTGGGAGTCAAATGTATTGTACATGCAAATTCACATATACTCACACACATACATACAGACATACATAGGTACCTACGCTCCCACATACATATACAAATAAATACAGTACATATTTACACACTCAAAGTTCGTACATCCACACGCACATTCATTATACAAACATACTGTATACACATACTGTACATATACATTCACTGTAAAAACATACATATACACATACTGTACATATACACTCACTGTAAAACACACACATACACATACTACACATACATTCACTGTACAAACACACACATACATATACTGTACATATACATTCACTGTACAAACACACATTTACACATACTGTACATATACATTCACTGTTCAAACACACATACTGTATACACATACTGTACATATACATTCGCTGTACACACATATACACGTACTGTACATATACATTCACTGTACAAGCACACATACACATACTGTACATATTCAAGTACATATGCACACATACACTCATGCACATAATCACGTTTCATCAAACATACATTAACGTTGTTGCCCTAGGGTAAACTGGGTATAACACATGGCACACTGACAAAGCTTAACCTATTGATACTATAACAATCTACAAGGTTAAGGTTGCTTCTCTTTCTTCCCCTCCATTTTTCTGCATTCTTTCGTATCTCAAGTTATCATTACGTATATGTATTGTTGCATTTGAACAATTGTATTGTTGATAATAAAGGTAAAATACTGGTATTGTTTATTATCAATAGCACTATTTCTATTGGTATTCATATTGCTCCATTTTTAGTGTAATAATGCTCAGTTCTGTATTTTTTTTTAAATTTTCGCTAACTGCTTATTTGCTATTACTTTTACCATCATATTTGTACATGTCTTATTTGCTGATGTTGCTCTGTTGTTGTTGTTGTTGTGTTTGCTGTTGTTGTTTTTGTCTCTCTGTCTAATCCCCCTCTTGTCCCCACAATTCCCCCCTCTGTCTTCCTTTTTCTCTCTTTCTATCCCCTCCTGCTCCGGCCCGGCTGCACCAAATGATAATATAAATACATTTAATAAAGTCAAAATACAAGTAAGGCAACAAGAGAAGTATCCTACACTTCTCTTTTGTAAAGTAAATCTGAACAGCCGATATGGGCATCTACATCTGCTATATGATTTGCCCGAGAAGCTGGGCAGGACATAAAAAAAAAAAAAAAAAAGCCTGCAGACTTTTTTTTGGCTCTGGGAATCACTAATAAGCCGTAGTTCTTTGAAGGCAGATTTCTGGCCGGGGACATATGGTACAATACAATCAGCAAGATAGGATGGAGCTAGACCATTACCTATACACATAAGCAAACAAGTCATTTGTCCATGTTTGCGTGGCGTTTGTGATCATCTCACAGCAAAAGGAGGGGAAAAGACACAAAACACCATTTATTCGCCAATATTGTAAGTCGGTTGTTGCAATGGTAATGGCAGGGTAACCTGTCACCTTACTACAAGCCAATATAATCATGATTTTGAAGCTGTTGTTTGACGGCAAATAAAAATATCAATATCGTGCAGCAAATCAACTCTAAATGTTGGACCAATACGTGATATAAAGTCATTACATGCAACGTGAGATATGTCAAGCCTTTATTTGTTATTATCGTTATGATCATGTCTTACAGTTTTTGAAAAACCCCACATTTTCTGAGATTTTCGATTTAAGTTTTTTCGTAAACTGTAAGTCAATCCATTCATCCATTTTCTACCGCTTATTCACTTCTGGGTCGTGGGGGGTGCTGGAGTCTATCTCAGCCACAATCGGGTGGAAGGCGGGGTACACCCTGGACAAGTCGCCACCTCATCACAGGGCCAACACAGATAGACAGACAACATACACACTCACATTCACACACTAGGGCCAATTTAGTGTTGCCAATCAACCTATCCCCAGGTGCATGTCTTTGGAGGTGGGAGGAAGCCGGAGTACCCGGAGGGAACCCACGCAGTCATGGGGAGAACATGCAAATTCCACACAGAAAAATCCCGAGCGCAGGATCGAACCCAGGACCTTCGTATTGTGAGGCAGACACACTAATCCCTCTGCCACCTTGCTGCCCTAAACCGTAAGTCATAACCATCAAAATTATATCTATAAAAAAATGTCTAAAATATCGTGAGTTGCATGTTATTAATTGTTAAAACAAACCTTTCCACGGTATGTACATTTTTGGAGTTTCACCCGCATTGTTGCTTTAGAAGAAACTGCAAGTCAGTAGGCTTCTACGTCCAAAGCCCAAGGTTTAATATCTGTCCACGGTTTCCTGTAAATGGAGGGGAAAACATGACAGGAGAAGCGAGCGAAGCTTATCATTGTCATCCAAGTGAGGACTTATTCACATGTTGTTAGCATATACATGTTTGTTTGTGCAGGTTGTGTGCAAGCAGAAGCAGACAACCTTTTCTGGGGATTATACTTGTGTGTCAGCCTTAGACCAAGTGTGTGTGCATGTGTGTGCGTGCGCGCGTACGTGTAACCCTCGGATAAAATATTATCGTTCCCTTCTGCCTCAAGACAACTTGAGCACACAAGCATGGCTACTTGTCATAAATCAAGAGAAAAGTCGAACACGGAGAATGAAATATGGAGCGAGACTGAATTGAAGCCGAGTTAAAGAGGGAGGGGTCAGAAAGAAAAGGGCAAGGACAGGATACGGGAAATGTGATTGGTGAAATTTTTTTAAATTTATAAAGTATGCAGTAACAGAGATGTCTTTCAGAGGTGAAAGACAATGAAGAATATTTTGTTGGTTTCATGATCATAAATACAACAAGAGAGCGGTACCTTTCACATTTCCCGGTACCTGGGAATCGATAATGGTATTTATTCCCCTGATGCTTTTGTGCATCCGTGCGTTAATAAATGCCAAATGTGTTAAGGTTTACGTGGGAACAACGAGAAACCCTGGAAGGGACCGCACATGTAGGCCCAGTCCATGGTGGGGCCAGCAGGGGATCCTCTTGTATGTAAACAAGTCAGGGATATTGTTTTTCCCCTTATCCGGGGTTTCTTCCTTCTAGCTGGTAATTCTGTTCCACATATTGTTCTGTTCTACAGTGACTTCACCCCTGATTCCGACTTTCTTCTCACGTGTTCCTGGTTCCCAATCAGGAGGGTTTATCTACCTGTCGCCTTTTACTCTACGCTGGTTCATTGTTTTATATTCATGTCTCACTTTGCCGTGTGCACTGTTTGCATTGTTTCCTCCTGCCTGGGCTAAATGACCTTATCTGCACTCCGACTACTGTCTCTGTATCCTGGGGTCATGCCAACAGCTGTGTTGTGGCACCATTACAAATTGTTGAATGATTAAAGCTCGTATTTGTTTTAACATTTAACACTAAGCTAATTATGATATATTTGCTGTCTAGTTCTTACATTTTGTTTTCTTACACTCCTGAGTTTCATTTGCCAGCATTATCGTATTTTTCGGATTATAAGCCACAGTTTTTTTCATAGTTTGTCCGGGGGTGCGATTTATACTCGGGTGCGATTTATACTCTGGAGCGATTTATGTGTGAAATTATTTACACACTACCGTGAAATATCAAATAATATTATTTATCTCATTCACGTAGACTAGGCGTCAATGGCGTGCAGTCACTAGAGGCAGGGGAGGCGGGGCCTCACCTGCCATCATGGAAAGAAAAAAAAAAGTAAAAAGAAAACAAATTAATTAAATTGTTATATGTATCCAGTGATTATACTAAAGTTATTTTCCATTTAACCTTACCAGTTTTAGATTATTTTTATTTTTATTTTCACATTTGCCGTTCAAATACTGACAAAAGACGGTGCGGTGATCAGCAGCCAGTTGAGGCACTTGTGCCTCAACATGGATTGTGCGCAATGACTCGGCTAACTGCTGGCCTGCTGTGCAGTGAGACCATATTGCTATATGAATTATATTATACATTTCCATAGTTTAGTTAGCTGAGGTATATAATGTACAGTGTATTTTGTCAACAACTGTATGTGTGTAACGTATTTCTTGTACTGAGCGATCATAAAACTGGAGGCTCGTCTCATAACCCCGCCTCCTGGTGCCAAGCAACTCCGCCGCAGAATGCACCGCCCGACGGGAGCGCCACACCAACCAAAGCCCACACCCAAACCCTCCACGTGCAAGACCGAATCCACCCAAAAAAAGTCACTTAACAAGAAGCCAAAAAGTGCAAAAACAACAATGCTCGCGCGGCGCGCCGGAGGAGCCGTGAACAGGGACATAACATTAGGTACACCTGCAGACTACAGCGCGGATTTCATATTTCATTCATTCACAACTCTTCCAACACGAACACCACTGCTCCCGCACTTATAAGTAAAGGTAAGACCATAATAACATTTTTTTTAATTAAATGTGCTTTTTTGTGTGCTACAGTTTGTAAGTGTAAAGTTAAAGTTAAGTATACCAATGATTGTCACACACACACTAGGTGTGGTGAAATGTGTCCTCTGCATTTGACCCATCCCCTTGTTCACCCCCTGGGAGGTGAGGGGAGCAGTGGGCAGCAGCGGCGCCGTGCCTGGGAATAATTTTTGGTGATTTAACCCCCAATTCCATCCCTTGATGCTGAGTGCCAAGCAAGGAAGAATGCTGGTATGAGCTTTTAAACATAACCCGTTAACTGCTGCCAATCAAATGGTGAATAAGATACTCTTTAGGGTTCATATGTTTGTAAATCTGACTGTGATGAAGTCAGTGCCTCACCTGACATGAACCTCACCGCACGCCACTGCTAGGCGTATATCAGCAATCGTCACACACACACGTCAACCAATAAAAAATTGTCAGGTGCGGGTCATGGCAGAAGTGCATTGTGAAAAAAAAGATGCTACCTGCTACTACTTCCGTACCTATGAAAATTGATCATTTCAACATTGGCGGTAACTTATAAAAACTGAGAAGGGCTGAACAAAAATGGCACTGAAAAGGAAATCATATACTGCAGGTTACAAGCTGGAGGTAGTGAAATATGCATTTGAATGACTCTTACCATAATATGTTACCTTAACATACCAGGCACGTCTCAGTTCGTTATTTATGCGTCATATAACGTACACTTATTCAGCCTGTTGTTCACTATTCTTTATTTATTTTAAATTTCCTTTCAAATATCTATTCTTGGTGTTGGATTTTATCAAATACATTTCCCCAAAAAATTAGACTTATACTCTAGTACGACTTATATATGTTTTTTTCCTTCTTTATTATGCATTTTCGGCCGGTGCGATTTATACTCCGGAGCGATTTATAATCCGAAAAATATGGTACATAGACTTTGCATGCAGTTGTAATTCCAAGACCTCAGATGGCATTAGTGTACACACTGCAAATATATATATATATAATGTAGTAACAGACACTTTCATAACAATATGTGATATGTACAATATTTACTGTACTTTGGTCATTTCATCTACAGCCGGAACTAATTCTGTGTACGAACAAAAGAGGAAATGTGGGCTAATACTTTACAGATACTTTAATATGATTGTTCATGTTTTTCAGTCAGTACAGATTGGTGTCCTATCATATTGTGGTGTGCGTTACAAACTCAAACACGTTTTGTGCTGACGTAGAAGCTAGCTTATCTCTTTCCGTAGTTAGCTTCTACAGCTAATACCTTGGTACGCCAATGTGTTAGTACGCTGGAAAGAGTTACTCAGTGTTCGCTCTTACAATAACAATGTCGCTACAGTTTGGTCATTATACAGGTTACCGAACGGAAATGAAGTATTGTTGATAGTTTTTGAATGCATTTTTAAAGTGATTTAGAAGTAGAATTGATTGCTCCTATTAGCTGCATTGCTAGCTACCTAGAACAAGCCGATTGTTATATGTTAGAAAGCGGGAAAAAAAAACCTTTGTCTTCTTGTATCTCATAATGATTGTGAACGATAGGTGAAATTCCCCCCAAAAAGTGCAGTTCCCCTTTAAGCTAAATGTCTTTTATTGTGTTTATACAGTATATATTTGACTTATTACACAGCAACTGTTTGAATGTAATGTGCATCCTACTTTTAGTGTTGATTACTGAGTTTGGAGGTGTTGAAAATGGTAATGCTAATCAGTAGCATGAATATGGGATATTCAATATGAATTAGCATCGAGCGAGTGCATTCTGAAATGTAAAGCCTTACTGTACTTTTAAATGTTTACTATTAGGCATGCTGTTGTTGGAATAAAAAAATGGTGCCAAGTCTGCAACGGGATGTAATATCACGTGCAACATAAGGTATCGAAATAGGGTTCCGTATCATTTTATGTGAATCAATACGTGGTATGATTGATGAAATTTGTAGTGATGTGCATATTGATATCGATACTGCCAATACCAGATCTTATACATATCAATTCTCAAATCAAAATATCGATACTTTTAAAACCTAAATTATTTGAGATCATGTACTGTATGTCTAACGGGGCCACAGTGTAAAGTTACTAAATCATTGAGATCTTGTCAAAATCAAACGTCACTACTTTTTCTTCCGCCTCGGTAAGTACCTAATGCGCAAGCGCAGCGGCACACCGTACTGTGCTCAGTCATTTGTTTATTGCAGAAAATGACCGCCAAATGAAATGCGTTACTCAGTAATATAAAACAGCATGTGTATGTATCGTTGTTTGTAGGCTATTTAGACATACAGTACAGGCCAAAAGTTTGGACACACCTTTCTCCTCATTCAATGCGTTGTCTTTATTTTCATGACTATTTAGATGGTGGAACAAGGCGATGGGTCAAATGCAGAGGTTCATTTCACCACACCTAGTGTGTGTCTGACTATCAGTGGTACTTTAGCTTTAACTTGAATTCTGTACCCATCCCTACATAGTGGTGCTCAAACAGAATTCAAATCAGAACTTCTGAATTGTGAATCCTATTTTTACCGATTCTAAATCGAGTTATATAATTTTCAAAAATCTATTTTTAAGAATTCATTTTTAAAATGGCCACCTTTGCGCTGACTCGCTGTGCATATACAGTATCTCATACATCTGCAGTGAAGGTGTACTGTGAATCTTCAGGCACATCTTGATCCGATTGGATTCCTATTCTTAGGGTGAAGATTAGATTCAGAATCGATTCAACACGATTCTCATAATGTATTATTTGTTATACAAATTATAATAAAACCTTTCCAAAATGGGTTACAGGTTACAAAAGGGTCGCGGGGGGCCTATCTCAGCTGCATTCGGGTGGAAGGTGGCGTACACCCTGGACAGAATATAAATCTAGTAAAAAGAAAAAACAACAATTTATCAAAGCAACAGTAGCTATAGTATAAAATAACAATAATAATAATCATAATATAATGTCAATACTAGTTCAATGTCTTTAATCTAAAAACTTGCAAAAATAAAATACTAAATTAGCACTACATATATATATATATATATATATATATATATATATATATATATATATATATATATATATATATATATATATATATATATATATATATATACACACATTATATAAATATATATATACACACACACTAGTCTGCAGCCAAGAGGAGCTTTTGTAACCTGTTTTGCTATATATTATATATAATAATATAATATATTGAGAAAATTGGTTTCAATTGAGGGGCAGCACGGTGGCAGAGGGGTTAGTACATATGCTTCACAATACAAAGGTCCTAGGTTCAATCCTGGGCTCAGGATCTTTCTGTGTGGGGTTTGCATGTTCTCCCCGTGACTGCGTGGGTTCCCTCCGGGTACTCCGGGTTCCTCCCACCTCCAAAGACATGCACCTGGGGATAGATTGATTGGCAACACTAAATTGTCCCTAGTGTGTGAATGTGAGTGTGAATGTTATCTGTCTATCTGTGTTGGCCCTGTGATGAGGTGGCGACTTGTCCAGGGTGTACCCCGCCTTCCGCTCGAATGCAGCTGGGATAGGCTCCAGCACCCCCGCGACCCCGAAAGGGACAAGCGGTATAAAATGGATGGATAGATGGGTTTCAATTGAGAATTGATTCTGAATCAAGTCATCAACCCAAGAATTGGAATCAAATGCAAATGTGCGTTGTTGTAAGATTCACACTTAAAGGCCTACTGAAACCCACTACTACCAACCACGCAGTCTGATAGTTTATATATCAATGATGAAATCTTAACATTGCAACACATGCCAATACGCCCGCGTTAGATTAGTAAAGTGCAATTTTAAATTTCCCGCGAAATATCCTGCTGAAAACGTCTCGGTATGATGACGCTTGCGCGTGACGTCACGGATTGTAGCGGACATTTTGGGACAGCATTGTGGCCAGCTATTAAGTCGTCTGTTTTCATCGCAAAATTCCACTATTCTGGACATCTGTGTTGGTGAATCTTTTGCAATTTGTTTAACCCTCCTATTGACCTCGATTTTTGCCTACACCATCGTTCCTCAGGGGTCACATAGACCCCAGAGATGTAAAGCTCTATAAGTTGTTGTGTGTGGGAGTAAGACACATGATCCAATTGACTTTTTTGTGCTCCCAAGTCTTCTGAACACAGAGAAGTCAACCCTGAGTCGATCTGACCATCATACACTGAATTATTGTTGTTTGAATACCGTTTGGTGTCAAATTTGACCGTTTTTTATTGATTTTTTGGCACACTACGCCCCCCCCCCCAGATAACCTCCCAGTGGTAAACCACTTATTTGTGCTCCTAGGTCCCCTGAACACAAAGAAACAAATTGTGAGTCAATCCAACCATCTTAGACCGAGTTATCGCAGTTTGAATACTGTTAGGCGGCCATCATTGAATGTGACCGAATTGTATTAATTGTATGGTGTTGTTGTTGTTGTTGTTTTTTGCCATTTAGATTGCACTTAGTCAGGCTTCTACCCTAAGACCAGCTATAGCTCTTAGGGTCATGGAAGCACGCAAACCCCCTGACCACGATAAGGTGGCAATCCTCCAGGGGGAAGTTTTTTATAACTTTTTTTTTTTTTCTTTTTTTTTTTCTTTTTTTTTTTTTTCAACAACAACAAATATCTGACCGTTGGCCATTTGGAGTGTCCATTTGAAAATAACAATATTCGTCTCACTCTCCAAGAAAGGGTCAAGCACAAACCCTCTGACCAGGATAAGGTGGCAATCCTCAATGGGGGAAGTTTTTTTATTACTCTTTATATTTTGTATTTTTTTTTTTTTGTTTTGTTTTTTTTCAACAACAACAAATATCTGACCATTGGCCGGCCATTTGGAGTGTCCATATTTGAAGAAAAAAATAACAAGACAGTAGGCTATTTACCAAAAATATTGTCTTATTTCAAAAAAACTAAAATACTGTAAAAGTCTGCCACTCCTATTTTTTCACAGACTGCAAAAAGTAGCCTAGAGTCTACCTCTCTCAAGAAATGTAAAACAAATGAAAAATGGCAATATTCATCCCCCACTCTCCAAGAAAGGGTAAAGCACTACTGGGCACATGATCCACAACGGATGTGCTCCTTGCAGATGTATTTGCCACATCCCCCACATGTATTAGTTGTCTTGTTATCGTTCCTAGTGGAACAGATCTGGCACCTGCCTCGTTTTTGCCCTCTGGCCACTGGAGGATTGGAGGTGTGTGCCTCCCTCTGAACATCCTCCACTATCACCACAGCAGCCGCTGAGGCTCTTGGTAGGACAACTCTTCGTGCAATTTGGGGTTGCACCAGCGCGTACCCCAGCTGTTCCAGGAACAGCCTCCTCCGGTACAGCTTTTCGCTGTTCCAGCCTTCACTGATCTCCCTCCAAAGCACAAAAGCGTTGTAGGCACTCACATCGATGATGTTGAAGAATACAACAAGGGGCCATCGTGCAGTCATGCGTCGGCAGCTGTACGTGCCTGTGACTTTATCCAGGTTGTCAACACCACCCTTTGTGGCATTGTAGTCCAACACCATTTGTGGCTTCTTGTCCTCCCTGGTGCTGAGCTGGGCATCCTTGTGCATCGTACTCATGAGCACAACGTTCTTCCCTTTCTTGGGGCAATACGAAACAGCTGTGGCGTTCTCAGTGAAGGCAAACACTGAGGATGTAGCCTGTCTGTTCTTGATTGCAACAAGCTCAGAGGGAAGCTCTGGCTTGTTCTTGCGGACTGTCCCCAGCATGGTGACTTTCCGCTTTGCGAGTTCTTCACCAAGGGCATAGGAGGTGAAGAAGTTGTCGCACGTTATATTGTGCACAAATAAATGGTTTCCTACTGGGATGTTCGAGGTAGAAAAACGCTAAAATGGCCACCAAACGCTACTCAAACCACACTAGTTCAGCATGTAATAGTCAGATAAACTCACAGTGATTGTTCCATTTCATTTCTTGTGTGACACTTATATGGAAAACTGAGTTTATATGTATTTGTACGTTCAGAAATTACGAAAATCACTTTTGGTCACATTCAAGACCAAGCCTAACAGTATTCAAACTGCAATAACTCGGTCTATGATGGTTGGATTGACTCACTATTTGTTTCTTTGTGTTCAGGGGACTTAGGAGCACACATAAGTAATTTCCCACTGGGGGGTATTTGGTGGGGGGGGGGGTGCAATGTGCCGAAATATCTATGGAAAACTGTCAAAATGGCTGCCAAACGATATTAAACCAACAATAATTCAGTGTATGATGGTCAGATCAACTCACAATTGAATTCTCTGTGTTCAGATCACTTGGGAGCACAAAAAAGTCAATTGGATCATGTGTCTCACTCTAACACACAAAGACTTATAGTGCTTTCCAATCCTGGGGTCTATATGACCCCTGAGGAACGATGGCGTGGTCAAAATGTGTACAGAGAAATGAGAAACAATCATGCAGTTGATTTTATATTTTTCTGTGTCTCCCTGATGGATTAGGAAAAGTCATGAAATATTAGGAAGAAAAACTAATGACAACCATCTTTTTAGAGACTCTCAAAATGCCTTGGGGTCACATTGACAAGAAGAAAGTTGTAGGTGGGAAGCGGTGTATTAGCGGCCGGCTGCAGCAACACAAACACGTAGCGGCTACGTCGTAGCTGGTGTTTCATTGTTTACATTCCCGAACGATGACAGTCAAGTTTTACCATTGGCCTGTGGAGAACTGGGACAACATAGACTCTTACCAGGAGGACTTTGAGTTGGATATGCATGCTTGTGGAGATAGGACAACAGAGACTCTTACCAGGAGGACTTTGAGTTGGATACGCGCTACCGTGAGTACGCATCTGCGGCTTCCAAACATTTGATCGCTTGCCCGTATGTGCGTGCCGCTATGTGCATGTCACGTACGTAACTTTAGGGAAATATATGTGCTGTATGAACTTTGGGGAGGTGAACGGTACTTTGGGCTGTGGGATTGAGTGTGTTGTGTGGGTGTTTGATTTGTATTGGCGGGTTATATTGACGGGAGGGTGGTGGTGTTTGTTATGTGGGATTAATTTGTGGCATATTAAATATAAGCCTGGTTGTGTTGTGGCTAATAGAGTATATATATGTCTTGTGTTTATTTACTGTTTTAGTCATTCCCAGCTGAATATCAGGTCCCACCCGCCTCTCACAGCATCTTCCCTATCTGAATCGCTTCCACTGCCCTCTAATCCTTCACTCTCACTTTCCTCATCCACGAATCTTTCATCCTCGCTCAAATTAATGGGGAAATCGTCGCTCTCTCGGTCCGAATCGCTCTCGCTGCTTGTGGCCATGATTGTAAACAATGTGCAGATGTGAGGCGCTCCACAACCTGTGACGTCACGCTACTTCCGGTACAGGCAAGGCTTTTTTATCAGCGACCAAAAGTTGCGAACTTTATCGTCGATGTTCTCTACTAAATCCTTTCAGCAAAAATATGGCAATATCGCGAAATGATCTAGTATGACACATAGAATGGATCTGCAATCCCCGTTTAAATAAGAAAATCAAATTTCAGTAGGCCTTTAATAACTACAGTAGTGGTTAATTACTCAGCTGCATAGTACACACCTTTTACTAAAGATGAAGCCTTTATTGACATATTTGTAATCAAAAAAGTTCAATGACAAAACATTATGTTTCTGTATTTACAATGTATGTTTAATCAAGGCAACTAAACTGTTCAGGTGCTGTACATGTTCAATTGACATTGTCAACGGACCTTTTCTAACATTCCAACCGTTATGCCCATTTGTCTTTGTTTGCCCACAAGTGGTATGTATAAATATGTAAGACAAGCAGAAACAGACGAAAGCATCAATGTCAATCATTTCTTCAATAAAACCACAATGGCAGCTATCCTGACACTTTCAAATCTGCTCTTGTATCATTTCCAAAGCAACAGCAGCTGTGTCGCTCATGCTGCCAGATTGTGGAAAAAATCCAATCAATCTTAGTCAAGAGCAGCATTAATTGTCTGACATAGAGGAAATAAAGCCATCTCCACCCAAAATGCACCACTAGGTGGCATATTTACTTTTTCTCAAATTGTGGATTTAAACGCATACATAATGGTTATGGATGGGGGGAGATATCAGTGTGTCCTTTCTAGGCCAGCTGTGTATTCATGAGTTTGAGGAGAGGAGACAGAATCATAATACCTTTCATACACAGGGACAGACGCGGGCGTGACAAAGTTATTTAGAATGCTTGAGCAGACACAAAGAAGAGTTCATTTCCTTCATCTGGCTGCTCCAGCATGATGGAGCCAGGAAGAATCAGAAATGGTGCAGGAAAGGATCCACTGTGATGACAGGGCCTTATACATTTCTTGTTCAAAGTGTCCAAAAGTTGGAATAGCTCTACATGCCATACAGCCATTAAAATCAGTTAGTTAATAAAAATGTTGCTACATTTCACCAATTGCACTCCTGTCTGGCATATTCACTGATTTAAAAGTGCACATAGAGGCAAAGAAAAACTCCCTCTAAGGCAGGGGTGTCAAACGTGCGGCCCTCGGGCCGGATCACGCCCGCAAACAGGTTTTATTCGGCCTGCGGGATGAGTTTGCTAAGTATAAAAATTCACCTGAAATTTTTGAATGAAAGAAACAGCTTTTCTAAATGTGTCCACTGGATGTCACATTAGCAATTCTTTGTATCTTTGTAGATGATGCTACATATGTACAAAATAAACCACATGTTGTTAGTACATCAGTCGAGGAAAATGAGCAAACTACATAAATAACATCCTGTAATTTGATTTTGGTATCATTTTTTTATCTCGATAGATTGAAAATGAACACCAATGAGTTGACTGATGAACATTATCATATAATTTATAATATAAATAACAACAAATAAAGGTGGAATACTATTAACCGCAACACGTAAGTGTAAAAAAACAACAACGACAACATTATGATTTCTACAATTTCAGAATGTGCTTGTTCTATTTTTAAACCTAGAAAACAATCTGAAGTTGTCCTTATTTTTAAGTTATCGTGCCGTGATTTTACCAGTCCAGCCCACTTGGGAGTAGATTTTTCTCAATGTGGCCCCGATCTAGGGAAAAACCCCAGGCCCTGTGGAGTGGCCCTCTGTCTTGACCAGTTGCGTTGAGTAAAAGGGACGGAGTAGAGCAGTGCTTCTCAATTCATTTCTGTCATGACCTTTGTGGGGGACAGAAATTTCCTTGACCCCCATGAATTGAATTTCTATTGAGAACTTCCCATCCATCCATCCGTTATTTACCGCTTGTCCCTTGAGAACTTGATCGTATTTATTTATCTGTATAACCCACTATGTGAGTAAAACTATTTATATAATCACCTTATTATCAAAGTAGATGAATAAAATGAGATAAGGTAACAACTGTGTCAAACTCAAGGCCTCGTCATTTCATGTGGCCCCCCCAAAAATTTGAAATAATAAGACAGGTCATCTTTCTTGCTAAATGTATTTCAATATTGACAGAAAAAAATGTACTGTATGAAGCTGTAGTTATTAACTGATGACTATGGCAACATTTGATGCAACAAGCTATTGTTAAATTTTGCCTATTGGTGTTTCTTACTGTCAAAACGGTAACACTTTAGTATGGGGAACATATTCTAAGTAACAAAGACTTAATTTATAGTTATTTGGACACTAGGGGAACAGATAAGGGTTAGGGTTCGGGTTACTAATAAGCAATAATTCTGAGGTTATTGAGGGAAGAGTCTTAGTTAATGGATTACTGGTTGTATAATAAGGCCATGCAGAATAAGGCATTAATAAGTACTTAATAATGACTAATTAAGAGCCAATATGTTACTAATTTGCGTGTTAATAAGCAACTAATTAATGGTGAATATGTTTCCCATACTAAAGTGTTACCATTATAACTATTACCATACACTGTAATTTAACAATGAGAGTACTTTTACTGCCTTCTAGTGTCCACTTTTAAGTATGCGCAGTATAAAACGAGTGAAACATCAATACAGTGATTGTTTTCCAATGTTTTCCTTTTTGAAATACATTTTACAAAAGGTGAACTTCAAGGGGAACTTCACTTTATTTTGGATATTTGACTATCGTTCACAATCATTATGAAAGACATGACGACGGATGGATACAAAAAAAAAATAAAAATTTTAACTCATAAATAAACGTAAATAAAACTTTGCTTACAGCGGAGGCTCTCGGTGGGTCCTCTATTCCACCCATAAAATCCAAAAAATAACCATCCAAAAAGCTCAATTTACATTTCGCTGACAAACTATTTATAGCGACTCCGTGATCACGAACATGTGTGCCTATGTTGGATCGACTGATCCAATTTTATTGTAGATCATAAATCCTGCTTGTCACCTGAATAGCAGAAGGACAAAGACGTATTCCGACAAATTGGTACACTTTGACAGCCAATTTAGACTGGGAAATGTCGAGAACAACACGAAAAGACACTTGGTTCCGTCCCCCTTTTCTTTGCTAGGATTATGAGTCATTTTTCATCTAAAAGGGAATATATGGACATCCCAGCAGTCGGCATCCAATCAATCAATATCCTTTATTTAACCAGGTAAAAAAACTAATTGAGATTAAAATCTTTTTTCCAAAAGTGACCTGGCCAAGAGGGCTGCAAAAAAAAAAAGTTACAGAAATACATATAAAAAACAGCAGCAGTCACACACAATTAAAAATAAATTATTGACATATATTGACATAAAAACAATGTATAAAATGTTTCAGTAAAAACAACTTAAAAACAAGTACAATGCCCAATAGAAACAGTTTCTCGATTCTTTAAAATAGCCTAAAATTCCCCAAAAGTGAACAACTCGGGTAACCTTAGATCCATCTGTAAGTTATTCCATGACAAATGGAGCAGCATATCTGAAAGCTTTTGTTCCAAGATTTGTGTTGGCTCGAAGAACAAACATGCTAAGTCTGTGACCTTAAGCTACAGCGACTGCAGTCTCTAGACATAAAAGAACACAGATCAGGGGGAACCAGACCAAGTAGTATTTTATATATAAAACACAACCATCGAGAAAATCTGCGTACTGATAAAAATGGACAAGTTGCCTTTGCATATAAAGTGCAACGGTGGACAATGTTGCCACAACCAGTAATAAGACGTAAGGCACAGTGATATACAGTATTTTTTCAAATAGGAGCTGTGTGCATCCCTATCTTTCAGTAGACTGGACAGTTTAGGACATAACTAGGGATGTCCGATAATGGCTTTTTTATCCAATATTCCGATATTGTCCAACTCTTAATTACAGATACCAATATCAAACAATACCGATATATACAGTCGTGGAATTAACACATTATTATGCCTAATTTGGACAACCAGGTATGGTGAAGATAAGGTCATTTGTAAAAAAAATAATAAAATAAAATTATAAAAATAAATTAAAAACAATATAAAACCAGTTACATAGAAACTAGTAATTAATGAAAATTAGTAAAATTAATTGTTAAAGGTTAGTACTATTAGTGGACCAGCAGCATGCACAATCATGTGTGCTTACGGACTGTATCCCTTGCAGAACCAGATATAGGAACCAGAATATAAATAACAGAAAGAAACAACCCTTTTGTGTGAATGAGTGTAAATGGGGGAGGGAGGTTTTTTGGGTTGGTGCACTAATTGTAAGTGGTTTAGTCGACTACTCCTCCCACATTTTTAAACTAATTCAAACTATTCCACCATTAAAACATTTGTCTTGATTAGGACAATAAAACTTGGTCTTTTAACCCCTTTTAACCCCCAAAATTCCCAATTTATTACAGTATTCATGATTTTCCAAAATATTGGACAATACAATTGGTACTCATCCCACCATTCTCACTTACAGTTTACTTTTTTTTTTTCTCCCTGAAAATAACCTTGAATGCCAGTAAATGTTCAACACTATGGTAAAATATATGTATTGAAATAAAAAAAAAAAAACATTTATTTAGTCTGACATTAGTAAAAAAGCAATACTTTCGCAGAATTGCATTCTGTGTAATGAGGTCATTCTGACCTATTGCATTAGGATTAAACATTATCAGCCACCTTTGTATTTTAATCAATAGTACCCTTGCAATATGTTAATGTTCTTTTATTTAAGCATTATAACTTTTATTTGATTGTGCTTTTGTAATATACTTTATATGAATCTTCACAATGAAGTAATTTTATGAAGACAAATACCTTAAAGCAGAATATATAATGGTACAGTATGTAACAAGATTATTTAAAATTTAGACTACGAACTCTTTATCTCCCCTCTCAATGTAAGTAATGGTTTCAAATTTTTATTCTCTAAATTTTGGCTTGTTTGCAAGTAAATGCTTCATACAATCAGGTAACATATATTATTGTAAAAAAAAATGTTACGTATCCCAAAAATTAGCTGACAATGTTGTACTGTTGCAGCAAAGAACTCTGCGTAATCAATCAACAAAATTTGGACAACACTTTGACAGCTAGGACATTTGGTCGAATGGATAACACGTGTGCCTTTCTCCTAGGTAATGTGGGTTAAAGTCCTGAAGGGATCAAATTCACAATTTTTTTTTAGATAAATTTACATCTTTGACTAATATAGTTTATTGCCAATTATTACGACATAGATTTATCATTGCTATAGTCATTGTACATTTCAATATAGTTTCCGATCTTCAACATTACAACGGTTTAAACATTGAAATAATTTCTACTATCAAAGTATTTCTACATTCAAACCATTTCACAGTGCAACTGTTTTTATCCTTCCTTCTATATTCCACTAGCATTTCAACCAGCAATCTTCAATATTACAACAATTCCTTAAATATTTTATTGTTAAAAAATGTGCTCAGAGAGTATGGGGTAACGGACTGTCTTATTGTGGCGGTCCGCTCCCTGTATAATCAGTGTCAGAGCTTGGTCCGCATTGCCGGCAGTAAGTCGGACCCGTTTCCAGTGAGGCTTGGACTCTGCCAAGGCTGCCCTTTGTCACCGATTCTGTTCATAACTTTTATGGACAGAATTTCTAGGCGCAGTCAGGGCGTTGAGGGTATCTGGTTTGGTGGCTGCAGGATTAGGTCTCTGCTATTTGCAGATGATGTGGTCCTGATGGCTTCATCTGGCCAAGATCTTCAGCTCTCACTGGATCGGTTCGCAGCCGAGTGTGAAGCGACTGGGATGGGAATCAGCACCTCCATGGTTCTCGCCCGGAAAAGGGTGGACTGCCATCTCCGGGTTGGGGAGGAGATTTTGCCCCAAGTGGTGGAGTTTAAGTACCTCGGAGTCTTGTTCACGAGTGAGGGAAGAGTGGATCGTGAGATCGACAGGCGGATCGGTGCGGCGTCTTCAGTATTGCGGACGCTGTATCGATCCGTTGTGGTGAAGAAGGAGCTGAGCCGGAAGGCAAAGCTCTCGATTTACCGGTCGATCTACGTTCCCATCCTCACCTATGGTCATGAGCTTTGGGTCATGACCGAAAGTACAAGATCACGGGTACAAGCGGCCGAAATGAGTTTCCTCCGCCGGGTGGTGGGGCTCTCCCTTAGAGATAGGGTGTCATCCGGGAGGAGCTCAAAGTAAAGCCGCTGCTCCTCCACATGGAGAGGAGCCAGATGAGGTGGTTTGGGCATCTGGTCAGGATGCCATCCGAACGCCTCCCTAGGGAGGTGTTTCGGGCATATCCTACCGGTAGGAGGCCACGGGGTAGACCCAGGACACGTTGGGAAGATTATCTCTCCCGGCTGGCCTGGGAGCGCCTCGGGATCCCCCGGGAGGAGCTGGATGAAGTGGCTGGGGAGAGGGAAGTCTGGGCTTCCCTGCTTAGGCTGCTGCCCCCGCGACCCGACCTCTGATAAGCGGAAGAAGATGGATGGATGATGGATGGAAATTCATAGTACGTTGCAATACAGTTTCCTATATTCGACATTCAAATGTTTTTCTGCAATCACAGTATTTCTACATTCAAACCATTTCACAGTTAAACCGTTTGCACCTTTCCTTATACATTCCACTAACATTCAAACGATCGTTCTACAATATTTGACCATTCCTACTTATGATTCAAACAAATTCTGACAATTATTTGACATCCCTTCTGTATTTCAGTTTGGTGAAAGCATTTTGGGCATTCACAAACAGTTTCTACAGAAATTGTATTTTCCAGTTTGTATACGTACATCATTTATACATAAATCTAATTCCCTTACAAAAAACAGGAAAATAGGAAAATTCACCTGCAGTGTCCAGTATCCAGTATAAGGGATGAAAATGCATATTTGCATACTTTTCCCAAACAAATTGTCTATCCAGAAGACAATTTTGAACATTTTTGTATCACACAAAAAAACAAAAAAGGAGATGATTCTGCTCGTTTTAAGTGGCTGCAATTAGCTATTTTTGCACTACACATCTGGAATCTGTACGTTGTTTTTCTTGCAGCGTAGTAGAAATGCATACAATACACATCTTCCTCATTTCATACTGCAGTTACGGTGAATATAAAAGCTAACTCTACTTGGTCGTACTTCCAGGTATTTTTAAAAATTTTTGGTTATCGACTCTTATTTTCTTTTCATCCCTGTCACAAACTTCTCCATCACTTTGCCTCTGTCAGCTCTGGACACGGGTTCCTGTGTACTTACTACAACTACCAGGTAGCAGAGGCAGCCTGTTGCTTTGATTGAGCACTACTGCCACCTAGTTGTAGGCTTGTGTATCATTCTAGAATAGAATAGCAAGTACTTTATTGATCCCTGGGGGAAATTCTAATGTCAATACTAAAAGTATAGACACAAATACTGAAAATCTATCCTGCCACTCGCATCATTTGGGAAACACTGGAGTAGAGGGGCAAAGGGTAAATGGAAAAAAATAGGATAAAGATAACCCTCGATGCTTTATTATGATGAGGTTATGAAAACAATGACATGAAGAAATGCAAAACTGTGACTCGACTGTGGCAAGGAGTGAATGTTAGAGGTGCTTTCCTATTGTTGGCAAAGAAAGAGGTTGTCACTGCAGTTTGATGAGTCAATGATGTGACATATCCGCACAGTTCATCATTTTGAATCAAAAATGGTAGTTTAGGATTTAATAACTAAAGGCGTTAATTTTTACCACTGGGAAAAAAAAGCCATATATGAGTGCATTTAATCCGTGTTCGTTTACGGCTTCATCTCCCCGGGTCACAAGTTACCGTAGTTGCCATAACAACATATTCGGACCAATCTCCGGATTTATTGTACTGTGCCGCACAGGGGCAATATGAACTTTGGAAGTCATGTAAATAGACATGTTCTCTTCTCTCTTCCACTGCTGTAAAGGTCAAAGGCTGGGAATAATCACATCAGAGCACACCGTGTGACTGACAATTATCTGCTGTGCGAAACCAAGAGTGTTGATAACAACTATGCTTTGGCTTGAAAGAAAATTGTACTTTAGACAATCCTTTTGTTAAACAAGAACACAGGTCTTTCCCTTTTTTTGTGTGTTCTACAAAACCCAAAACCAGTGAAGTTAGCACGTTGTGTAAATCGTAAATAAAAACAGAATACAATGATTTGTAAATCCTTTTCAACTTATATTCAATTGAATAGACTGGTACCGGTACCAAAATATTGGTATCGGGACAACACTAATACACACACACCGAGCACCCACTGGCAGTAATGTAGATCGGCGCCTATGGAACAAGGAAACAGCAAATAGTCATGTCGTGGAAAAAAGAAGGAATGTTAAACTTTTACCTCAGTTGCCAATGTTGACTTTCTGCAGAAAACTTTTCAGGAATGAGTCACAGGAGTAAAAGATATCGGAGACAGTCAAAAAGTCAAAACCGCCTGTTAAAGTAACAAGGATTAAATGGAGACCTGTGCAAGTACCAAGTAAGTTTGAGTATGTCTGCAGTGCAAGACTGATCAGACAGTAGAGACGGCTTCAGAGAAGTCAACTAGCAGAGGAGGAGCTGTCGGCACACAAGCTTTGACAGTGTTTAGGGGAGAGGAGGAAAATGTCACTTTCACTGTGTTCTCTAAGCTCCAGTGTGAGGTGAGAGCACTTTTTTGTGCTTTGTAAAGTGAGGCTCCACGACGGGGGGACACATCAGTGGGTGACTCAGAAAGATTCAATCTAGGTCACCGCCACCCAATTACTTTTACAAGTGCAAACTGGAAACACTTAACTGGAAATTGTTATTTTGACAACACAGTGACGTGGCAAACATTGTGCATCAAGAAGAAGCCTATGTCGCTGCTGGGTTGTTGCGGTTTATTACATCATTGTAAACGGGGACAAACTGCGGTGCATTCACTGTGTGCCCCCAAAGCTCAAAATAACTCCAAGCATCTATAAATATATAAAAGCAGTAGGCCGATAGAGAGAGACTGCTCACCAAATAAGTATGTTTCTCCAAGGCGACAGATTTTGGAGATCAGAGTAAAATCAAAATGATGTGGCCAAAGTGGAATATTTGACCATTTTGTTACACGTAATCAAAAGATCAAGTACATGTAAAATAGAGATGAGAAAATATGTAAAACTCTCACGATTCAATTTGTTTCTTCCTTTTTTCTTCCCAATTTTGATCTTAGGATGCATTTTTACTGAAAATTATATTTCTGTCAAGTTTTGGTATTGATTGTGGTAGTGTTAAATCAAGATGCGGCAAGATTGTGGTAGTTGCAGACAATAGTCTTTTAATTAGGGACAAAAATGTGCTGAGAAACTCGAAAAAGTACCCGTGGAAGAGTACTAAACACAAAATGTGCCCCAGACTAAATTGGGGTCCTAAGCAGAATTATATTTTGAGGGAACCCATGTTACAACATTTTTCAATTATTCTTATTTGTGTTAAATTGATTTTTATAAATTTTTAATAAAACTTTAATTTATATGATACATGTTTTGTACTAAAACAAATGTGTTTATTAATTAATTGTATTAGTGCAAAATAACGCATTTTACATAATCAAAACATTAATCAGAAAACCTTGACTGCGACCAGAAGACATAGGAATCGAAAACCGGTTCTTGTTGAGAACCAGCTGCCAAGGTTTCAATTCCTGGGAATCATTTTACGGTTTTGTTAACAATTTTGTTATCGATACCTGTGGGCATGCATGCCGTAACCACGCACGGCTCTGATCATCAGCACAGACAGTGGAATTATTCATATTATCAATTATATCAGCACAGCGACTTGCAATACTTGCAAAGTGGATAATGCACCAAATTGAGAAAAAACTAGCAGAAACATTAGCAGACACAGCATGTGATAACATTGAATGAAAAAAAGATTTTAAACGGGATGGAGTGGATTTTTACAAAACCCAAAACCAGTGAAGTTGGCACGTTGTGTAAATCGTAAATAAAAACAAAATACAATGATTTGCTAATCATTTTTAACCTATATTCAATTGAATAGACTGCAAAGACAATATACTTAATGTTCGAACTGGAAAACTTAATTTTTTGCAAATATTAGCTCATTTGGAATTTAACGCCGGCAACATGTTTCAAAAAAGCTGGCACAAGTGTCAGAAAAGACTGAGAACGTTGAGAAATGTTCACACTTATTTGGAACATTCCACTTGGGAACAGGTGGGTGCCATGATTGGATATAAATGCAGCCTCCATGAAATGCTAAGTCATTCACAAACAAGGATGGAGCGAGAGTCAACACTTTGTCAACAAATGCGTGAGCAAATTGTCGAACAGATTAAGAACAACATTTCTCAACGAGCTATTGCAAGGAATTTAGGGATTTCACCATCTACGGTCCATAATATCATCAAAAGGTTCGGAGAATCTGGAGAAATCACTGCACGTAAGCGTAATAAACATTGAATTCCTGTGACCTTTGATCCCTCAGGCATCAAAAACCGACATCAGTGTGTAAAGGATATTGCCACATGGGCTCAGGAACACTTTAGAAAACCAAGGTCAGTAACTACAGTTCGTCGCTACATCTGTAAGTGCAAGTTAAAACTCTATAATGCAAAGTAAAAGACATTTATCAACAACACCCAGAAACGCCGCCGGCTTCGCTGAGTCTGAGCTCATCTGAGATGGACTGATACAAAGTGGAAAAGGGTTCTGTGGTCTGACGAGTCCACATTTCAAATTGTTTTTGGAAACTGTGGACCATCCTGATTGTTATAGGCGCAAAGTTCAAAAGCTAGCATCTGTGATGGTATGGGGGTGTATTAGTGCCCAATGCATGGGTAACTTACACATCTGTGAAGGCACCATAAATGCTGAAAGATACATACAGGTTTTGGAGCAACCTTTGTTGCCATCCAAGCACTGCTTTCATGGACGCCCCTGCTTATTTCAGCAAGACAATGCCAAGCCACATGTTACAACAGCGCGGCTTCATAGTAAAAGAGCCCGGGTACTAGACTGGCCTGCGTGTAGTCCAGACCTGACTCCCATTGAAAATGTGTGGCGCATTATGAAGCGTAAAAGACGACAACGGAGACCGCGGACTGTTGAACAACTTAAGCTGTACATCAAGCAAGAATGGGAAACAATTCCACCTGAAAAGCTTCAAAAATGTATCTCCTCAGTTCCCAAATGTTAACTGAGTGTTGTTAAAAGGAAAGGCCATGTAACACAGTGGTAAAAATGCCCCTGTGCCAACTTTTTTGCAATGTGTTGCTGCCATTCAATTCTAAGTTAATGATTATTTGCAAAAAAATATATATATTTTTCAGTTCGAACATTAAATATCTTGTCTTTGCAATGTATTCAATAAACACTATATGCGATCAACAAGTGATTTGCAAAGCTAGTTGAACAGCTGACTGAAATTACAGACCAGTAGTTGACTCTTAAATTGTGGCTTAGGAGGATCAAAATAAATGACTAGATTAATACAATATCAATTATGACCTGTAATTCTATGTATAACTTCTTCAAACAGGAATATTTATACATGTCAATTGTGCACCGATTATTTAACTTTTTTAAATGTCATAGTTTGGATTAATTATTTGCTTGTTTGAAGTCATGGTAAGCGATTTGCCTTTTGGACAACCGATGCCAAAAAGCTGGTGAAGGATGAGCTGCCACCTGTGTTCAAAGTGCGTCGACAGAGTGGCCTCACGACTCAACTTCCAATCCACCTTTAAGCAGATCCCGCTGAGGCTGAAAAATCACTGATGGACTTCAATGTGCATTAACAAGGTGCTGAGCAGCATTTGATGGTAGTTTTCAAATTATTGACATTTTTCATCAGTACTGCTAAGTGATTAAAAGGCACAACAATCCTTTGTTAGGATTGTTCTCAGAAAGAGTATTACACACATCACCAAACTAACTAGAATTGTTCTAGTGTTAGGATATGCATGTATTAAATCCAACTGCCATTTATAGTCAGTATTTCAGGGAGCTCTTGCCACACAACCCACTAAATCATTCATTTCCCAACCTTTTTTGCTAGAGTATACTTGGTGGCAAGCTGTCCAAGTGGGCAGTGAAGAAGCAGGTCCCTGTGTACATAGACAGGGAAGAATAGAAGACCCTCTTCTGCCATCTGAATTCACTTCTCACCACAACTCCTTCAACAGTGGAAGACATTGATGATGTGAAATTTATCTGCAAAGTTATTTTTCCAGAGGTGAGCATACCCTTGTGCGCGCTACAGAATTGTCAAAGCCAAAATAAATGGTGTGTTAATTGTTTTTGTAATGATTTAAATCAGGGGTGTCAAACTCATTTTAGATCGGGGGTCACATGGAGAAAAATCTACTCCCAAGTGTGCCGGACTAGTAAAATCACGGCAGGATAACTTAAAAATAAAAACAACTTTAGATTTTTTTCTTTGTTTAAAAATAGAACAAGCACATTCTGAAATTGTAGAAATCATAATGTAGTTGTTTTTTTTTACAATTACATGTTGCGTTTAACAGTATATATACTTTATTTTTGTTAGTTTTCCACTATGGACTGGACTCTCACTATTATGTTGGATCCACTATGGACTGGACTTTCGCTGATATGTTGGATCCACTATGGACTGGACTTTCACAATATTATGTCAGACCCACTCGACATCCATTGCTTTCGGTCTCCCTTAGAGGGGGGAGGTTACCTACATATGCGGTCCTCTCCAAGGTTTCTCATAGTCATTCACATCGACGTCCCACTGGGGTGAGTTTTTCCTTGCCCTTATGTGGGCTCTGTACCGAGGATGTCGTTGTGGCTTGTGCAGCCCTTTGAGACACCTGCGATTCAGGGCTATATAAATAAACATTGATTGATTGGTTTGTCGTTATTTATATTTTCTGGATAAATTATGTGATGATGTTCATCAGTCAACTCATTGGTGTTAATGTTCAATCTATCAAGATAAAAAATGATACCCAAACAAATTACAGGATGTTATTTATGTAGTTTGATAATTTTCCTCGACTGGTGGACTAACATCATGTGGTTAAATTTGTACATATGTAGCATCATCTACAAAGATACAAATAATTGCTATTGCAACATCCAGTGGACACATTTAGAACAGCTGTTTCTTTCATTCAAAAATTTCTGGTTAATTTTTATACTTAGCAAACTCATCCTGCGGGGCGGATAAAACCTGTTCGCGGGCCTGATCCGGCCCTCATGCTAGGGATGGGCGATACCACACTTTTAGGATTCGATACGATACCGATACTTTTTCTTGCATTTTCATCGATACCGATACCAATAATTTCTTATTGGCAATTTTTTGTCAGTCAAAAATATTATTACTATTGTTATTATTTAAGACAAATCACAAGACAAATACAGACCATTTATACCACATTTATTATGGTCAATATATAATAAAAGTAAAATTTAAATAAATAACATAAATATGAAAAATAAATTTAATATTATATATAATAATAACTATATATTATATATAATAATAATTAAATATTAGGGCTTTCCAATTAACAGTCAAATCCGAATTGCAAGAAGCTGCAGTTATTTTTTTAAGTTTGTGATATAATTAGCAATTAATGAAATATGAAATAGGCTAATGTTTTCGAAATGTAAGAAATCATGTTACAGATTAAAACCAAAATCACATTCAATCATATATTTCAAGATTTTCTTGGAAAAAAATAAAACTGTAATGCAAAGATGAAGAATCTCCAAATTGTATCTCTTTCTTATCTTGTTTTAAATACTCAAGCAATTTTCAACTAACAGTAAATTCCCCTGTGTGGAAATTATTTGAATTTAGGATAATCATTTAAAAAAAAAAATTCAGTAAACATTACTAAAAAAAAAAAAACAATGCCTGTTTTAAGTCAACAATTGGACAACACTGGATATGCCTGGCTGCATCGCTGTCGGCTGGCTGTGTGTGTGTTGCACGTTGACGACGCTCATTCGCTGTCTCCTGTCACGTGACTGGGCCAGCTCTATACTCTGCCAGGTACAGGGGTGTCCCAGCATATAGTAAGTTAAGTAAGTCATCAAAAACATCTGAAAGTGATGCTTGCACCCCCCACACGCCGTTTTTTGGTTTATATCGATACTTTTTTCAGAAAAGTGATGCCAAATGAGTAGCGTGTGAGTATCGATATATCGATACCACAGGATCGATACGCACATCCTTACCTCATGCCGTACATTTGACATCCCTGATTTAAATACATTCAATTGCTTCAAAATCTCTTTAGGTCTTTTTTTATATGGCATTTCTGCAGTTAAAGGCATTTCGTGGTAGGAAGCAGAGCAGGTCTTCCTGACAGAGCCTGTTGTCCATTATAGGTAAGAGGAGAAAAGTAGGAACATTGATGGCTCTTCTATTCCAGTAGTTATCATTTTGTCTGTTTTCAGTGAAGTGGACGAGCTCTGCAGGAAGGAGCACTGCCATAAAGGCTGTTTTGTGAAAGGTTCAGCTTGTGCAATACAACATTTAAAACCATTTCATTGTCGGCTATTTGAGGCTGTTTAGTCAATATAACCCCATGCAATAGAAAATTTAAAATAATTTCATTTCATTGTAGGCTATTTAGTACAAAGGCTTTAAAAAGTGTTCCAAGCGTTACAAACAATTATATCTTGATATTTATTTTGGATTTTTCTATGTGGAGTGCTATTGTGCAGTTGCAGTTTCACAGTCAACCAGTAGGTGGCACTGTCAAAAAATCATAAGGGCTCTGAATGTGCAGCCTCCGGGTCTGCAGACATGTGTCAAACTCAAGGCCCGGGGGCCAGATCCGGCCCGACACGGGAATAATAATGTGGATACTTCATCTTTCTTACTAAATGTTTTCATTGTTTCCATTTTAACTGAAAAACATTTTTGTAATACATGAAATTTCACATGTTTTAAACTTTGATTGAGATATACATACAGTATATATATACACTACCGTTCAAAAGTTTGGGGTCACATTGAAATGTCCTTATTTTTAATGAAGATAACTTTAAACTAGTCTTAACTTTAAATAAATACACTCTATACATTGGTAATGTGGTAAATGACTATTCTAGCTGCAAATGTCTGGTTTTTGGTGCAATATCTACATAGGTGTATAGATGCCCATTTCTAGAAACTATCACTCCAGTGTTCTAATGGTACAATGTGTTTGCTCATTGGCTCAGAAGGCTAATTGATGATTAGAAAACCCTTGTGCAATAATGTTCACACATCTGAAAACAGTTTATCTCGTTACAGAGCTACAAAACGGACCTTCTTTTGAGAAGATTGAGTTTCTGGAGCATCACATTTGTGGGGTCAATTAAACACTCATAATGGCCAGAAAAAGAGAACTTTCATCTGAAACTCGACAGTCTATTCTTGTTCTTAGAAATGAAGGCTATTCCACAAAATTGTTTGGGTTAAAAAGATAATACGAGAACCGAGCAAACACAACACAACACGATAAAAAATAAATAAATAAAATATATAAAACTCAAAAACACATATATATATATATATATATATATATATATATATATATATATATATATATATATATATATATATATATACACTACCGTTCAAAAGTTTGGGGTCACATTGGAAAGGATAGAAATGTAGTTTGTCTCTTTTATCAGATTATTAATCGATTAATCGAAGTAACAATCGACAGATTAATTGATTATCAAATTAATCGTTAGTTGCAGCCCTAATATATATATATATATATATATATATATATATATATATATATATATATATATATATATATATATATATATATATATATATATATATATATATATATATATATATATATATATATAAACTACCGTTCAAAAGTTTGGGGTCACATTGAAATGTCCTTATTTTTGAAGGAAAAGCACTGTACTTTTCAATGAAGATAACTTTAAACTAGTCTTAACTTTAAAGAAATACACTCTATACATTGCTAATGTGGTAAATGACTATTCTAGCTGCAAATGTCTGGTTTTTGGTGCAATATCTACATAGGTGTATAGAGGCCCATTTCCAGCAACTATCACCCCAGTGTTCTAATGGTACAATGTTTGCTCATTGGCTCAGAAGGCTAATTGATGATTAGAAAACCCTTGTGCAATCATGTTCACACATCTGAAAACAGATTAGCTCGTTACAGAAGCTACAAAACTGACCTTCCTTTGAGCAGATTGAGTTTCTGGAGCATTACATTTGTGGGGTCAATTAAACGCTCAAAATGGCCAGAAAAAGAGAACTTTCATCTGAAACTCGACCGTCTATTCTAGTTCTTAGAAATGAAGGCTATTCCACAAAATTGTTTGGGTGACCCCAAACTTTTGAACGGTAGTGTATATATATATATATATATATATATATATATATATATATATATATACATTGATTCTGGTTTTTGGGGTGAGGAATTGATTCATAATCGATACTCGATTCAACACGATTCTCGATTCAAACTGATTTTTGCAATGTATTATTATTATTATTTTTTTATTTTTTTTTAATGTACCAATGATTGTCACACACACACTAGATGTGGTGAAATTTGTCCTCTGCATTTGTCCCATCCCCTTGGGGAGCAGTGGGCAGCAGCGGCGCCGCGCCCGGGAATCATTTTGGTGATTTAACCCCCAACTATAATAATAACAACACCATAACAAAACAGCTTAAAGGTTACAAAACCTCCTTTTGGATGCTGACGTATGACACATACGTGCTCCAAGTAAGCATAGAGATGGCCTAAAAAATATTTTTTTTATTAATTCATCAAGAAAATCAATTCGATTTTTGAAAATTACTAAACAAATCGGGATTCGAATGTGATAAAAAAAACATTTTTTAGCACCCCTAATTATTATATACCGTATGATAGTTTGTAAAAATTACAATAAACACTTCAATATCTGCTTGTCACCTTGACTTACGATTTCAAAGCAAGTTATCCATCAATTTGTATGTACAAAAATCAAATGACTAAATGCATAGGCAATAATATAATGAGGCGATTATACTTTTATATTCTTACATTCACTGTTACAAGCGGCCCTCTGAGGGCAGCCATGACAGGGATGTGGCCCTCGATGAAAACAATTTCGACACCCCTGATTTAGAGCTTCGTATGTCACTCAATGGTGCAGATTCTAACCATTGTAATTAGAGATGTCCGATAATATCGGACTGACGATATTATCAGACTGCCGATATTATCGGCCGATAAATGCTTTAAAACGTAATATCGGAAATTATCGGTATCGGTTTCAAAATTATCGGTATCGGTTTTAAAAAGAAAAATTTACGACTTTTTAAAACGCGCGGACGTATGGAGAAGTACAGAGCGCCGATAAACCTTAAAGACACTGCCTTTGCCTGCCGGCCCAGTCACATAATATCTACAACTTTTCACACATACAAGTGAATGCAATGCATACTTGGTCAACAGCCATACTGGTCACACTGAGGGTAGCCGTATAAACAACTTTAACAATGTTACAAATATGTGCCACACTGTGAACCCACACCAAACAAGAATGACAAACACATTTCGGGAGAACATCCGCACCGTAACACAACATAAACACAACAGAACAAATACCCAGACTCCCTTGCAGCACTAACTCTTCCGGGACGCTACAATATACACCCCCAAACGCAAAAAATTAAGTTACATAAATTCAGTGTCAACATTTTTTTTTCATAATTAAGACACAAATTAACCTTCATACTAATCAACTTGTTTGCTATTCTTTTATAAAAAACAGATTGAATCAAAAGAATTGTAATCATGAAAATGTTATCGAATTTCATCCGTACCAACTGGGGATCAAACGCAGTACCACTGCATTACAGGAACAACACCAACACTGTAAACTAAAGATGACAGTGAGAATGTCAGGGGAAATTTGCCATTATATTCTAATCGGTGACGGAGCAGGAAGGGGCTCAGAATATATGTGCTGTTAAATTTCACATGACTCACCTTGTCATTCATTAATTGACATTGTGCTTCACCCAAAACTGGCCCCCCACAGCTTAGGGGTCCGATGAAAAAAACAGGATCTACATAACTGACAAAACACAAGGCTGGCTTGGGAGCACAGACTACTTCCTACCGGAATGCAAAAGGCAGCCAGATGGTAAGGTCAATTATAAATAGCAAAAAATCCACCCCATGTAATATTAACAATGAACCAGTGCTGTTCAGCTGACAAAGCTGGGCATAAGAACACTTCTGATTAGCACCCACAGACAGGTGAGCTTCCTGATTGCAAATCAGGAACAAGTGAGGAATAAGTGCTCAAAGGCAAGGGTCAATTAGGAACCTACTGAGCAAAAAGGGAAGTATAACTAACTGTAGATTCCTATTGAAGCCTTTAGCTTGACGCTCCTCAGCTTTCTCCTGCTCCGCTTGCTGCGGCGACAACAAACAAATGTCCAGACACTCCTCTTCGTTTTGTATCGTTTACTATTGTCACTTAATTATTCAAAAACGTAACACGATAACGATGTGGGAACAAATGAATGGCAAAATAAACAGAGTTTGTTACAGCAAGAAAAAGTTAGAAAAAGTAAGAGTGAGGTCAAAAAACTGTGTGGCTCAATTCCCCCGCACCTGACTGTCCTTACCCATAATGCACTGTGTCCAAAAAACCAACCTACCACACAGATCCTTCCACCATATATGCAATTTAAACAGTTACATCATCAAATGATTTAGACAAATGTAATAATTACAAATAATGCGTACCTTATGATTATTCTAAGCATGCCAATAAAGTAAATAGTCCCATTTTGTATGAATAAACAAAAAGCACCTTCCATAAAATGTAAATTAACTCAAACAGCATTTAGGCTCCTACATTACCGGCCCCTAATTGTTATCAATTTCCTCGAAACAATTACTTAAACATGTTAACTCAAATTCAAGGTGCCTAAATAGCCTTAACACTTCTCAAAGAAGCTTGTAGTCCTTTGCCCCATTCAACTTGAGGTCTTTGCTTCATCGCCATACTTTAATGATCTTCTGCTTCTTGAAGAAGACATAGCTTTGTAATAGGGCGACGAAGCTCGTTAGTCTTAGTTTTCACTTGAACTTGACGAACAAGTCCGTCTCCACCAGGAAAAGTCTCTGAAATTCTTCCAAGGGGCCAGGAATTTCTTGGTGAAGTATCGTCCACGATCAGCACCACGTCTCCAACACGAAAGTTTCTTCTAGGTGAAGACCATCGCTGACGTTCTTGAAGCTGCGCTAGGTATTCCTTACACCAGCGTTTCCAGAAGATATCCGCAAGGTATTGTACTTGTCTCCATCTGCGACTGGCATATTGGTCGTACGGATGAAACACTCCTGGAGGTAGTTCAGGTTTGACCTTCAGCAATAACAGATGGTTGGGTGTTAGAGCCTCCAAGTCATTGAGGTCTGAAGATGTCTTTGTGATGGGTCTGCCGTTTATGACTGCTTCAGCTTCACAAAACAAGGTATAAAGACCCTCTTCATCCAAAACTTGTTCCTTTACGGTGACACTCTGTATTTTTCTCACTGAACGGATTAGCCGCTCCCAGCTGCCTCCATGGTGAGATCCTGCTGGTGGATTGAAATGCCACTGGACACCTCTTTGTAACAAGTGTTCGTAAATCTTCTTGGTGTTCCATTCTTTGATTGATTTCCTAATTTCGCTGTCAGCTGATTGAAAGTTGGTTCCATTATCGGAATACATCTCTTTGACTTGTCCTCTTCTGGCAATAAATCTTCTGATTGCATTAAGACATGCATCGGTGTCGAGTGAGGATGCAACTTCCAGATGTACGGCTCTTAAAGCAAGACACGTGAAGATGACGCCTTACCTCTTTACATGTCCTCTTCCCCTCTTCACTTGGAATGGACCAAAGTAATCCACACCGACTCTCGTGAAAGGTGGATCGTCGGGTAGGACCCTGCATGTTGGTAGATCTGCCATGAGTTGCTTTCCAGCGGCTCCGTGGAGTCTTTTACAGATGACACACCTGGACAGAAACCTTCTGATGGCTCCAGGTATCCAAAATTTCTGGCGTAGATTGGCCATCATGTGATTCCTTCCGGCGTGAGCTGTTAGGTCATGAATATGTCTCAACACAAGCCTTGTGATGTGTGAATCCTTAGGCAATATGGCTTGCTGCTTGGAGTAGTTAGGCATTGCTGCACGGCTCAACCTTCCGCCAACTCTCATAACTACATCTTGAAGAATTGGATTGAACTTGAAAAGTGAACTACTTTTCTTTACTCTTTGATTTTTCTCCAGCATCGCCCAATCTTCTTTGAAACTTTGTCTTTGACAGAACTTCACAATTTCTGTTTCTGCTCTAGTCATGTCATCACAAGTCAGACACTTTCCTTCGACATCTTTCTTGAATTCAAGCATCTTACTTTCTTCTCCTGATGTTCTTAGTTCTTTTCTTTTTTCCTTCAGCTCTTTCAGCAGATCTTTGAGTTTTAGAAACTAGGCTACAGCACTCTTCAATGCTGTCCAAGAAGAATAATGGTTCATCCACTGATCCACAAAATCTTTGGCTTCTTGTGTCTGAATGACGTATACATGAGTCACTCTTTTGACCTCTAGGTCGTCCGTATCCAGCATTCCAGGATCTGGATTTTTAGGCCACTGGTCTTGTGAGCTGAGCAAGAAACTTGGTCCTGAGAGCCAGCTCTCATTTTTCAAAAATGCTTCCACGGTCTGTCCCCTTGAGACGTGATCAGCGGGGTTCAGAGTGGTGTTAACATATCTCCACTGAGATGTCTGAGAGTGCTCCAGGATTGCCGCGACCCTGTTTGCAACAAACGTCTTGAATCGGGTACACTCACTGTTCAAGTACTTGAGCACCGCCGTGCTATCTGTCCAAAAGATAGACTCCTGGATCTCCAGTTCAAGCTCTTTTCTCAGAAGCTTATCCATCTTTATAGCAACTGTGGCTGCAGTCAATTCCATTCGAGGAATAGTCGGAGACTTTAGGGGCGCCACCCTTGTCTTTGCCATGATCAAAGTGGATTGCGCTTCACCTGTTGAAAAGCGCGTCAGAAAGTAGCTTGTGGTTCCATAGGCATCTTCACTTGCGTCAGCAAAGTGATGAAGCTGCGCAAAGGCTGGCACACCAAACTGCTTTAACTTGATGCATCTGTCAACTCCAAAATTTTCAAGCTGTGACAGACTTGAGATCCACTTTTTCCATCTCTCAATCACTGTGTCGGCCAGGTCTTGATCCCAACTATATTTCTGCCGACATAGATCTTGCAGAATTCTTTTAGCAGGCAATATTACTGGAGCCAGAAAGCCCAAATGATCAAAAATTGAACTTACTATGGAAAGTAATCCTCTTCTAGTGTATGGTCTATCTTTGAGGTTGATCTTGAACTTGAATTGGTCTGATTTGGCACACCACTGGATGCCTAATGTTCTCTCCACTGGCAGGTAATCCTCATCCAAGTCCAGATCTTGAAAACCCTGTGCTTTTTCCTTTTCTGGGATCAAGTTAAGCAACTTCCTGCTGTTGCTTGACCATTTTGTCAGCCGAAATCCTCCTTTTGCCAACATTTTCCTCAACTCAGCACACAGGGTGATGGCTGTATCTTCATCAGCAACTGACTTAAGACAGTCATCCACATAAAAATTCTTGTTTACAGACCTTGATGTTTCCTGTTCAAACTCGTCCACAAAGTCTGTTGCACATTTTTGAAGTGCAAAGGTTGCAACACTTGGTGATGATGTTGCGCCGAAAATGTGAACCAACATCTTGTGTTCAATGAGATCCAGCTCGTAGTTTCCATCAGGCCACCAGAGAAACCTCAGGAGATCAGTGTCTTCATCGCTTATTCCAACCTGATGAAACATGGCTTCCACGTCCGCCATAACCGCCACAGACTCCTGGCGAAATCTTATAAGGACCCCTATTAGTGAGCTGGTGAGGTCAGGTCCCTTCAGAAGCTGTTGGTTTAGTGAAGTACCTTGAAAGCTTGTGCCGCAGTCGAAGACAACACGCAACTTCTGTTTGGTTGGATGTCTTACTCCATGGTGAGGCAGATACCATGTTCGCCCTTCAGCAGGTTTGCGCTCTTCACCTTCAAGCTTTACTGCGTAACCTTTTCTTATAAGGTCATCCATGAACGCCACGTACTCTTGGTAAAACTTGACGTCTCTTGAAAATCTCTTCCGTAGGTTCAGTGCACGTTGCTCTGCAATTACCCTGTTATTTGGCATAGACAAAGGATTCTTCCTCACTGGAAGGCAAACATTGTAGTGGCCATCTTTAAGTACTGCACTTTGAGACACCATACCGATAAACTGATGGTCGTCCTTGGACATCTCAATGGTTTCATTTTGTCCAGCATCAGGAAAGTCGTGCTTGAACTGCAGCTGCCAAAGCTCCTCAAGCTTCACCACTGAAATTCTGTTTGCAGTAATTCCTGTCAATTTGTCAATTGCAGTTCTGTCACTTCCACCTCCGAGTGGTCCATTTACTGTCCAGCCTAGCATCGTTCTCACAGCGTATGGTCCATTATCCACACTTTTAACCACTTGCAGTGGCTCCATCGCTTTGGGAACGTTTACTCCGATGAGTAATCCAATCTTGGCTTGAATATTAGGTATTCTCACCTCCTTTAGGTGTGGCCACCTATCAATATCCTCTTGTCGAGGAATATTGTCCTTAGAGACAGGAATGTCTTTCTGTGAATAAACTTCTTTAGTTCCACAAACTCTTTTCCGTCCAAGCTGCTGATTTCCAAGCCAGTCACGATGCTTGTGTTCACGACTGTGTCATTTCCCATCGTTCGCAACGAGATGCTTACATTGCGTCCACTCACATTCAGTTGGTTTATCAGTGACTCTGTGGCAAAAGTAGCTGAACTACCTGGGTCCAGAAAGGCATATGTGATCACTGTCTTGGTTCCTTTTTGTGCCTTGATGTACACGGGAAGAATCGAAAGAACACAATCTTCTCTACCGGCCCCGGTGACACCACAGGTTTCTGTTGTTTGTACAATGGCACTTGATATTGATTGCTGTTCAAAATTGTCCTTTGCGGTTTCTTCTCTGGAGTCTTTATGACCAATGTGTAATAATGTGGGATGCTGTCTAGAGCATTCTTGACATTGAAGTTTTTGTTTGCAGCTACTACTCATATGTCCATGCTTTAAACATGCAAAACATACACCTTTGCTTCTCAAGAAGTCAATCTTGTCTTTGTGTAGCTTGCTCTTGAATTTCTTGCAAACTGTAAGGCTGTGTTGCTCTCCTTTACAATAAACACAAGGTTTTCCACTAAAGTCCACTGAAACTGTTCGTGTTTTTGTTATGATGTGGTTATCATTTTCTGTCTTGGGGGGCACAACGACCGTTGTAAACACCTTTTTTGGTTTGAGGGTTTCTACATATTGTGGTTTTATTTTCTGTCTCACAGAATCTTTCGGGTTCATGGTGGTTTCTTTTATGTTCCCATAAAGCGGATTCAAAAGATACTTGACTTGCCGGTTTACAAAGTCCACAAAATTCTTAAACTTAACTATTGTCTTTGTTCTTTCTTGCAAGTCGCATGCAAACTTTCTCCAAGGTTCCCAGAGTTTATATGGAAGTTTGTTTGTCAGTGCCTTTATATTAGCTGTGTTGTCCAAGTCCTCCATGTAGTTAATGTCTGTCATTGTGTTAGAGCAGCCTGTGAGGAATAATGCGAAGGACTGAAGGGCAACACCGTCTTCTGGCCTGATTGTTGGCCACTCCATGGCTTCTGTTATGTAGGCTTCTGCTATCTTAAAGTCATCACCAAAAAACTCCTTTAACATTTGTTTTGCTCTAGTGTAGCCTGTTGAAGATTCCATATGGATGCAGCTCTTAACCAACTCATGTGGTTGTCCACTTGTATACTGTAGCAAAAATTGAAGACGATCCTGGTTGTCACTAGTGTGGCTTTCAATTCCATGTTCTATGGCCCCAATAAAGGATTTGTATTCCAGGGGGTCACCCTTGAATGTTGGAATGGAAAGATCTGGAAGTAGAGATGCCTTGTGACTCTTCACGAGATACTCTGTGATGTTGGCTTGCTGAGAAATTGCTTTGCAAAGCCCATCAAGTGTTAGTGCCTGTTGTTCTTTAATTTCAGTCTTTGGTGCAAATGTAATAATTTGAATAGCTGTGGGGGGAGCATTATATTTAATGCTGTGTGTTGGTAAGGTGGGTGGTGATACTTGTGTGTTAGGAATAGTAAGTTTTCTAACATCCTTCTCATCAGCTGTATTGATACCGTCTTCTTCTTGTGTGTTTTCGTAGTTTTGTAAAACCTCCATTTTAGCGTCACATTCAGCAAGTGCGGTTTGCATTGCATGCATTTCCTTTCGAGCTTTTATTGCAGCTTCTTCCTGTTCTATGGCCAGCTTTTCTTGTAAAGCTGCTGCCTTTGCTTTCAATGATGCACGCTCCATTTCCGCCTTTAATCTGACAGAAGAATATGAAGAACATGAACTTCCGCTTCGTGATGCAGCTTTACTTTGACTTCTAGCGGTCCGCTTTGTTGATGTAGAGCGACTATCTGCAGGTGACACTTGTCTATTGCACTCTTCCGCTTGCTCAACACGCTTAAAAACATCTTTCATCCACTCCTCACATTTCCAGAAAAAGTCCTCCATCATTTTATTTTTTGGATTAAACCAGTTGTTTTGATCTTCCACAAACTCCTCCTCAGACATGAATTTCTGAACATCAGAATTAAGATCCAAAAATTCTTGCTGCAAGCCACTAAAGTCCACACGAAGCTGATTTTTTACAGCGTCCACATTAGCATCCTCCTCCATTAAGTGCTCAATCTGCGTCATCAAGCAAGTCAATTGAGCCAGTGCGCTCCTGCATGCCTGCATCTTTCTCACATTGTGCTCTTCTACAGCCTTCTCGGTCATTTTTACTGTCCCTTTTCCACTGTCTTGTGCATCCATAACAAGCCAATATTTCCACAACGAGTCAAAAAAAAATGCCGATGTGCTGCAGCGTCGCACCCGGACAAGCTTCTCTCTCTCTCTCTCTCGTTCACTTTCAAGCAGCGTGCACTCACGTACTTGCGCGTCCTCTTGCAGGCTTGCTCCTCTGTTCCTTTCCAGTCAGGCGATTCCACATTCCTCTTAATCCACAAAGAGCTACTTTTTTGACTAAAATGTAGATTCCTATTGAAGCCTTTAGCTTGAGGCTCCTCAGCTTTCTCCTGCTCCGCTTGCTGCGGCGACAACAAACAAATGTCCAGACGCTCCTCTTTGTTTTGTATCGTTTACTATTGTCACTTAATTATTCAAAAACGTAACACGATAACGATGTGGGAACAAATGAATGGCAAAATAAACAGAGTTTGTTACAGCAAGAAAAAGTTAGAAAAAGTAAGAGTGAGGTCAAAAAACTGTGTGGCTCAATTCCCCCGCACCCGACTGTCCTTACCCATAATGCGCTGTGTCCAAAAAACCAACCTACCACACAGATCCTTCCGCCATATATGCAATTTAAACAGTTACATCATCAAATTATTTAGACAAATGTAATAATTACGAATAAAGCGTACCTTATGATTATTCTAAGCATGCAAATAAAGTAAATAGTCCCATTTTGTATGAATAAACAAAAAGCACCTTCCATAAAATGTAAATGAACTCAAACAGCATTTAGGCTCCTACACTAACATTAACTCATTAGGAGGGCTAAAAAAGAACTCCAGACCAAAACCAAGAAATAGCAAAAAAAAAAGTCCACCTGTCAATGACAGTTTTGTTAGACAAATGGCTTGTGGCATGACATGTGTAGTTTGAGTGCAATCATGTGACTGCCAGGCTCCCTTTGATTGATGAACTAGTCACTCGGTAATCACTGGATTGGTAAACAATTACTTACACTACAACTGTACTTGGTGAGTGTGTGTGTGTGGGTGTGAGTGTGACAGAGAGTGATACAATACTACAACATGTATTACAAAATATGCGCATTTTACAGTCACTTATGTTATAATGGGGTCAATGCTGGCATATGTGCATCTTAAACATGAACAAAAAAACATCTACAACTTACCGCAATATGTTTTGTCTCGTTGGAAGTGGAAATCTTGTAGTCGGAAACAGGAACATTTCTACTGACACAGATGAACCCGCATGATGTAAATGTTATTATTTCTAGTTTGTAAGTACCTATAGCGCGCACCGGTATAAAAAACCTGTGGTGTTTATAAAAATATTTCTTAAATGTTAACTATCTTATTTTGTAAGGCCATGTCATTTTAGTTTGTTTCTGGTGGGACAATTTAGTTAGATGCACAGGTACATTACTTCCTGTTTTTGTCAAAACAAGGACAGAGAGGGAAGCCATCAGATTTTGAGCAGCAGCAGCAATCTGTTCGCATCCTTACCACAGGACTGACAAATCAATGTCGTAAGTAGTGGTGGTGCATTGATCAGTTGTTTGTGTACAGATATCAGTCATTATTTCATGCAAATACTTTATAATTTATGTTTAAAAATTATGTTAAAAAAAACGCAATGCTAATCGCAGGTTATGCTAATTCAGACTGCATTAAGTTATGCATTGTCATGTTAAAAAGCCAACAGGCACTTTATTCTTTATTGTCTTTTTTGACAGTTTTCAGTCTGTGCCATGGTGAATGAACCCAGTAAAGTTCCCGACTCTACAGCGACGGCTCATGTGTTCATTATGGATAGAGTTTAGCGTGATGTTTAGTCTCCAGTTCCCACACTGACATGAGAACATTATAAAACCGCACCCACTAAATTATAGAAGAAAACTTTTTTTTCCCCGTATATTAGCCGTACTAGTTTATAAATCGTTGCGAAATGAGTTATTTACATAGTAAGAGTCTGTAAATGTTTATTTACATACCATAATTGTTTCCAAACGGTGCCTGTAACACGGCAGTAAAACAGCTGATCAAACAAAACAGAAGTCATCCTCATGGACACACTAGCTGTGGAAGTTAGCTCTCCAATCAGCTAAATGGACTCAATAACTCCACGGTGACGTTTTGCTGAATTTACTGAGGAATTTGTGGATCTGAAACAATACAAAAGAATGCCATTGTGAGTTAACAATACTAACACAGACACTTGTAAACATGTTAGCATACGAGCTAATGCTAACGGCGCATTACAATAGCACATACAAATATGCATGAAAACACTCCTACAGACATCACACATGGGACAGTTTAGTAAGTAAGAATTGTTTTAGTTAGACTGAACGCCACTTCTACTTCCAGGTGTGGAAAGACACTGCAGCACCTGCAGTGAGCAAATTCATTCAAAAGATGGCGCCAAAGCACAAACAATAAAAGACCATGTCAGTGTTTATGTTTGCTTTTTAAAATTGTTTTAATAAAATTATTTTTATTGTCGCCGTCAGCCAAGAAACATCCATAAATTATCCCTCCCGTCTTATAAACCGTAGGGTTCAAGGTGTAGGAAAAAAGTAGCTGTTATATAGTCCAGAATTTACGGTACACATTGAAGAGTTGTGCTGCCTCATCCAAAGTGTTTATCATCGAAAGACAATCTATACCTTTTGGAAAAATACAGTATTGTTGTTTTCTAGATGCCATTGCATGTTTCTTTAATTGATCATAGTAAATGTAAGCAAATGGAAACATCAGACGGATTAGGACAAGGGAATGTAAAGGTTCAGATTAGTTCTAAAGGTGAGAGAAAAAGTATGACCTTCACTTTGACTGATGTTGTTGGTATTTAAGCAGCAGACAAACAGCGAGCATACGGTGGCTGCGCATTGATTTAGATAGAAGGACTGTGATATGAGCTGTTGCTTTTTTGTTTGATTGCCTTCTCTTCATCTTCAATAGCTCAACTCTTCCTTATTTGTGTAATTTATTTTACTTTACTCACTTCAATGCAGTTGCATCGGTTTAATAACATTGCCTCACATTTGAGGCCCTTTCCACACGAGAAGTTGTTAAGGTCGGAACAGTGAAATATTGTATCGTTCCGACTTTTCATGTACATTGCAACAGCATTCTGGGTGCCTGCTTCAACACGGGTTCCAGAGTGGGGAAGACCACAAACAAATCACTACTTTTTAAGGAAACAAGACGTCGCTAGCCCATCACAGTGACATCACCAGAAGAACATGAGAAATTCCCAGTCGACAATCTGATATTTTGTTGTCTAATCTAACTTGACTCGCAGAAGTAATTCCACTTCGTCGTCAGTCCAGACATGAGAATCAGGTTTCTTGCGTGCATTCCCCAAATTTTTGCTATGTTGTGTCTTGTGATGGTACCTTTTACATTCTAATCAACACTGTACCAACTCCAGTACCTGGGAATCAATACAAGTACTCAACAGTACCAATTTTGGTACTTTTGCGTGTGTTTTTTTATTTATAATTTGTTATATCTTATATTCATACAATTCTGATTATTATTTTGCATGTATGCATTCATTTCAGTTTGTCCTAGGTGTTTTGCCGTAGTTAGGAAGTAGTCTTTGCTATTAAGTCGAATGTGCCAGTCTTGTCTGTTGTTCAGCACTACAAAGTGTTAATACTGTAAGTATTGTACTTATTACACTCCACTGTTTGATTGTAACGTGCATCTTCATTGTAGTTTTGATTACCGGATTTGGAGGTGTTGACATCGCTAATGCAAATTAGTTTCCAATGTAAATTAGCATCGAGCGAGCACATTTCTAAAAGTGGGAACTTACTGTTGAATGATTTCTTTTATAGGTATGCTTGCTTTGTTGATGTGGAAAATTGCAACATTACCTAGAGCATTGGTTACCAAACTTTTTATATACATATACAGTATACACATCCTTGGAAGGAGGGGGCCGGGGGCACAGTCAAAAAAGTTTGGGAACCACTTCTATAATATACCACTGCTATAAATATACACTGAATGTGTATGCAAAAATACAAAAATGTGTATTTTAAAAATCAAAACAAAAACACATACATGTAAGGGTTAAACTTCCAACAAAATCATCAGGACTCAGTGGTCATCAACATTTTTGAGTTTTTTGTTATTGTTAGTTATTGATTATCCATAAGTTTTCAGCTTTTTGCTCTATATTTCTAGGTTTTTTTTGGTTTAATTTGATTTTTTACAAAGTGCTGAGAGGCCCAAAAAACTAGCTGCGTAATCAAATGGTCCCTGTGCCACACTTATGGATACGTCTGCTTTTACAGATTGTCTTCCTCAGGGTTGAGTGTGTGACTCGATATCAACTGTTAGGAATCACAACTTTATTTAGCTTGTTAGATCCCCATTACAAATGAACAATGGTAATCTATTGTTGTAATGTAATGTAATGTATTGTTGATCAAATAAATCCAGGCAATACAGCAGTCAGCCTTAACAATCTCAGGTGCCTTCAGCTGGGGGATTTTTTTTGAAGGTTTTGTGACACAATTTAAACATTAATGTAGTGGAACATACACTGGCATCTCGACACGAGAATATATTATTTTACACAGTATTATTATACCGATTAATGTCCAGGTTTCATAGACTCAAGTCCAAACGGAAACAGGCGAAATTAAAATGAAAGCATTTGACAGAGAAACGGCTGCGTTAACTTGTTAATGTGTGTTAACCTGTTGTGCAGTTTCTATATGCTTTTTAACGTGTTGAGCTTCATGCTATCAGATGTTAATAATACTCTGAAGTACAATTTTTTATATAATGTTTTATGAACGCACCACGTTGCTCAAATCGTGCGTGGTCACCGCAGACACCAGGAAATAGTTATAGTTGCATCTCTGCGAGATCGCCCTGGCAAATATACATAGTCACTTTTATGTTTTGTTGGCAGTCCTCTACCAATATTAGTGCATTGTTTTTTTTTTCATTCTTCATGTGTTTGGACCTTTTCTTTGTCGTCGTTCTCCCAAAACTGACCATTACCCCCCAGGTGGGCACACTGCCCACTTTGGGCACCACTCACCTAAAGGCAGTCCGCTTGGAATATGCCTGTTTGACCACCAATGCTTGAGTCTGCAAAGACGCATTTACAATGCATAAACGTGCAACAAGTGTTTCGAATTATGGTTCCGTTAAATTGTACGTGTAGTATCGGTAGTATCGACAGAAATCAGTCGGTACCTTTTAAAAGTACCCAATTCGGTACCAAACCCGAGTTGTATCCTAGGGGAGCCAATTATATTGTGTGATTTACAAAAAAGCCTCAATCTGACAGATCCAATAGACCAGTGGTTCGCAAACCTTTTTCACCAAGTACCACCTCAGTAAAACTCTATTCTCCATGTACCACCATAATGATCAACTTTAAAACGCAGTAGCGTAGTAGGGCTCAGTATTCAATACAAAACAGGCAGAGACTTTATTTAACAGACTTTATTTGTTTAAATATTCAAATAAGTATTATTCGGCGTACCACAAGCTTGAGCTTGCGTACCACTAGTGGTTCACGTGCTGCAGTTTGAAAATGGCTGAAATATACATTAATGATTTAAATCCAACCATTGCTATGTGAAATGAAAACACACAATAATCTTTGGTCTAGTGTAGATTTAATCCCTTTTATTAATTTGAAAGAATCAGACAAGGAAACAAAAACACTCAAGCGTTTGATCATTTCAGCGTCTTTCCAAACGTATATTCAAATAAGATGAATATGAATTTGCTGAAGCTAGAAAGCCTTGGTGAACAATATTTTGAAACGGATATGAAGCAGATTTGTCAATTTGATGTAGATGTCTTTGTCTATTCAGGGCTGCTCGGTAGACTCACTTGTCAATGTTCTCATGGAAAAAAAAAAAAAAGTTTGCACTGAAGTTAAGTAAATGTTATTTTACCTGTCTTTTTGTCCTAATATGTGGAAATTCAAATACTTATGACTACTGTGTGGTTTTATGAGAGCCAAAAACATCCACAGGTATATTATTTCCCAACCAACATTTCCTGACATAATAATAAGTAATTGGGGTTTCTTCCGGACATATCCGAATAACTCAAACTTTTTTATGGCTGTTTGAACTGACACTCTTGGAATCTTTACTGGATTAGAAATAAAGCAATTAACTTTCTTAACTTGTGTAAATCTTCACTTAATTTCTTGGACTTTCGGATTGTTCTCAGACTTGGGTCGATCTAATGAGTTCTGTCAAACACATCCTTTTATGCTGCCAAAGAGACACTACTAAGCTATAGTCAATCATAATCATGAATAAAATAAAATAATTGTAAAACGCAAAAAAATTTCAAGTGTCCACTTATTGCTTTTACAAACATGAGTCCAGAAAAAGTTTGTGTGAAGGACAATGCTAAGAAAAAGAAGACGACTTGGCGAAGCAGCACAGCACTAACAGGAGTCCTTGATCAAGGCTATAATAATGCCAGCCAAATGTGTTAATATTATTTCTAAACGCCGGACATTTATCCATGAAAATACGTAAAAGCTGTACCCTGCCTCCCACCGCACCGTAAGTCAGCTGGTATATGCTCCAGTTTATGACCCTAATGAGGACAAGTGGTATATAGATGGATGGAAAAGGAAAATAAAATCTGTAATAAAAAGTAAAGATAAATGTTTTTAATTTTTTTTTATCATCTGTTTTCAAATGTTCTTTCACTCCTCTCCATTTGGTTTTAACGCTATTTCTGTCAACCTGTTTGGTTTTCTGCAACAATTTGTTCTTATTGGCAAGAAATGCTAAATTTAGATGAGCCTGCAGCAACACTGTGGGGACACTAATCATGAGGAAGAATCGTATCACTCAGCTCTTTTGATTGTCAGAACAGCAAATCTGATGCGGGTTGAACCCAAGTGTCAAAAGGGTACACTTTAAGACACGGGTAGATGTACCCTCTTCTTAGATCCATGTAATCTGCTGTATGTACACACTGTCATTTCAATTCTGGACAACCATTTGTCATCTTTACTCATCCAGTGCATTAAACATACAATTCACTAAAAGACACACTTTCTTTAGTCTCTTTATGGGTTCAGTTACAAAATAATTGAAATTGATCCTATTCTGTTAATCCTGTCATTACACTTCGCATTGCAGAAAGTGCGACTAGAAGGAAAATGACATATTCCCCCCAAAAAATTACTACAACAAAACAAACCCAGAGACTTAGTCCTAAGTATAAATGATTAACCTAGTGTACATGTGCAATAGAGACTGTCATGTAATTTTTGATATGCCTTGAAGGAGAAACCGACCCACTGGGATTACCTTGCTGATATTTCAAGGATAACAATATATCGATACTTTACTTTACTATACTATACAGTAGATACCGTAATTTCCAATCGAAAGCTGCACCCCACCAAATGTTAGAAGAAATAAATATTTTTACATGTGTTAGCCGCACCGGACCATAAACCGCAGATATATACGGGTATGAAAGATTTTGTGAACATTTCTTTACATACCTTAATTGTTTCCAAACAGTGTCTGTTACACGACAGTAAAGCGGCTGATCAAACAATGCAACTCATCAATGCATCAATGCTAACTCTCTAATCAGCTAAACCGACTCAATAACTCCTCTGTGACGTTTTGGGGAATTTACGAAACTGAAACAATACAAAACGAATGCCATTGTAAGTTAATAATACTAACACAAAAACCTGTAAACATGTTAGCATATTACCTCATTCTAACATTGTTAGCTTGATTATGTTACAATAGCATGTGCAAATGTGCATGAAAACACTCCTACAGATGTCACACATGGGACGGATTAGTAAGTATCAATTGGCGGCTCACGGCTCTCAATTTTCACTACTACGTTTAGTGTTTTTGTATGTTTAGTTTTGTGGTTTAATGTGGGAATCCCACATACAGTCACCAGGAATTACTGTTTGGGATTTCACTGCGGAACGCTGACGACGATCACATCGGACTTCCACCACTCCAACGACATACCGGAGGACATAGCCAGTACTCTGAGGTCTCTGTGGGTGGTGTTCCCCGGCAGTAAGCCCAGGAGGAGGCAAAAACAAAGGAAGCAAAAGCGAGGCTGTAGGGCCGGTCCGCTACGGCGGCTAAAGAAACAAAATTTGAAACCACTGCTTCCTAGCATTTTCCTCTCCAGCACCAGATCCATTGGGTGTAAGATCGATGAGCTCAGACTACAGATCGCAGCCGATAAGTGTTTCCGTCACTGTAGTGTTGTGGTAATAACAGAGCCCTGGCTACAACCATCCATACCGGACTCGGCTATCAGGCTAGCAGGCCACATGCTCCATCGCTGCGACAGCGACTCCGGTAAGAGCAGAGGAGTGGGGTTGTGCATCTACACCAATGACAGTAGGTGCAGAAATGCAGATACTGTGGACAGTCATTGTTCCCCGGACTTGGAATATTTAAACATGAGATATAGACCTTTCTATCTAACCCGTGAGTTTACCGTTGTCATGGTAATGGCCGTCTACATACCACCCGATGCTAATGCTGACATAGCTTTGGGGGAGCTATACAAAGCAATTAGCAGCCAGCAGAGCTCTTATTCTGACGCAGCAGTGCAGATCGTAGCGGGAGACTTTAACTATGCTGAACTGAAGACAGAACTCCCCAGATTCAGTCAGCATGTCAAGTGTGCCATAATAGGAGCAAACACGTTTGACAAATTTTACAACAGTATCCAAAAAGGCTATAGAGCAAAACAACTACCACATCTGTGTCTTTCAGATCACAGGTCCATGATGCCGATTCCTGTATACACCCCCCTCAGGAACCATAGAAACTGTATAAACATGGGCAGAAGGTGCACTACACCAGCTGCAGGACTGCTTTGAGAGCACATATTGGAGTGTGTTTGAACAGCCGGACCTAGAGGAGTACACCACAGCTATGCTTGCTTACACCACCTTCTGTGTCGATAGTGTCACTGTTGACAAATGTCTCCAAGAGTACTCCAACCAAAAAACCCTGGTTGACTAAAGAGGTGAAAGCACTGCTGAGGAACCGCAATGCCGCTTTCAGGTCTGGGGTTGGTGTGCAGTACAGCGCAGCCAGAGTCGACCTAAAGAGAGGCATCAGAGAGGCCAAGGCAGCATACAAGAGGAAGGTTGAGGACCACTTTGTCAACAACACACGGCAGGTGTGGTAGGGACTCCAGCCCCTTACCCACTTCAAGTCCAGCACCACAACCAAGGCCGAGGGTGACCCTGCACTAGCAGAGGAGCTGAACAATTTATTTGCAAGTTTCGAGGTGGAAGGACCCCAACAAGTGGCAGCTCGACCAAGAAATAACACATCCAGCCTCACTGTACTGGAACACAAGGTAAGGTGCACACTGAGGGCAGTGAACCCCAGGAAGGCCACTCGACCAGATGGCGTAACTGGCATGGTCCTCAAAGAGTGTGCAGACAATTTGGCCGGGGTCTTTACCAGAACGTTCAATGAGTCACTGTCCCAGTCTCTTATCCCATCATACCTGCTGAAAACTGAAAACACGAACAAATAGACTGAGGGGCAGTTTTTATAACCAGGCCATAGTCCTGTTAAACACAAAAATGTGACTGTGAAATTGTCTCATTTCATGCACAAGTGCAATTAGCAACGTTGTTAATATAACTTGTTTTAATGTGTGCAATAATATGCTGCAATGTCAAGTTTTTATAATGAGAGTATATGATTCCAGTTGACTCATTTATATTTTTATTTATTTATATTTCAAAATGTTCTTATTATCTAGCTGTTCTGTACTGAGGGGAGAATCCGTGCCCAAAATTTTGTTGAACTGGTTTGCTGTGTATGCTTGTGCAAGGACAATAAATATTCTTATCTTATCTTCCTAGAATTTACAAACGTTGCCTAGAGTGATGAATGAAGAATACTTTCGAGCAGAAACACAATGGACGAATATACTTTTGGCACAAAACAAGAAGTACATTGTCAACCCGTCCAAAAGATGGCGCCATAGCATAAACAATAACACACCTTGTCAGTGTCTCTAACAGTGTAATATGAAAACTATATGTTGATTACAAACCCTTATGGCCGTTAGCGAAGAAAAATCCATTAATTAGTCGCACCGCTTTAATGCAATTCATTTTATTTGAGAATCTATGTGAAGAAGAAACTGTCATGATCCGTTGCCCAGATCATGTTTTGTTTAAGTTTACTATTTCCTTAGTTGCTGACTGCACCCGGGTTTTTTTTTGTTGTTGCCAACGGTGCTGATTATTTTCACCTGCCTCTGATTAGTTGTTGGGACGCTCACCTGCTCCCGGTCTCTAATCAGAGAGCTATTTATTCCTGCCTCACGCCATACTCTGCCCGGCAGATTTATTTGCGACACGCAACAATTTACTTTGGCTTTTCTGGCTTCTTGTTCCTGTTTTGGCTAGTCTTTTGCTCAGCATTACCATAGCTTCCCGTGCCGTATGCACCTCTTTGTATTTTGGCTTGATTTATTGTAAGAAATCATTCTTCCTACCTGCACGCTGCTTCCGAACGTCCATTTGCATCTTGGGGAAACGACCAGCGCATAACCATGCAACCCCGGCGTTACATAAACGCTACTTTTGCAATAAGTTTCATTCCAATCGCTACATTTATTTACTTCATCATCATATTTATTACTGCTTGCAAAGATGCATTTATTTGGCTCCTTAGAGAGACTTCTTTCAGCGAGTGCTGTCACATGACTCTGATTCATCAATCCAATGTCAGCACCTCACCTCAGAAAGGCTGGCAGTCACATGACGTCAATGAAAAACTACACACTGTAAAAACTGACATGATGTCAGACGAGGCAGCATAACTCTGCAATGTGTATTAGGGATGTGCGTATCGATCCTGTGGTATCGATATATCGATACTCACACGCTACTCATTTGGCATCACTTTTCTGAAAAAAGTATCGATATAAACCAAAAAAACGGCGTGTGGGGGGTGCAAGCATCACTTTCAGATGTTTTTGATTACTTACTTAACATACTTACCCCTGTACCTGGCAGAGTATAGAGCTGGCCCAGTCACGTGACAGGAGACAGCGAATGAGCGTCGTCAACGTGCAACACACACACACAGCCAGCCGACAGCGATGCAGCCAGGCATATCCAGTGTTGTCCAATTGTTGACTTAAAACAGGCATTGTTTTTTTGTTTTTTTTAGTAATGTTTACTGAATATTTTTGTTTAAATGATTATCCTAAATTCAAATAATTTCCACACAGGGGAATTTACTGTTAGTTGAAAATTGCTTGAGTATTTAAAACAAGATAAGAAAGAGATACAATTTGGAGATTCTTCATCTTTGCATTACAGTTTTATTTTTTTCCAAGAAAATCTTGAATATATGATTGAATGTGATTTTGGTTTTAATCTGTAACATGATTTCTTACATTTCGAAAACATTAGCCTATTTCATATTTCATTAATTGCTAATTATATCACAAACTTTAAAAAATAACTGCAGCTTCTTGCAATTCGGATTTGACTGTTAATTGGAAAGCCCTAATATTTAATTATTATTATATATAATATATAGTTATTATTATATATAATATTTAATTTATTTTTCATATTTATGTTATTTATTTTAATTTTACTTTCATTATATATTGACCATAATAAATGTGGTATAAATGGTCTGTATTTGTCTTGTGATTTGTCTTAAATAATAACAATAGTAATAATATTTTTGACTGACAAAAAATTGCCAATAAGAAATTATTGGTATCGGTATCGGTATCGATGAAAATGCAAGAAAAAGTATCGGTATCGTATCGAATCCTAAAAGTGTGGTATCGCCCATCCCTAATGTGTATTTACAAACTATGAAAAATTGTCATGTCTGTGTTAATCATGTTTTTGTTTTGCTTGGTTTTTGGACTCTTTTTAGTTCCTGGTTTCACTTCCTTGTTTTGTTTGGTTTCCATGGTCACCCAATAGTTTTCACCTGTCATGTCACGCACCTGTTTCACGTTTTGAGTCACGCACCTGTTGTTAATCATGTCTGTGTTATTTAAGTCCATTGTTTTTCTGTTGTTCGTCCTGGCGACCTCGCACTTTTTCATCCCTCCACTTCATGTCATGTCACAGTTCTTTGCCAAGTAAGTTTTTTTCATTTGTGCCACAGTTAGTGTTTTTGTTTTATTGTTCATAGTTTCTGCCTTTGTGTAAGTTTTGTGTTTATACCCAAGTTTTGTATTTCCGCCTTTGTGCGCTCCTTTTGTTTCCATAGTCAAGTTTTTACCTCCGCTGTGAGCGCTTTTTGTTTGTTCCTTTTTTTTAATTGTTAAAATTAAACATGTATTTAAATTCACGTTTTGCACGCGCCAATTTTCCGTTGCCTTCTGGAAGAACAAACCACGCCATAGACCCAGTCATGACAAAAATAACATTTTCCGGACTAAAGAGCGCACGGCTAAGCCACTACATTTTTGAAAAGTCTATGTTTTCTTTCATATATTAGCCACACCGGAATAAGTCGCAGATATAAATATTTTACAAATGTTTATTTACATACCTTAATTGTTTCCAAATGGCAGTAAAAGGGCTGATCAAATAAAACAGACGTCATCGTCATAGACCTACTGGCTGTGGAAACTCGCTCTCCAATCAGCTAAACTAGTGGTCGGCAAACCAAAATGTTTAAAGAGCCATACTGGACCAAAAACACAAAAAATACATTGGTCTGAACCCGCAAAAATTAAAAGTCTTATATAAGTGTTACAATGAAGGCAACACATGATTGAAGTGTGCTGCCTTATATCAAAATGACTATATGTTGCAGGGTGAGACAAATCCTTGTTAACATTGCTTGGAGTGATGGAATGAAGAATCCTTTTGAGTAGAAACGCTATGGACGATAAGAAGACCAAACAGCATTTCTACTTCCCGTTCAAAGCTTTACACAGCAGGAAACACAGTCATAGGAAGTAGCGGCTTATAGTCCAGAATTTACGTTATATCATGCATGTTCATCTGAGTCAGTGAAATGCTGACATTTCAGCCTCCAAAAATTCCACTTGTAACCAGACAAAGCATGTTGCAGTACGTTGTTGTAACGGCAACTAACCTTCCTTTGCCGTTTCCTCGGCAGAGCATAAAGTTTCTGACGCGTGCTTTTCTCTTGATCAGCTGTTCCTGCGTCCCACAATAACAACAGGCTGACGCCGATCCAAAGTATAAAAAAGTGACAAGGTTTATTTCCACGTTTCTTCTTGACAAACGCTCATAAGAATAGCAAAAATAATACACATGACATTAGCACAAACACGTCATTGATGCGCTTGGACGTCCTCAGTCAATTTTACATACGTTTAAAACACGGTCAAAAAAGCTGTTGCTCCATGCCATGTTCGACCTTTCAAAAACAAAACATTTTCACCACCGGCCCTAACCAATCTGGCGCCCTGGGCAAGATTTTAGGTGGCACCCCTCCACATCGGCAGTGAAGTGTATATACTCACAAGTAACCGAATAGCTTTGTCTTTGACCTTTTTTTTTACTTAAAGAAAGCAAATTAACAATCAGAATAGTTAACAAGATTAAAAAAATATGAATAAATAAATGAATACAAAAAATAAAAAAATAATATATGAAATCCAATATTTTTTACATACATAAACACAAAATAAAACGTGTCAACAAGTTGCATAAAATAAATTAAAAATACAATATAAATAAGGCACTGCACAAAACAAGATATCAAACCAGTATGACTTTAACAACTATATTACAAAAAAAGGGGATGCTGCAGAGTTCTCTATTTGGGCTTTTTAATATTGCATTAACTAGAATGACTTACAAATTACTATACACCACCCCCTCATCAACCTCATCACCTGCTACAGCCTTACTCTCCTAGTCTTTCTTGCAGCAGTCATCTACAACATCATCATATGACAACTGATTTGAGACCACATGATTTATGCTTATGATGGAAAGTCCACTGAGACGTTCTTGCATCATAGTAGATCTCAGGTAGGTTTTAATGAGTTTGAGCTTAGAGAAGCTTCTTTCAGCAGCAGCCACTGTAACAGGAAGAGTGGCAGAGATTCTCAGAACAACCCACATGTTGGGGTAAATTTCTGCCAGCTTCTTCTCATGCAGGAAGGTCAAGAGTTCCATGTTTGTTATGTTCTTTGATGGCAATGGTGGGAAATTCTGCATTTCCATTGCAAGTTATGTGCCATTAATGTCCAGCTGGCTGTCATGCAGGCATGTGATTTGACCACAATGAAAAAGACTGAAAACATTTCCGGGGGTCAGGTCCAGGGGGGGACAAAGGGGGCAATGCCCCCCGAAGCTCCTGGTTTTTCACCAATTTAACATGCTAAAATTAACAAAGACAGCACCATTTGAATAAAATATTTTAGTGTTTAAAGACATGAAAACATCAGTAATAGAACATACATAACCCAATTATCCTAATGAATCACTGTATATGGTTCAGTCCCAACAGTATTTAGTCACTAATATTTACATCTTGTGTTCATTTCACATCCACAGGTGTCACATTGATCAGTGTTATTATCTACAGTTTATTTACAGAATTACCACATTACTTCAGTTCACTTCACACATTAGCTTTCTCGGAGAGCCCTAACATGAGCTTTCCTTGCAAATTCCTGAGCAGCCTGCATTTTCCTTTTGGTCTCTGCTTTTGTAGCTTCTTTTTAGGATTTCACTGCCAACTTCTGCCTCTTGGACTCTCTCTCCACTTCCATCTGCTCTAGATCATCCCTGTACCTCTTGCTTGAGGTTCTGATCATGAGACAGTTTTCCGTTGACAAGGTCCATGACAATGTCTTTCCTTGAGAAATGTTGAACTGATGATTTCTTTTTAGCTCTTAGGCCATACTTTACTGTTTGGATTGCACTGTACGTGGAAATATCCATCCTACAAGCTTTTTGATGAAGGACATCTCCCATTGTGTTGAATGCTCCTTCCACCTGTGGACCATGGAAGCAGCTCATGAGTGCCTTGACCATCTTTGACAAAGCAGGGTAAGTGTCCTGTCTGAAAACAGTTGACCACCAGACATCAAGTGCTATTTCACCACCTTCCTTGTCAGTTGCTGGAGGCAATGTTGTGTCCACACAACAGTTTTGTTGCTTTCAAAAGTGCCTCTGGTTTGATGAAACGAGACAGAAATTTGCGGAATACATCTAGTTGATTATCATGAAGTTTATGGATCAGAGGAGTCTTTGATTCAAACAGCATGACATAGTTTTTAAGAAGTGGCAATACTGAACAGTAGAAGTTCAGGGTGAGAAGAGTGTCAAATCTGGTGTAAAAGATCTTCTCACAGATCCTCTTCTTTCTTCCTTTGCCTTCTTCTGTCATCTTCTTTTTTGAAATTGTGGACAGGATCTCCCTTATCCTTCTTCTGGCCTCTTGTGAAACATCTTTCTGGTGCAATACTTGAACCATTGTTTGCATGTAGAGTGCCTTGTCTTCTTTGTTGAGGAAGGCATAGTAAAATAGTGTGTAGACATCCCAGAGCCTCAGGTTAGACATGGAAACATCATAATTGGACAACCACCTATGGCTGACAAATCTCTCTGGCATGGTGAAGGGTACACCTGTGAGAAAACAGATTTCTTTAAGGGCTTCCCTCAAATCAGTGGACCACTTGAAATCGGCAAAGATATCAGCGTGCAATCCTTCAACCTTTTATCCAAATGGTTTACAGAATCGGCTTGTGGCATTGTGAATGTGGTGGCATGTGTCCCCATCAACATCAAGGAGATGTGGTGCTGGACCTTCCCGGAGCCTCGTTTCAACTCCCGACTTTGAACCACGCATGACATTGCAAGAATCCATGAGTACAGAAACAAGGTTGGTTCACGGTATCTTCTTTGCTGACATCAAGTCAGAGATTTCGTCAAATAGAGACTGACTATCTACACGAATAACACTCAGAGATGTCAAGTGTTCCACGACGACAGACTTCAGCAATGGTGAATAATAGCTCACAAGGATGCACAAAACCCTGTGTAAGTTGTTGCTTGTTGACTCATCTATATTCATTGAGAACTTGTTGGATCGTAGGGACTGGAGTGTATCATCCTCAATAGTTTCAGCAAGCCCATACTTCATTTTGTAAGAAGCACTTGTTCGATCCATGGACAGTCCATTCAAAGCCTTAGGGTCCCTTGCACGCTCTTTGTATGGTCCCACAAGTTTTGGCGCCATGGTGAAGGGAAGAGAATTCTCAGCTATAAATCCCAGCACCATTGCCTACAAAGAAAAACATTTTTTTCAACCAGGGCATCAAACAATAAATTCTTTACAAAAGTGAAATCAATGTATGTATTCATTTTAATGTGTTGCTGATGTTGACATACATTTTGCAATTTACTGTCCATAAGTGACTATCAATATTAAGTAACCAACATAGCATATGATCATATCATCTTAAATTGAATAATATTATTTTATAAGACTGTATGCATACTATTACTTGAAAGTTCATATTGAATAAACTGTGTTTAAAGAATATAGTGTAACGACCTGCTGAAGCTGATGTTGTCTTCTTGAGTTACGTAAATGAGGAGTGAGGATATGTGCGTGTGGAAGGAACGAGATAAGTTGAGCTGTGTTAGTATAGCTTGCTCAATAAAAGTTTAAAAAGAGCGTCAGACTTGGTGTGCACTTCTTCTGGACGCTACAATTGGTGGCAGAAGTAAAACTTTGCGCATACAGTACTGCTTAATTGTGTGCGCAGCCTGCTACGTCATTGAGAGGTACGTGCCACGTGAGGAGCTCGCCGCAGAGAGAGAGAGAGAGAGAGAGAAAGGAAGGAAGGAGAGAGGCAGTGTCTACAGGTGCAGCTCACGCTGCTTGCCATGGGGGAATTCCGCCCTCAATGAAGACTCCCAAGTTTGATGGCAAGGCGAACTGGGAGGCATTTCATCCCACTTCTGACATCAATTGTAGAATCCAGAAGAAGTGCACACCAAGTCTGACGCTCTTTTTAAACTTTTATTGGAAGACCGCTTGATGCTGCTGCATCACTGCTGGGTTGTGCTGCTGATGCTGCATCACTGGTGGGTTGTGCTGCTGAGGTAGAGGCAACAGGAAAACCGCTCGATGCTGCTGCATCACTGCTGGGTTGTGCTGCTAATGCTGCATCACTGGTGGGTTGTGCTGCTGAGGTGGAGGCAACAGGAAGACCGCTTGATGCTGCTGCATCACTGCTGGGTTGTGCTGCTGAGGTAGAGGCAACAGGAAAACCGCTTGATGCTGCTGCATCACTGCTGGGTTGTGCTGCTAATGCTGCATCACTGGTGGGTTGTGCTGCTGAGGTGGAGGCAACAGGAAGACCGCTTGATGCTGCTGAATCACTGCTGGGTTGTGCTGCTAATGCTGCATCACTGGTGGGTTGTGCTGCTGAGGTGGAGGCAACAGGAAGACCGCTTGATGCTGCTGCATCATGGCTGGGTTGTGCTGCTGATGCTGCATCACTGGTGAGTTGTGCTGCTGAAGGGGAGGCAGCAGCGGTAGATGTGGTAGATGGCCCAGGGGTGGGATTTAGAAACTTCAACAGTGCATCTGAAGAGAGGAGTATGTGACACCATTGAGTATTACACTCTAATAATAAAAACATATGATTCCAGGAATAGAATGAAATGATATAATATAGATGAAAAACCAAAGAGATATATGTATGATGTTAACTCATATGCAAATTAGATTAGATTCAATTTATTGTCATTATTACAGTGAAATGCTGAATAGCAGAATGCAAAGTAACAGTATAATATATTATATGAGAATGTTATGTTATGATTATCTTTAACCGAATCACAGCAGTGCTCAAATTAAAAAAACAGCATTCCCTCTCATGTGATATTGCTTAATTAACATTAATGATGTGCACTCTAACAACTAGGCTTACAACTATACATAATGTATAAAGGGGTGGAAAAGTGACTATTACCAGCAGGGCAAACATTAGCTAACCAGAAGGCAATAACAATGTAAACAAAAAACACCTGTTTAAAAGATCTAATACAAATGTCCCTGGGGAATGTAAGGTGGGAGTACTGTAATTACCTAACGTTACATTATTATTTTCCATAACAATTTAGCCCCCTCCACAATATTAACCCGACGTTAAAACAGAACTAGCTATTTATTGATTAGCAATTGCCGAATCATGTAACATTAGCTTAATGCTAAAAAAGCCAGGTTACTATCACATTCTGTAACAGACAAATAATTTCATGTAGGCTAACGTTACCTACCTGCTACCTCTGTCTTTTTCTCGTTTCTCCTCTTCTTTTCTCTTTTTTCTTCCATGGGCACCTGACAGTTTTGGCCGTTTTGATATCTTGTGTTGATTTTTTGATGTGGTGACGTCCAGAAAAAGTCATGATACGGGAAGGGAGGGGGCGCACCGTGCTGGGGGTTAATTAAAATTTTGCGTTTTAATTAACGTGGGATTATTTTTTGTATTTAGAAATAATAGTACCAACTTTTTTTTTTTTTTTTTCTACAACATTTGTGGCACTGGCGTAGCGCCCCCTGATAGACGGCGCCCTTAGCATTTGCCTATACGGCCTATGCCACGGGCCAGCCCTGATTGTCACATTTACGGCAGTTGCTGACAATTTACGACAGTTACTGGCACTTTACGACACCCAGTCTAAACAGAGCAAACTAATAGAGCACAACTACATTGATACGAAGTGAAAGACAATATTTTAAACCATATATTAATAATATAGCAAAATACCATATATACAGTCATGTAAGCTATTGCTCTATAATAAAATTTACTTTAAACAAAGCAGGATATGTAAACAAAATAAATACGTGTAATTATATCCGAAATGGCTCTAACAGTTGTAGATGTCTTTTTTTAAGTTTTAGCTGTGCATATGCTAACACTAGCCCTGTCATAACATCACAAGTAATGCATCTAAATAGTGCCAAAATGTGCACGTATATAAAGCACTCTCTGCACGAGCTTGGCCTCTGGTCGTGGACTTTGCGTACATGCTGTGTACTTCTACGCACAAAATGTTCCTCCCCAACTCCTGCGACTCCCTTTTTTTCTGATGGAATACTTTAAACGCCTTGTATCTCCAGGACAGAGCCAATCCGAGGAAACCCAAGTCCATGCATAAGTGTAAAATGAGTCTGCGCGTCCGCAAAATGAGTCAAGGCTCGAGTATGCGCGAGTGTAAAATTAGTCCAGGCCTGCGCAAAATGTTGCAAAGTTTGTGCAGCGAGGCTAATCGCTTGCAGAATGTGGTTTTTAAGCACAATGATTTTGGCACTGTTTTGACGTCATGTATAAGCAGTGTTGGGTTAGTTACTGAAAACCAGTAACTAGTTTCAGTTACTAGTTACTTAATTCAAAAATAACTCAGTTACTAATACCTCAGTTACTCACACCAAAAAGTAATGCGTTACTGTGAAAAGTAACTATTTAGTTACGTCTTCTTTTTTTTTTTTAAGGCTCCCATTAATGCCCTTTTAGCCTTCATTTCAGTACTGTTATTGCACTGGAGAATAATACAATCTGTTGATCAACTTGACATGCATTTGCATCACTGAACTCTGCTAAGCAATGTGGTCTACATACAACACACAAAGACAAAGATATGTTTCAAAGGGCCAATTTATTTCAGGCCAGAAGAAATTGACAAAACTATTTTAAATAGCTGCAACAAAGCGGTATAAAATGGATGGATGGATGGATGGATGGATGGATAACATACACACGTAACAAACAGCATAATAACAACATGTCACAACATAGCTGTAAACCTGGCTTCACCCAAGGAAGGCACACATGACATACACAAAGTTCTGAAATAAAATCATGTGAATTCAATTACAGGTATATACTGTTGCCCTTTCATTCTAGACTTCTGGAGTGTTTGATTATGAAATCACTCTAAATTTATAGAATATCAAGTTAACAAACTTGAACAGGGATCCTGGTGGGGCGGGGCAAGGAGGATCTATCTTTCCTTATCCTGACACTAAACTGGGGAAATGCATAGAGAGCTCTGGGCTTCAGTACAAGCACCATAACTACTGTTCCTTCATATATCAAATCTAGCAAGCAACATAAACACAAAAGAAATGATCATATATTCCTCAAGGCATTATGAAACAATTCAAACAAATAACTGAATATATTATATCATTCAAGTTGGAAACATTTACATTCTTTCACTCAGACACCAAATAACTGCTGGTAGGCCTATAGACAACCATAAATGCAAACTGATTATATTATTCAGAATCAAAGAGCAAAACTTAAAATGCTTTCAGCACCAAATATGTATGAGATAGACAATTGCTGTTGTGTATATTCCATCAAAATAAGGGTTAGGGATAGTTAAATTTATTTTTTTAAAGTCAATGTTTTTCCTTTAGCTAAACTATGAAGTCCAGGCAGCAACCATAAAATAACGGTTGTGGAATATAACAGAAGTGTTAAGTACATAACAACGAAAAGTGCTTATTGGCAAAGACCTGATTAATGTTTGAGTGGATGATTAACCTCGAACCAGTGGTTGTACCTCATGAGAAGCAGCTTCTCAAACTTTTGGTCAGTGAGTCTGTTTCTCTTGGGAGACAGTACCAGACTTCCCAGACTGAAGTGTCTCTCAACGGGTGCACTGGATGGGGTACCTGCATTTTGCTTCAGACAAATTTCCTTAGTTGTGGGAAATTCTTTAAGAATCTCCATGCCTGTTGTGGCGGTTTTCAAGTAGGCCATTACCTCAATTTCCACAGTGGCAAAGCTTTCATCATCATCCTCAAAGGAAAAGAAGTCCTGCTCTTTGTCTTTCAAGAAGCCCGAGTTTGGTGGAGTTTTAGGAGACACAGGATTCCTGGATGGTTGCTGCTCAGGGACAAACTTGTGACACTCTGCTACAAGGATTCCATTGAGCATCTCTTTCTTCCTCTGGTCTCTCACCCAACGCAACTTGAACTTGGGAAGTGTGACGGCTGCCAGCATTGCATCGTTGCTTTCCAAGACGGCTGCAAATCGTCCTTTGATAGCCTGGAAACATATACACAGTGACACAGACATAAGTCTGACATAAGTGAGATTGCCTTTTATTTATGTATTTATTTTATTTGCATACATGTCCATGAAAGCTGCACACCACCAGGCAATTTTGAACTATAGTTATGAAACTATTTAGCCAAAAAAGTATTGCTATTTATTTATGTTGCACCCTGCAGTACAGTTTATCAATATGCTCATGACTTATGTTGTCCCTTAATGCAATGAAAATAACTTTTTTTCAAATGTCAACCATTTTCTTTGGCTATTTATTATATTAGTGCTCTCTCTCAGCTAACACTATTAATGACGTCTACTCTATAGTTAAAATAATGAGTGGTGTCCACTACTGTACAATGAAGAGGGAAAACCAGTTGATTACAAAAGTGTTGATGAATGTTTCTTACCTGAACTATGGCTTCAGGTAGCCCGGTTGCCACAGTCAGACTGTCTTTCACCTCCAGGGTCTTTGACAGTAATGTTTCTAGAGTGGGCAAGAGGGTGCCAAAGTAACAGTTCTCCTCTCCTTGCAGGATGTTCAGAGCATCTGTGAGTGGCTTCATTATGGCACAATGTTCCTTCCGAAAATGAAGTTCCCTGTCACTGATACATTTGAGCTGTAATCGATCAGATATGGCACTCAAGTCAGTCATAGGTATTTCAACAATTCTGGCCACAGCATCGTAAAATGAATTCCATCTTGTAGTGCATGGAACAAGCAGCTTTTCATTGAACACTTCGCTCACTTCCTCTGCAGCCAATGTGGACCTGCTTGTCTTATTCCACAGTGCTGTGCATTTAACCACAGAGTTTCTGTACAACGCTTTAGTCCCAGGATTTGAAAGGAGCCACTTGTCTACATCATCGCATGAAATTAAGTTGAGTGTGTGAGAAGCACATCTCTGGTGCGAAGGTAAAACAATCTCTTCCTCTGCAGCGGTGTTGAGAACCTCTGCAACGTCAGTGAAGATAACATCTTCATCATAATTATCATCATCATCGTTGGGGAACGATTCCGGTTGATACATGGCAAAGGCTTTCACAAAGTTGGAGCCGTTATCTGTAATTGTGGAGGTAACTTTTGTTGACACTCCATACAAAGAGTGAATGTGGTCAATCTCACTAGCAATTAGATCGTACGTGTGCCTTAGGGATGGGCGATACCACACTTTTAGGATTCGATACGATACCGATACTTTTTCTTGCATTTTCATCGATACCGATACCGATACCGATACCAATAATTTGGCAATTTTTTGTCAGTCAAAAATATTATTACTATTGTTATTATTTAAGACAAATCACAAGACAAATACAGACCATTTATACCACATTTATTATGGTCAATATATAATAAAAGTAAAATTAAAATAAGTAACATAAATATGAAAAATAAATTAAATATTATATATAATAATAACTATATATTATATATAATAATAATTAAATATTAGGGCTTTCCAATTAACAGTCAAATCCGAATTGCAAGAAGCTGCAGTTATTTTTTAAATTTGTGATATAATTAGCAATTAATGAAATATGAAATAGGCTAATGTTTTGGAAATGTAAGAAATCATGTTACAGACTAAAACCAAAATCACATTCAATCATATATTCAAGATTTTCTTGGAAAAAAATAAAACTGTAATGTAAAGATGAAGAATCTCCAAATTGTATCTCTTTCTTATCTTGTTTTAAATACTCAAGCAATTTTCAACTAACAGTAAATTCCCCTGTGTGGAAATTATTTGAATTTAGGATAATCATTTAAACAAAAATATTCAGTAAACATTACTAAAAAAAAAAAAAACAATGCCTGTTTTAAGTCAACAATTGGACAACACTGGATATGCCTGGCTGTATCGCTGTCGGCTGGCTGTGTGTGTGTTGCACGTTGACGACGCTCATTCGCTGTCTCCTGTCACGTGACTGGGCCACCTCTATACTCTGCCAGGTACAGGGGTGTCCCAGCACATACTAAGTTAAATAAGTAATCAAAAACATCTGAAAGTGATGCTTGCACCCCCCACACGCCGTTTTTTGGTTTATATCGATACTTTTTTCAGAAAAGTGATGCCAAATGAGTAGCGTGTGAGTATCGATATATCGATACCACAGGATCGATACGCACATCCCTAGTGTGCCTTCCCTTTATCCTTTTACAGGCTAACACAGCTTTCTGGCGTTGTAGAGTGGTGGGGTTTATCCAGTGAGATGTTATCTCAATAAAGCTTCTGTTATGGGCAGACCAAATGTCTGCGGTAGTCGAGATGTGGTCCAGCCCCTCAAACGTTCTCTTTAGCTCGCTTTCCATTTTAATGTACTCACTGTCCAGGTATTTTGAACATGTTTTTCGTGCCATTTGCCGTTTGGTGCCGGTAATCATGCTAGGAGATGCCTGAAAGCGGGTGACTCCACCGTAGACATAGCCTGCATGTCTTCTACCACATATGCTGCAATGGCGCTGTCAATATTGTCCTGGCTAGCAGTCCTTCTGTTAAAATCCAGCCGCTATTGCTTAAGTGCTGGTGGAGGTGAAGGTGAAGTGGCATCGGAGTTGGTGTTTGACTTTGCTAGCTTCGTCGAAGCATGTTGCTTTTCTAGGTGTTTCAGCAGATTGGAATTGCTGTTTTGGGAAGTAGATAGGATCTTTGATCCAAGGCACAACTTACATTTCACTAAAATATTATTTTCTTTGTGCTGGATAAAAGAAAATAGTGAGAATATATCCATGTCAAGAAACTCGACTTGAGCTCCGCCATGATGTCTTGTTGTTAGTAAACACAGACACGCCCCCACACACACACGCACAAACACACACACACACAGCACATCTCTTGTGACACTGGAAGAATCAGCTCTCCAATAAAACACACTCTGATCTTACCAGTTTCTAGCCGATACTACATAAAAAATTACGTAAAATAACGCAGTAACACATCATGTAGTAACAGTAACTGAGTTACTGAATATAAAAAATAACGCGTTAGACTACTAGTTACCGCCGAAAATAACGCGTCAGTCCCAACACTGTGCATAAGTGACTGTAAAAAAAAGTTGTATAGTTGCTGTGGTGGGGTCCTCTGTCTCACACACGCATGTGCGCACAAACGCCTTATCTTGATGATAAAAAATGCTTGAAAGATGTGGCTAATGGGAGTCACCGTTGTAGCCTTCAAAGCCCTCTAAAACAACTTCAAACCCGTCAATCAACGTTTTATATACACACTGCAAGTCTACATGCCATCCATCCATCCATTTTCTACCGCTTATTCCCTTTGGGGTCTCGGGGGGCGCTGGAGCCTATCTCAGCTACAATCGGGCGGAAGGCGGGGTATACCCTGGACAAGTCGCCACCTCATCGCAGGGCCAACACAGATAGACAGACAACATTCACACTCACATTCACACACTAGGGCCAATTTAGTGTTGCCAATCAACCTATCCCCAGGTGCATGTCTTTGGAGGTGGGAGGAAGCCGGAGTACCCGGAGGGAACCCACGCAGTCACGGGGAGGACATGCAAACTCCACACAGAAAGATCCCGAGGCCGGGATTGAACTCACGACTACTCAGGACCTTCGTATTGTGAGGCAGACGCACTAACCCCTCTTCCACCGTGCTGCCGCAAGTCTATATGGAATGTAGTAACAGACACGTTCATAACAATATATAATATGTTCAATATTTACCGTATTTTGATCATTCTAATCATTTTCCGGACAGATTTCTTTCGCGCATTGATTTCTGTTTCCATATCAGCGCACGTCTGACTTCTGGCAACAAATGTGAGTTACTACTTCCGGAATCAAACACGAGTGTGTTCTAATCATTGCAGACTTGGTAACAGACAACAAAAACTACTATTTTTGGACAAATGAGGATTTACAACCTTATACTTTTGAAGCTAAATATACTGCTGCTTATAAAAGCCAGCACGAAGGAAGGAAAAGCGAGACATTGGAGCAGACGGAAGCCGGGGGAGTGAGGTGAAAGTGTCTTTGACACTATAAATATGATTTTGGAGCCAAGCTATTTCGACATAAATCAATCAATCAATCAATGTTTATTTATATAGCCCTAAATCACAAGTGTCTCAAAGGGCTGCACAAGCCACAACGACATCCTCGGTACAGAGCCCACATACGGGCAAGGAAAACTCACCCCAGTGGGACGTCAATGTGAATGACTATGAGAAACCTTGGAGAGGACCGCATATGTGGGTAACCCGCTTACCCAAAATCAACAAGAAACGTCCCTGGCCAGCTGGACCAGACAAACAACTGTCCATCGAGTGAGTCGCTTTAATATCGATCATGACACATGCAGCACATCATGTGTGTTATTACAACTACAGTACATACGCTGTCTGACTAGCTCAGCTATGTACAAACAAAATGTGGGCTAGCATCAATCAAACAAACTATAGTTAACAGACTCGGCAGGGCAGGCTTCAATCACCAGGCCTATTCAGCCTGTATATGGATGACCTGTCAAGGCCGTTGAGAGGTTGTAGAACAGGGTGCATAACTGGGAACACGTTAATCAACCACTTTATGTACGCTAACGTTTTGGCCATTATATCTCCCAGTAGTGCAGGATTGAAGCCGCTTCTCAACATATGCTCAGACTACGGAGTCACGTTTGACATCAAGTATAATGCGACAAAGAGTATGGTAATGATATGCAGGACCGAGGAGGATTAACACCCTGATTTCCCTTGTTTCTACTTGTCTGGTCAAACCCTGTCTGTGTGCACCAATGGAACATATCTAGGCCACATCATCAATGACAAGATGGAGGAGGATGCTGACATGCTTGGACAGAGAATAATGCTGTACATCCAAGTTAATATGTTGGTGAGAGAATTTCACTACTGTTCTGATGAAGTGAAGGTGTACTTGTTGAGAGCTTACTGCACCCCTATGTACACCAACCCCCTCTGGGTGAGGTTCAAGAAAGAGAGCTTGATCAAACTCCAGGTTGCATATAATGACTGTCTCAGAATCCTGCTCAGAAAGCCCAGGGGTAGTCGTGCCAGCAAGCTTTTTTTGTGATTTAGGGATAAACGCCTTCCTGAGAAAACTGATGTTTAAAGGGGAACTGCACTTTTTTTGGAATGTTGCCGTCTCTCATACAGTCAGTATGAGAGACATGAACACACATGTCTTTTTTTTTTAAAGATTTTAAAGATGATAAACGCTTGTAGCCTTCAAAGCCCTCTAAAACAACTTCAAAACCCTCCATAAAATGTTTTATATACACACTGCAAGTCTATATATAATGTAGTAACATACATTTTCATAACAATTTATAATATGTTCAACATTTACCGTATTTTGATCATTCTAATCATTTCTGGGACCTATTTCTTTTGTGCATTAATTTCTGTTTCAATATCAGCACACGTCTGACTTCTGGCAACAAATGTGAGTTACTACTTCCGGAATCAAACACAAGTGTGTTCTAATCATTGCAGACTTGGTAACAGACAACAAAAACTACTATTTTTGGACAAATGAGGATTTACAACCTTATACTTTTGAAGCTAAATATACTGTTGCTTGTAGAAGCCAGCACGAAGGAAAAGTGAGACATTGGAGCAGACGGAAGCCGGGGGAGTAAGGTGAAAGTGTCTTTGACACTATAAATATGAAATTTGGAGCCAAGCTATTTCGACAAAAATGGAGTGCTTACCCAGAATCAACAGGAAATATCCCCGGCCAACTGGACCAGAAGAACAACTGTCCATCGAGTGAATCGCTTTAATATCGATCATGACACATGCAGCACATCATGTGCGTTATTACAACTACAGTACATAGGCTGTGTGACTAGCTCAGCTGTGTACAAACAAAATGTGGGCTAATACTTTACAGACACTTTAATATGATTGTGCATGTTTTTCAGTCCGTACAAATTGGTGTTGTATTGCAGTGTTGTGCATTACAAACCCGAACGCGTTTTGTGTTGATGTAGAAACTAGCTTATCTCTTGCCGTAGCTAGCTTTTACGGCTAATACTGAAGCACGTCGATGTGTTACTACGCTAGAAAAGGAGTCCCTCAGTGTTTACTCTTACACTAATAGTGTTGCGACAGCTCGGTTATAATACAGGTTACAGAACGTAAATTAAGTATTGTTGACGGTTTTTGAATGCATTTTTAAAATGATTTAGAGGTAGAATTGATTGGTCCCGATAGCTGCATTGCTAGCCACCGAGAACAAGCCGATGTTAGAAATCGAAAGAAAACACAACTTTGGTCTTCTTGTCTCTCATAATGATTGTGAACGATAGACAAAAAAAAAAAAGTGCGGTTCCTCTTTAAGTTTATTTGTAGAATGCAGGGGTCCCATTATACAGATGACCAATCCTTGGTGTAGTTTTGTTTGGTACCAATCCTGTATGTGGAAACGCTGGTATTGTGCCTTCTAAAGAATGTGTAGAAAGTTTGATGATGATGAGACTGAAAAACATAACTTTTAACTGTTAATTACACCCGCATTACACCATTTCGACACTACAATACGAAGTATAAACGATCAATCAATCAATCAATGTTTATTTATATAGCCCTAAATCACAAGTGTCTCAAAGGGCTGTACAAGCCACAACGACATCCTCGGTACAGAGCCCACATACGGGAAAGGAAAACTCACCCCAGTGGGACGTCAATGTGAATGACTATGAGAAACCTTGGAGAGGACCGCATATGTGGGTAACCCCCCCCCCCCCTCTAGGGGAGACCGAAAGCAATGGATGTCGAGTGGGTCTGACATAATATTGTGAAAGTCCAACACATCAGCGAAAGTCCAGTCCATAGTGGGGCCAGCAGGAACCATCCCGAGCGGAGACGGGTCAGCAGCGTAAAGATGTCCCCATCCGATGCACAGGCTAGCGGTCCACCCTGGGTTGGGAGAAAAGAAAAGAAAAGAAACGGCAGATCAACTGCTCTAAAAAGGGAGTCTATTTAAAGGCTAGAGTATACAAATGAGTTTTAAGATGAGACTTAAATGCTTCTACTGAGGTAGCATCTCTAACTTTTACCGGGAGGGCATTCCATTGTATTGGAGCCCGAATAGAAAACGCTCTATAGCCCGCAGACTTTTTTGGGGCTCTGGGAATCACTAATAAGCCGGAGTTCTTTGAACGCAGATTTCTTGCTGGGACATATGGTACAATACAATCGGCAAGATAGGCAGGAGCTTGACCGTGTAGTATTTTATACGTAAGTAGTAAAACCTTAAAGTCGCATCTTAAGTGCACAGGAAGCCAGTGCAAGTGAGCCAGTATAGGCGTAATATGATCAAACTTTCTTGTTTTTGTCAAAAGTCTAGCAGCCGCATTTTGTACCAACTGTAATCTTTTAATGCTAGACATAGGGAGGCCCGAAAATAAAACGTTACAGTAATCGAGACGAGATGTAACGAACGCATGGATAATGATCTCAGCATCGCTTGTGGACAAAATGGAACGAATTTTAGCGATATTACGAAGATGAAAGAAGGCCGTTTTAGTAACACTCTTAATGTGTGACTCAAACGAGAGAGTTGGGTCGAAGATAATACCCAGATTCTTTACCGAGTCGCCTTGTTTAATTGTTTGGTTGTCAAATGTTAAGGTGGTATTATTAAATAGATGTCGGTGTTGAGCAGGACCAATAATCAGCATTTCCGTTTTCTTAGCGTTGAATTGCACAAAGTTAGCGGACATCCATTGTTTAATTTCATTAAGACACGCCTCCAGCTGACTACAATCCGGCGTGTTGGTCAGCTTTAGGGGCATGTAGAGTTGAGTGTCATCAGCATAACAGTGAAAGCTAACACCGTATTTGCGTATGATGTCACCTAGCGGCAGCATGTAAATACTAAAGAGTGCAGGGCCAAGAACCGAACCCTGGGGAACTCCGCACGTTACCTTAACATAGTCCGAGTATTATAGTCGATAAATATATTATTATTATTATTGTATTATCGATAAACGATAATACATTAAATATTAAGGGTATGGCAGTATAGCCTTCTTGACTTCTCTGACGACCTCCTTAGCGTTTTGTAATAAACAGAAACATTAAACACACATAAAATGTGCCAAACATGGGGAAGTGTGGCAGAAGAGTGCTTTGTAAATTACCCATCATGCTTTGTAGTGGAATTAGATGGGTGTAATTGTTTAATTGTGTATTGTATTTAGATTAGTGTTGTCCTCGATACCAATATTTTGGTACCAGTACCAGTACCAAAATGATTTCGATACTTTTCTGTACTTTTCTAGATAAAGGGGACCACAAAACAAATTGCGTTATTGGCTTTATTTTAACAAAAAATCTTAGGGTACATTAAACATGTTTCTTATGGCAATTTAGTCCTTAAATAAAATAGTGAACATACTAGACAACTTGTCTTTTAGTAGTAAGTAAACAAACAAAGGCACCTAATTAGTCTGCTGACATATGCAGTAACATATTGTCATTTATCATTCTATTAATTTGTCAACATCATTAAGGACAAGTGGTAGAAAATTAATTATTAATCTACTTGTTCATTTACTGTTAATATCTGCTTACTTTCTCTCTTAACATGTTCTGTCTACACTTCTGTTCAAATGTAATAATCACTTATTCTTCTGTTGTTTGATACTGTACATTAATTATCGCATGACACCACAAATGTAGGTATCAATCCGATACCAAGTAGTTACAGGATCATACATTGGTCATATTCAAAGTCCTCATGTGTCCAGGGACATATTTCCTGAGTTTATAAACATAATATACATTTACAAAAAACGAAAGAAGATGTTGTGATGCCAAAAAATATCGATGTAATCGTAGTAGTATCGACTAGATACGCTACTGTACTTGGTATCATTACAGTGGATGTTAGGTGTAGATCCACCAATGGCGTTTGTTTACATTTTGACGCTGGTGAGCTACGTGTGTAGTGAAACATGTTTAGCTATTCCTCGTCCTGCAGGGATGATACTTGTAAGAAACATACTTTATTTGTCGCCATGGAGACCAGGATTAGTGATTTAGAAGTAGCTAAAACACTGCCGACGGCGAATGGACGTTTGCCGCTAGCTAGCTAGCCATGTCTTAAAGCACCTCTTCCTGAGGGCGTTTCTGTGTTATAACTTCACCTTTATTGTTAGTTTTTAAGCCAAAATGCGTCCGTTCTCCCTTTTCTGTCTACACACTGTGTCTGCTTGTAAGTACTCCATGATTGTGCACTGCCGACCATGCTCCTCTGCTCGTAAACCAGCAATGACACAACGTGACGACGACGCGGGCGCGGGACCGGTACGTTTCAAAGGCGGTATAGTACCAAAAATGATTCATTAGTATCGCAGTACTATACTAATACCGGTATACCGTACAACCCTAATTTAGATGTTTTTTTCATAATATATATTGCAATGTATATATAATAACCACATGGTTCAGTGGGCATGTGACATTGTGTGGCACATTTATGTTTACTGGATGTGTTGTTTTTTAAATTATTTGCACAGTGGGCCGGAAAGGTTAGCTTTGGACATGCCCTGATCGAAACGGTTCTCTCACTTGAGTACACATTTTAGCTACTCTACCCACCTCTGATTACAGTCTAGCCTCCAAAATCTCCCCACTAATTGGTAGTAATGTAAAAAAAAAAATGGAAACATACAGAAATAAATGTGCTTGTTTTTGACTCCATATAGTAAAATATATGACATCAATTAATCATTAACATGGAGTTTAATGCAATTTATTTTAATGCAAGTTCTCTTTACATAAATGTCAGTTTTTTATGAAGGATACATTATGGTTTGCTGCAGATCAGAAAAATCAAAATGAAATCTATTTCTATTCCGCCCTCATCTCCTCCCCTCCTGACAGCTGCTTCTCTCCAGGCTCCCACTTTGTCACATGCACCTTCTAATCATCTCACACTCCTTCCATCTTCTTCTCATTTTTCATCCTACCTCCATGGCTCTCATTTTCTTCTTTGGTTGTTTTTTAACCATTTTCGTTGACCCCTTTCTCTCCACTCGCTTGCCCTTTCACCATCTTTCTATTCCCTTTGTCTTCCCATTCTCTGACCCTCATCTTTCTCTCTGCTGTTGCATTCCCTTCATTGACTGCTCCATTAATTATTTTTTCTTTCATCATCCATCTGTCAATTGCTTTTATTTGCATGAACTTGCTCTATTTGACATCCATCCATCTTGTGCCGAATTTCAATTGTTCTCTGTCACCTTCATTTCTCTCTAAGGCCGTCCTTTACTCACTCACGTTTCTGCCTTTCTATCTGCTTCTGGAGGTGAGAACACTTATCTGCCCCCACTTTTACCATCCGACACCATCGCACCTTGTTCTCTGATTAAATCTTCCCCATCTCTCTACACCCCCCATTGTCCAATCTCTGGGTCTCAACTCTTTCAGCACTTATCTGATTCATTTGTTGTCTTTCTCACTTTAATTTTTGATGTAACAAAAATGACACGCTTGATAAAAAACACTAGCAAATGTGCCTTTGATCAAGCTCTTTTGTTGGCTTCGTAATATTTTACTCATAAATCCTCAATTAACTTTCAGTGAATTAGACCAGCCAAAGGTAAAGACCGCAAAGTATTTGTCAAGGTAGTGGACCCTGGCTGAAAAGTTCATTTAAAAAGTGTTTACTTAATAATCTGCTCACTGTCTCATATATTGAACAATTTCACCCCCGACCAGTGACTTTTCTGCTGAGGGCCACACACTTATGCATAAAATACTAAACGGTCTAGCTTGGTGATTGTATTGTACCATTAGTCCCGGCAAGAAATCTGCGTTCTAAGAACTCCGGTTTATTAGTGATTCCCAGAGCCCAAAAAAAGTCTGCGGACTATAGAGCGTTTTCTATTCTCCAGTACTCTGGAAGGCCCTCCCGGTAACAGTTAGAGATGCTACCTCAGTAGAAGCATTTAAGTCCCATCTTAAAACTAATTTGTATACGCTAGCCTTTAAATTGACCCCCCTTTTAGACCAGTTGATATGCTGTCTCTTTTCTGCTCTGCCGCCCTCTCCTTCGTGTAGAGGATACTAGGTGACCACAGATGACGCGCTAGCTGGTCAAAGTTGGGACCCATGGTGGACCACTCCTCTGTGCATCAGTTGGGGACGTCTCTGCGCTGCTGACTTGTCTACACCCAAGATGATCCCCTGCTGGCCCCACTATGGACTGGACTCTCACACTATTAACTAGATCCACTCGACGTCCATTGCACCGGTAGCCCAGGGGGGGTCCCCACATTTGCGATCCCCTCCAAGGTTTCTCAATGTATCCCATTGGGTTGAGTTTTTTCTTGCCCTGATGTGGGATCTGAGGTGAGGATGTCGTTGTGGCTTGTGCAGCCCTTTGCGACACTTGTGATTTAGGGCTATATAAATAAACTGTGACTGATTGATTGACACTTAAAGGGGAACTGCACTTTTTAAAAATTTTACCTATCATTCACAAGCACACTACTCAGTGGCCTAGTGGTTAGAGTGTCCGCCCTGAGATCGGTAGGTTGTGACTCATACCAAAGACTATAAAAATGGGACCCATTACCTCCCTGCTTGGCACTCAGCATCAAGGGTTGGAATTGGGGGTTAAATCACCAAAATGATTCCCGGGCGCTGCCACCGCTGCTGCTCACTGCTCCCCTCACCTCCCAGGGGGTGAACAAGGGGACGGGTCAAATGCAGAGGATACATTTTACCACACCTAGTGTGTGTGTGACAATCATTGGTACTTTAACTTTAACTTAATATGTTTTTCTTCTTTAATGCATTCTAACTAGGGTTGCAACGATGAGTACACATTGTCAACAGATGTCGACAATAAAATGTGTCCCCAACAATTTTATTCGTCGACAATAGTCGTGACGTCATCACTTAAGTGATCAGTGTTTTACCGGGCGGAAGTGGGTCACTCGCAAAAACAATGCCAGTTTTTCTACCGTTTTTTTTCCCACCACAGTCAATCGCGTTGTTTTTCATAAAATGAATGCGTCTTTACAAACTTGCACAGTAAATCTATAGGAAGGTCTCTAAATAAAAATAAGAAAATATCGACCAAGTGATGTCCAAACCTCCTGGTGGATAGTACCCGCCCCATTCTGTGACGTGGGAGCACAATACACCCTTCACGGCACGTCACGTGGGGGGCTATCCACCAAGCAGGTTTAGGCAGCCGACCTACCCTCTTTCTCAAAAAGAAAGGGGTAAAAAATAAGGATTTCTGTATAACGTGATCTCGGGAATAACACGATAGGTATTTCATGGACCCCAGTGACTGCGTAATATCAAACTTTGAGTGTATGAGCTTGTCAAAATACTTACTGACATTCATTCTGTCACCATACAGTATAGACCTGGGGTGCCCATTACATCGATCGCAAGCTACCGGACGATCTTAGAGGGTGTGTCAGTCGACTGCCAGCCATGCATTGAAAAAATAGACCTAAAAATTTGCGATAATAAATCTTTACTACGACGTCACTTTCGTCACTTGATTGACATTTTCGGCACCCGAGGATCTTGTGAAATGATGATGGCTGCGGCGAGCTCAGTGTGAAGCAAAAAAAGACTGTAAGGAAGGCGATAAACAGTTTTTATTTCAACCGTACCTCCCGTCAAAAGTCTAAAGACTGACCGCACAGTTCCTGTCTTCACAATAAAAGTGCTGCTCCATCCTGCCTGCGCTAACAAAATAAGAGTCTCCGAAAGCTAGCGCAAACAAGCTAGCAAGCTACGGAGTTTGCCGCCAATGTATTTCTTGTAAAGTGTATAAAAACGAGTATGGAAGCTGGACAAACAAGATGCCAAAACTAACCACTTAAATGTGGTATTGTACAGAATGGAGGAGTTGTTTTTCTCCTCCCAAATGTAAAATCGCAAATGTGGAAGATGTTAGCACTACTGTGAATCTTGTCTGATTCCAATCAATGCAAGTCATCTGAATCAGGTAATACACCAACTTATATTCTTGTCTTCATGAAAGAAGGGAATTTATGTTTGTATCTACATGCTTGTATTTTGTACACCTTTAACATGTGAACAAAAACGGCAAACTAACTAAATAAATAAATATATATATAAATATATGAGGTAGATCACCTCGACTTGGTCATTTAAAGAGTAGCTCGCCTGCTGAAAAAGTGTGGGCACTCCTGGTATAGACAAACAACAAGCCGTGCATTTTAGGTTTATTAAGGTTTATACCCTTTTGTTTTGGTTTGTTTCCTGGTATGTGAAAAATGCTAAAAAAATAACCACAACATATTAACGTTTTTTACTTTAATTGCTGTGGTTGTTTTGTACGAGGAGCGCATGAGTGTGCCTGTTCAGTATAGTGTTAAACAACAATTTTTTACGAGTAGCAAATTGTTACCATAAAACTGGCCGGTGGCTGCACTGTGTGGATATTAACCTAGCTAACACATAATGTTAAAAGAATGTTATTTTTTGTGAGTGGTACAATGTGTATTGTTAACAGTGTTGGAAAATTATAGTCAGTTACTCTCATAGCAGTCAATCCATTGCAACGGGACTGTTCAGTGTTTCTGACAAGATGTTTTGCCTCTTCCAAGTAGGCCTCGTCAGTTCATGCTCATCGACTTAAATTAGCCAGATCTAGTCTCTGAAGCCCCCACTAGACTAGTATGTGTATTCAATATATAGGCATGTCCTTATTCCTAATGGGAGTACTCTGGGCAAACCATTAGAATTGTTGCGTCATCATGGGAATATTAGTTGTTCTCCCTACGTCCGACATATTTACCCTCGCACGTTAAGAGCATCTGTGAACTGTTGAGCGATCTATCCCGCAATTTTTTGTTGGTAATTGATAAACAATGATATATTTTCATCGTGATTGGTTATGTAGTAGAATTTCTGACCTTTGACCTATAGTTCATGTCTGTCAAAAATGTATGCTCATTTTGATTTCTCTTCCTCTTCTGTGGGACAAAAGTGAACTTTAAGTCGTGCCAACCTGTCTAACTGAATGTGTTGACTGTCTAAAAGATTCGAGTTGTTATGGAACAGATAGGGAAAACAAAACAAGACATTGACGCACTAACAAGAGAGATAAGAAAGGGATAAAGCCAAACGAAGAGTGTGTTTTGGACACCATCTTCTTTTTCATGGTGACGGGCGCGCCCGGGGGGGAAACTTTCTGTGTGCTAGACAACTCAACCCAACCATTGTACCATTTGATTATGAGTAAAATAAAACTCTTGTGTTAAATCTACTTTGGTTCTCATTGACAACCTGGACTTTCCACTACAAAATTGGCGTCACGAACTAGGATGGTCCAGAACTCTGCAAATCAACATCCGCTCCCGGCTTCTCTCTCAGGCAGACAACGCTTGCACGCGCGCATCTAATAAAAGGTAAGCTATTTTGCTTATTGTGTAAAAGTTATCTGTCTGAAGAGAAACGGGATCGGTAAGATGAAAACTGAAATTTTTTTTCATAAAAGATAGTTCTCCAAAAACAACCTAGACTGAGGCATGTGTTGGTTGGCTTGAGTTGTATTATATGTGATCATTTGTCTGTGTGTGTTTGTTGAAAACTTGTAATCTCTTGTTTTTAACAAATGGGGATTGTTGATAGAATTTTGGTGGTTTGGAGTGTAGAAGCATAGACGATGTGAGACGAAAAATTTCTTTGCAAGTACATGGTTAGCCGGAGTTGGACACAGCGAAATTTAAGGCAAGGTTGGCTAAACTGATGTGACATTTGACCCACACAAATTTATGACGTCTATGAAGGTCCTACGTATCTGTCTATGTGGAAGCTGCAGCCGGGTAAAAAGCCTGATATAAGGTGATCGTTCAGTGACTCCGGTAGAGGAGATCAACTGAGCCAAGTTGTCACGAATTTGGAAATTTGCTGCAGTATAGATGGATAGAGTAAGGGCTCCATATGGTAGAGCCTTGGTGAAACTATATGGACTGACCAGACACGATGTACTGTAGAAATTGAAGGGTGATTCCTGGTAATTCTACAGCGCCTTAGGCTGTTATCCGTGTTGGTCAGGAAGGAAAAGCAGGATTTGCTCCGCTGAATGGGTTAATCGCCATTATATGAGTAAGAATGACCTGCGTGTGTGTGTTATGAGACGGCCGATTCCACAAAAGCACGCGTGCATTAGTTGTTTATATTGGTCCGGACCAGGGGGGAGTGTTTTGAAAACATGTGTGTTTTTAAATTTATATATATATATATATCTGCGTATTTTAATAACTTTTGTGTAGCACCTGGTTTCTTATCTGTTTTAATTCTCCCTCATGCTTTTGTGAGAGTTCCCTAACGCTTTTTTCGCACCCACGCTGATCTGCAAGAGCTGGGAAATTGTTGGTTATGTGTGTGCGTGTGAGAAAATAGACAAAGTTATGTACAGAAAACACATGAGTGAATGATCGATCCATATAATTATTTTCTTTCGCTTATCAAGAGGTTGGATCGCGGAGGCAGCAGCCTAAGCAGGGAGGCTCCCCCTCGTGGGCGCTGCGAGCTAATTCCAGTCATTTGAATGTTTTTAACTATACTGGTGATTGTGACTGTGCGATATTACAGTTGTTTTAATTTACCAGCTCTTGCTCGCTGGTAAATTCTCTGTGTGTGAGTGACTGTGTGACGCATATAAAAAAAAAAGAGCTGGGAGACATTTTGAGATAAGAGTGTGTGCGTGTGACGAGGCTGTGTGAGTGACAGCTGTGTGAGGCATTGGTTCGAAGAGGAGTGACACTGATAGCATTGAGCTAGGTTAGCATTGTGTTAGCATAGCATTGAGCTAGGTTAGCATTGTGTTGGCATAGCATTGGGCTAGGTTAGCAAAAATTTGCTTACTGAGGCATAGTAAGGCTAAGTTAGCATCTAGCTTGGCATTACTAAGTGTGGTTGAACAGTTATTCTCGGTCTGTAGAGTGTGCTAGTAGTAGGTGCTTGCTAAGTCCAGTAAAATAATAGATATATGAAAAATTACACGGTTAATTATCAATAAATAAATACGGATTGTGGGACATTGAAACATTGTTTAATTCATCATTCATTTATATGTCTAGTATATATTTTTTTTTTGGTACAGCTTTGCTGCTTATCTGATCCATCCAGTTCCTGTGGGAAGTTGCGACAAACACACACATCATAGATTAGGACACACTGTAACTTTGAATTAATAGTTATACAACAAATAAATTAATAATATTGAATTTAAATTTGATAAAGATAAATTGATCATACATTGACATTTTAATTTTTTTTTAGGAATAAACACACAATAAAATAAAAGTTACATTTATATTCTAATACATCTAAGGGCATCTGTGAAACATAGAGTCTGAAGAAGTACAGATAAGAGCCACTCAGCGCCATTGTCAAAACAAAACGTAGAGAAGCGTTAAACAAATTCTAATCAGAAGGAAGACAGACCAAAATATGAGAACTTAAGTAAACAGACAGCAAGTAAACCAGAAATAATAATGTAAATAAATAACAAAGAAAGCAAATTTCTATGTGACATTGGTGCATGTAGAATTACAAATAGAGAATAAAACTAAATGGAAATAACTGTCTGCAAGATGAGCATGACGTCATGAATTGTGCTCGGCTTAGTAATAGATAGATAGATAGACAGATAAAACGTTATTGATTCCTTCAGGAGAGTTCCCTTTGGAAAAAGAACTAAAAAGTAAACAGTAACTAATAAGGGTATAAATGGAAACAAAATAGAGGAGTTGTACAGTGTAATGATGTATGAGACAAAGGATTTTTCATAGGCTAAACCAGTAGTTCTCAAATGAGGGTATGGTGTTTCCGCCCGGACAAAAAAGGGAGGTACTCGAAGGTATGCCAAGGGGTACCTGAGATTTTAAATATTTTAAAATGCAGACAATAAAAATAAACACAGTACGGACGTTAAAAGTTAAAAGATTAAAAGATTTAGCTGAAAGATAAGGAGAAACGTGAATAAAAACATTCCTTTGTTTTGGAGAGTATCACGCACAGCAGGAGGTCAGAGTGCACGCATGACAGCTTGCTCGCGCCTACTGATAGACAAATGATAGTTTAAATTAACTTATAGATGGTCTTTAGGTGAATTAAAAGGGTACTTAAATACACATGAAGTAGTACGTATAATCTTTGAATTAAGGTTTTTGATTAGCAATTAATGGGATAGTTAAGACTGTAATTTTAAAACGTGATATGCAAATTGAACTAACCGAGAGGATATGAAAACGATGGGTGTACATGTTTTGAGTTCCAAATTCTGGAGGAAAAAACCTCAACAAAACGTAAAACCATACAGACGGACTTGGGTGATAGCCACGGTTGTGCTAGGTCAAGCGAGGGTGGAAAGGATGTGCAGCCGAGGGACTGCCAGCTTCTCTGAACAAGACAAGCTCCAAGGTGTAGCCAGAACATGCTCACAAAAAATACAGGTGTGACAGCAGGACGAACAGCAGGATACAAACAGACCCCTGCTGGACATAAGTGTCAACGGACAATGTTCAACACAATCTTTGAAGCATTCCTTTGTGGTCAACCTGCACACACCTTGTAATGACCTGCTTACGAACTGTGCCCTGACAATTCAATACCGCACAGAAGGAACTTCCTGATGTTGCCTGACAGCACGACATCAGCTGACAACTACTGGGGACGCCTCCCAGGAACGAATGGAGGACGGGGACTGCTCCAACTGTCCTAGCGCTGGCTGACGGAGGTGCGTCCGTGTGTCCTGCCACCCAAACCGCCAAAGTGTATGATCACCAATTAGACGACTCATAATAGGAGCCTTTTGACTCTTATATATGGTGGGACTCAAGGTATGGCCGCTCATGTGAACTATCCTTAAAACAATTAGAATGGTATAAGATGGACAACTAATGACCCACATTGTTCCCTCTGTCCTGCCTACGAAACAAAAAAAATTTAGGTCAAATGATAAAACAGGGCGTAGCTGCCGCTGATTGAACCGATACGCAAATCAATTATTTTGGTTGTCTGTTAAAAACATAGCTATTGGTTGCAATTTGGACATTCCTGCTGTAGGCTACAAAGAGCTAGCAGCTACACAACAGCTGAGCTAAAACAAAATTTAAGCATATCAAATATTTATAGTTGTTTATTACATACATAAAGTCGCAGAGAGACAGAAGTCTGTAGAAAGTATTCAGTAACAAACGTGTCCGCATTATTAAACTTTCTACCACAGGAAACATACTGAACAAATACAGCAGTTACTGTCAGACTCTAATCCGGATTACCTTGTCTATCAGAGACATGGTTAAAACCCACAACACCTTTCGTTCAAATTAATGTCCCGGGGGACAAGATTACAGAAAATACAGATCGAGTGACAAAGGGGGGGAGGAATTATGATTTATGAAAGGGAAAACATTAAAAGTAGATCAATTTGAGTATGTTGAAATTAAAATCACATTTTCCTCAGAAATGTATTTCAAGGTAATTGTAGTATACCGACCGACCACAGCTAAAGACATTTTTCTTGATTCATTTTCAGACATCCTCAAACAGCATAGTATGACAGAAGTAACGTCATGGAGGACGTTAATCTGGACTGGTTAAATAAGAGACGTAGAAAGAAACTTAAGGATATTATAAACGGCTTCTATATGATACAAATGATAAGCAGCCCTACTAGAATTACAATTGGATGACAAAAATTAAAGAGAACATCTGTAAATACACGAATACAAAACCAGAAAGAAGAGTGTTAAAATAAAAATACCATTGGATTCTAATAAAGACATGAGGACTCAGCTCTCATAAGAGCAATTATAACAGGTCTAAATACAGATCGTATGATTTAAAAGTTTGGAGGAACAAAAGTTACAATGTTTATGCGGAAGTCTAAGGCTGACTTTCACTTAGAATTAATTAAAGCTGCAAAAAGGAACAATAGAGAGTTATGGAAAACCAGATACAAACTTACGGAAAGAGAGCAAACAAGAAACAACACTATAACATTAAATATCAATGGCGCTACAATCGCAGACAGTCTGGACATAAGTAATAATTTTAATGAACATTTCATCAGTCTGTACAAACCCTGAATAAAAATCCCTCAAAATCAGTGCAAATAATTGTCATTTATTCAGGATGGACTCATTTTAGAAGTAACAAATGAAACAAAGTTAAACAAAATCTTCACTGCATTATCAGACTCACGATCTAGAGATATATATATGGGTTGGACACTATCTTCCTAAAAACATATAAGGATTGTATTATTGCTCGTATAACAACGATTGATAAATAAATCAATAACGGAAAACACTTTCCCTACCACGTGGAGAAACTGCTACTATGATTAAATCCATAAAGCAGGAAATAAAGAAGACCAGAACATGTACAGACCAATTAGCCTTCTCCACGTTATAACAAAAGGAATAGAAAATTTGAAATTAAAAAGTGGCTTTGGAGCAATCAAGGCTGCTCAGACGGTCACTAAGAGGGGCATTATGTTGACACATCAATTTAGTGAGTATTATATTTATCTATGAGAGCATTTTTGTTGTAAATTGTGAGGTATGGCTGTTAAAATCTTGGTTGTTTTTACGAATGATGACAGATGTGAACAAGAGCATGTATGGTCTTTGTGTGATGATGTAAATAAGGTGTGGTTGTATTGTATGGTAAGTATGTGCCCATGAAGGGGCATTTGGTGACTTTTCTTATAATTGAATACATGCTACAGTATGATTATTTTTGATTAATTATTGATTATTATGAATGTATATATTTATTATGATTAATTAGTGTCATAATTTTATTGCTTGATTTGTGGATCCCCTTAATTTAGGTAGCCAGGGACTACAGATGGAAAGTAGCTATTTAGATATAATCTGGTACAGAACATATCTGTTTCTGAACTTAATGTTTCTGTGCATTGTCCCATCATAGATAAACTAAATTAAATACAACTATTTAGTGAATTATTGAGGCCACAATAATTCACTAGGTGTTGTGAAATATCAAAGTACTATTGCAAAAGCGAACAGTGACCTCAAACATGACCTGTCCTCCGCCTCTGTTTTTGCTGCACTTGACTATCAGCTGTCTTTTCTTTTTCTTGGATGTTTCTGAAACTACTAATACTACTACTACTATTACTATTACTGCGACTAACACTGTCCCTGTGAGAGGGACAGAGGGGGGAGGTGAGATTGGATTGGGTCAGGTTTGAGCGTGTTGAGGTTTTATTTAATCGATATGATCAATCCGGTACAAGGATAAAGGAACGTAATGATTTAGATTGACAATTGCAGTGGTTGGCGAAAGCAACCCCAACCTCAAAGGAGGGTGCCAATTCAGTAATTAAATGTTTTGTGAATGATCTAATATCCCGACATGGTTTCCCCAAAAAGATTAGGTCAAACAACGGCACCTATTTTAAGAAAACAGGTTATCATCTTCAGTCACAAGATCAGCACTTCTCAGGACCAGCAGCTTCCTAGGAAGGTGGAAAGACCATGAGACCAAAATGGTAAGTTTGCAAAATGTAGAATTTGTGTGCCAGTTCCTCTGTGCAGATTTGAGGATGAAAGCAGCCACTCCAGATTCCCTTGCACTCGCTAAGAGGGGCACGGTCAAAGCCGATCCAGGACCAACACCCGATACCTGACTGGAAGGAACCGAGAGGAGAGACAACACCTTGCCAGCGATGACGAGAACAACTAACGTAGCCAGGAACGATGCGTCCATCGGGACTCCAGCAGCCCTGGAAGGAGGTGTCGGGAGTGCCGAAGCGGCGAGGAGGCGTTGAAGCAAGCCGAGGGCCTGGACCAAAGCCCCAACGCCCCATACTTTGCCCCGCCTTCCCCAAAGCCCCATACTTTTCCCCAATTTCGGCCAGCACGGACATGCCATTAAACAGTCTGCCCAATGGACTGAACCACACCCCAAGAACAGACAGAGACAGACTGTTTGAGTGGATCTCTTTCTTCACCAAGGCAGCCAAAAGCCCAACGAGGTGTCGGCAGGCCATCAGCCTGAGGCACCACCGAGCCATCCATACGAGCACTAATCGAACATGGACTCATACGAAATTCAGTTGTGTGTACAAAATCAATTGGTAACTACATTCATTGCAAATGCCGGGAAAAATAATAATGCAACAGCTTACAGTCATAAGTCTATATTAATTCTAAACCAGATCTTGTTTGATTCATTATTAATGTGAAAATACATCTTGAATAAGCATATATATATTCATCTAATTATGTTCATGATCAAAGTATTTTGGTATTACGTTACTAACTCAAAGGGTAGGCCACTAATTGTGTTCTGTGAGATGGTTTTACTGCAGGCTGGTAACAGCGATCGCTCTGAAGGAGGGTCATAGACGGAATTTTTGCCTCGTATAAAAACATTGAGGTTTTTGCCTCTATCTGCGGTAGAGATTTAATTTAGTGGTCTATATCAGAAATTGTTTTGGTCCAGGGTCTTAAGACCCTGGAAGGCGGGTATGTAGTAGAATTTCTGACCTTTGACCTATAGTTCATGTCTGTCAAAAATGTATGCTCATTTTGATTTCTCTTCCTCTTCTGTGGGACAAAAGTGAACTTTAAGTCGTGCCAACCTGTCTAACTGAATGTGTTGACTGTCTAAAAGATTCGAGTTGTTATGGAACAGATAGGGAAAACAAAACAAGACATTGACGCACTAACAAGAGAGATAAGAAAGGGATAAAGCCAAACGAAGAGTGTGTTTTGGACACCATCTTCTTTTTCATGGTGACGGGCGCGCCCGGGGGGGAAACTTTCTGTGTGCTAGACAACTCAACCCAACCATTGTACCATTTGATTATGAGTAAAATAAAACTCTTGTGTTAAATCTACTTTGGTTCTCATTGACAACCTGGACTTTCCACTACAGTTGTCTGTCCATCTGTGTTGGCCCTGCGATGAGATGCCAACTCGTCCAGGGTGTATCTCGCCTTTGGCCCGAATGCCGCCCCCGCAACTCCGAAAGGAACAAGCGGTAGAAAATGGATGGATGGACACTTCAACATCCCTGACATGTAAATGCTGCCTCTATGCTCGGTCAGCATTGCAAATGAAAATCTCTTCTTAATTGTCTAACCTTAAATAAATAACGATTAAATAAATATATCCATACATGTCAAGTACGAAGTGAGGACGCCGATATGTTGATATTTTTTTATATACTACATTACCCAGTATGCTTAGCGCCAGGGTAGATTAATTGAATTGGCTGAATTTCCTGGATTTTACTGACGTCATGTCCGGTTCACGTCCTGCTCATTAATTATGCGTGGTGGTCAAGCCAGCGTCTGTTCCCTATTGGTACTAGGTGCCATTTAGTCAACCAATCAATCAATCAATCAATCTAAGTTTATTTATATAGCCCTAAATCACAAGTGTCTAAAAGGGCTGCACAAGCCACAACATCCTCGGCTCAGATCCCACATCAAGGCAAGAAAAAACTCAACCCAATGGGATTTAGACTTCCTCATAGAAATAATGCCCTATGCTTGTGTTATTTTCAGCTGTACGAATCGTTCATATAGCGAAAAGGATAAATGTTTCTTCAGAGTTCCTCAGGAGGTAATCAAAAAGGGCGGAACAGTGCAAGATTTTATGAAACAACGATGAGGAAAGCATGCAGCTCAGACTCCAGTCCAAGGGAGCAGAGTCGAAGAATGCATGAGTTTGCAGTGATCACTTTGTTAAAGGTTTGTTTAATATACTTTTGACATTTATTATTTCTAATTTAAATTATTATTAATCATTATTTGTATTTCTTAAACACATGTTGGCTACAAGTGTTTCGAAAAGCACCAACTTCCATCCATCCATTTTCTACCGCTTATTCCCTTCGGGGTCGCGGGGGGCGCTGGAGCCTATCTCAGCTACAATCGGGCGGAAGGCGGGGTACACCCTGGACAAGTCGCCACCTCATCACAGGGCCAACATGGACAGACAGACAACATTCACACTCACATTCACACACTAGGGCCAATTTAGTGTTGCCAATCAACCTATCCCCAGGTGCATGTCTTTGGAGGTGGGAGGAAGCCGGAGTACCAACTTATTGAGTCTAAATAAAAAAAAAGAGCAAATGTGAGCAAAACCTGAAAGAGTTAAGATTTACCAAAAGCAGCAATCATAAATGAAGCTTTCAGCACTTACACTGTGTTGACATATATAGTTATATTTTGATAAAGACGGGAAAAAACACGCTACTCGTAAACGGCACATGCAACAGCAACAAACGTGGCTTATTTGGACGCAAAGTTAAATCCTGAAATGCAACCTTACCCGAGCAAAAACCATACTTATAGAGTCTTGATACCAATTTCCTTGACCCAGCCACACACAAAGCAGTTGCAGACATCTATGCTTTTCCAAGTTTTTATCTGTTTTCTCGTGTAGAATGGTGTCTGGAGCACAATAGTTCAATATGTCTGAGAACACTACCAACGTATAATCCTTGATATCACTCGACCAATCTTACTTTGATAAAGTATAGGGATCTATTCCATTGCATTGCAGAGTTAGATTTTTTGCTCGTATCTGCTTTTTGCAGGAAGACTTAAGCCTCTTTTGTACTCGGTTAGTTGGCGCGCTGTTTGCTGTACAACAGCCATCTTAGCTTGGTTGACTACCTCTGGTTTTCACTTCCGGGAAGAAGTCACATGTCGGAATACAAGCAATAAACAAGCACCACAAGGATGTTTGAAAAAGCGAATTCCTGATGTGTATCCATTAAAAACGAACACTTTTCTGAATATTATCTTTGGCTTTTTAAAAAAAAAAGTTTTTCTCGCAAAATGAACAACAGAATAAATGATCCCCCACTTTACAGTTAACCAAGCCAGCTGGCAATTCATTTGCATAACACTCATTTCAGTTGTATTTGACCAAATAACAGAGCAGCAACAGAAATAATTTTCTTTGCACAACCTTTTCAGGAAAAATGTGCCAAAAAATGCACAAAACCCTGGCAGCTGAACCGTCACATATGACATCATGCTAGAATTCCACATATTTTTCAAGACTGCATAACTCAGTTGAATTCAATTTAGTTTTTTGTTTAAAGCAGTAGCAGACTCCCACATGGGTAGCACTAAGACCCAACAACATTTGAGGAAGAGGAGGAAGAAAATGAAGGCTCCAATGAAATGATGGAGTGTCTTGCATCTAAGCCTGGCATTTCAGTGCCATGAAAGCCAGAGATAATACAATCCTGAGCCAGGAGGTGTCCGTGGTTAGCCACTTGGATGTGAAGCATATGTCGCGTGTCGGTGTGCACCTTACCTGCACTGATTGGTTGATGGCAGAGTATGGCTCATTAAAACAGGTGGGTGGTCTGCGCGCACACATGCGTCTTGGCCTGGGTGCGATGGTTGCAGTGTGTGGTGACCGGCTGCTTGTCTTTGTTTGGAGCGTGTTTTAGTGCTTGGGCCTGACGGTTTGGCTTGCGGGTCGGAGCCGGTCTGGGGACCCCTGCAATAAACCAACCAAACAAAGCAGCGCATGTAATACAGTACATACAGTACAGGCCACAAGTTTGGACACAACTTTTCATTCAATGCGTTTTCTTTATTTTCCTGACTATTTACATTGTAGATTGTCACTGAAGTCATTACAACTATGAATGAACACATGTGGAGTTATGTACTTAACAAAAAAAGGTGAAATAACTGAAAACATGTTTCATGTTCTAGTTTCTTCAAAATAGCCACCCTTTGCTCTGATTACTTTTTCGCACATTCTTGGCATTCTCTCAACGAGCTTCAAGAGGTAGTCACCTGAAATGGTTTTCACTTCACAGGTGTGCTTGAAGCTCTTTATAAAGAAAAAACAACTTATGCATAAGGGATATTGTATCAAAAACAATACAATAGAATGTACTGCAAACACTAGTTTAATTAAGTAAAGTAAGAATAATGTACAGCATTTACCTTGGAGAGCGGACGCTCAGTGAAGTTTGCCAGTTGAGTGAAATTTATTTTAAAATTACATTCATATGCTCTAATTAATTAGTGCGGGTTGCTCATTAAGAAGATAAGAAAAAAACTTGAATGACTCACTTTCATCATAATGTTATCAAGTACTTAGTTCTATTGAATTACTTTTATAACATCTAAAAACATTTGTGGTCTTACCTTTTTATTTGTATCTGAAGTACAATCACACATCCTTCTCCAGGCAAACTAAATTTGTTGTAAAAGTTTAACGCCCTTTGTTTTGTCTGAAAGTAAAGTTTTTGAGGACTGATTGATAATCCTCCTAATTGGCAGTCAGATTAATTCATCCAATGAGCAGAACATCTTACTTCCGTTTGAATTTTAGCAAAAAGCAAATTCCTAACTGAAAAGAAACAGTAGCAACATGCACCTACTAGCTCACGTAGGCCTCCCTCTTCTTGGTGATTCAGACTACAACGGCGCCTCTCTTCAGTAGGATTTTTCTATATTATTAGCAAGAATAATGATGTCACACCTATATCAGCTGGCGGCCGGCGGCCCACATCTGGCCCGCCAAAACTTTTCATTTGGCCCGCCAAACATTGCCTGAGTAGGCTTGATGAAACCAATAAACTAGGGTTGATCATGTATGCAGTACTCCCGCCACCCTGCAGGGGGAAACAGCGAGGCATGTGTCAAAATGAAGCAGCAGTGGGGTGAGTCGAAGAAGACTACTCATTTAACCCTAAAAATGTTTTTAAAAAATTGCAAAAATCTGACTTTTAACAAAAACTGGACAACAAGGTATGAATGTTCTGCCGTGAGCAAGTACTCGAGTCATGAGATTTGATACCGTTGCATCCCTTTTTTATTTTATGTTTATATTTTCATTCTAACAAACCTAAATGAAGGAGGAAGTGTAAAGAAATAACACAGAGGAAGGAAAATAATTCCAAAAAAGGAACATCAATCCTCAAAACTTCTGGAGCTTCTGTTTCTTCATGCTTTTAACTAGCTGCACACCCTGGAAACGAGTAGCGAGGGCAGAATATTGAATTAATTGACAGTGCAGTGTGAAAGTTGATGTGTTTACTTTGCAATTAAGTAAATGCAGTCTCAAAGGAATGTACTTTCTGATGAAACATCCACATTTCGATGTCTGGCCCATAGCCATTGGGCTCTTGAAACTGCAGCCCTCTTCATTAGTGGCAACCTATCAAGTTTCTGCCTTGTATTTTTGATCAGGAAATGTGCAAAATTAGCGATTAATCTTTAAGAAAACAACTGTAATCAGACAGAAAATAAATGTTTACCAAGTTTAACAGACAAATATGAATATACAGCTTCTCCATATTCTGATGTGCTCTGTTAAAAAAAATTTTTAACGCTTTTTATTAAAGGCCTACTGAAACCCACTACTACCAACCACGCAGTCTGATAGTTTATATATTAATGATGAAATCTTAACATTGCAACACATGCCAATACGGCCGGGTTAGATTAGAAAAGTGCAATTTTAAATTTCCCGCGAAATATTCTGCTGAAAACGTCTCGGTATGATGACGTTTGCGCGTGACGTCACGGATTGTAGCGGACATATTGGGACACCATTGTGGCCAGCTATTAAGTCGTCTGTTTTCATCGCAAAATTCTGGACATCTGTGTTGGTGAATCTTTTGCAATTTGTTTTATGAACAATGAAGACCGCAAAGAAGAAAGCTGTAGGTGGGATCGGTGTATTAGCGGCTGGCTACAGCAACACAACCAGGAGGACTTTGAGTTGGATAGCAGACGCGCTACCGTGAGTACGCAGCTTTGGCTTCCAAACATTTGATCGCTTGCCCGTACGTGCGTGCCGCTATGTGCATGTCACGTACGTAACTTTGGGGAAATATATGTGCTGTATGAACTTTACGGAGGTGAACGGTACTTTGGGCTGTGGGATTGAGTGTGTTGTGCGGGTTTTTGAGTTGTATTGGTGGGTTATATGGACGGGAGGGGGGAGGTGTTTGTTATGCGGATTAATTTGTGGCATATTAAATATAAGCCTGGTTGTGTTGTGGCTAATAGAGTATATATATGTCTTGTGTTTATTTACTGTTTTAGTCATTCCCAGCTGAATATCAGGTCCCACCTGCCTCTCACAGAATCTTCCCTATCTGAATCGCTTCCACTGCCCTCTAATCCTTCACTCTCACTTTCCTCATCCACGAATCTTTCATCCTCGCTCAAATTAATGGGGTAATCGTCGCTTTCTCTGTCCGAATCGCTCTCGCTGCTGGTGGCCATGATTGTAAACAATGTGCAGATGTGAGGCGCTCCACAACCTGTGACGTCACGCTACTTCCGGTACAGGCAAGGCTTTTTTATCAGCAACCAAAAGTTGCGAACTGTATCGTCGATGTTCTCTACTAAATCCTTTCAGCAAAAATATGGCAATATCGCGAAATGATCAAGTACGACACATAGAATGGACCTGCTATCCCCGTTTAAATAAGAAAATTTCATTTCAGTAGGCCTTTAATATAGCTGTCATTGACTCCTCCGGCTTCAATATGGTGCATAATGTAGCAGTGTTATATGCTTGTACTTTTGAAGGGACTCATGAATAATGATTATATTGTTCTAAAATAAATACGCAAAATTAATGTTTTCTAACTAAACTATCAATAAAATTAAAGCGCAAATGAAAATACAGCTTCACCACTTTAGTCATAATTTTTGCGCTTAAAAAACTTCTCTATGATTTTAGTTTCAGACTCCTTCTGTTTGTTTGAAATTGTCATTAGTGCCACTAGTGGTGGAAAAGTGTAACACAACTGAGTACCGCTGCGAGTCATACGGACCACAGCTGTAAAACAGATATTTTTTGGTGGCCTTATGGTAAAGAAACACTGATCTAGACCACAAGGAAGTGTTTTAAATGTATATTTAAATCATCATAGGTCCCCTTTAAATATGCATAAGGTAAACCTAGGTACCACTGTATCACTGTTTTTTTTTATTTTCTTTTGACTGGGTTTAAAGTCAAGAACATGCGAAAATAATTTACTCCCACATGACAGGATCAAGAGACTCAAGGTACATACCTCTGTGAGGTATATGGTGTCGAGACGAAATGAGTTTTTTACATTGGGAATTGACTCCTGCGAGTTTGAAGTGGGGATGTCATTTCATCACTGAGGTACCTGTGGGGAGAGAAGTCAAGCTGAGAGTGGAGTTTTGGCCTTGATGCTGTGAGGGTAGCGCAAAGTACATTTCTTGGACGTATACAGGGATAAATCTTCCATTGCCGTCCTATTTTAGCAGATTTGACTGGGAGCTGATTCTGATTGGTAAAGGAAAGCAATAAAAAGTATTAGCAATAAAAAGTATTAGGAACAGTGTAAGTATAGGGACGGCAGTCATCAAGAAAAACATTGGAAATCAGTCATGGGCAAGCTCCTTGGAAAATGTAGTGAGCTAAGCTACTAGTTAATTGTAGCTGCAAAAGTAGCTTGCTACATCAATATAAATGTATATCTCAACTTATTGTAAAACTTTTCACCAAACAAATAGGCAGATAAAAAAGTATCAGTTTGATTGTTTATTATAATAAACACAAGCTGGAAACATGCCCTCTGTCTGACTTTTTAACATTTCTTTTAACTTGCAAAGTTGCGGTACCATGAACAAAATGAGGGGGAAAGACACTGGAAACAAATGAAATGAAAGGTTAAAGTTAAACAATAATAATATCAGATAAATACCAAAAGGTATACGGTTCTCTCTATTGGAATGGGGACTTTTCAGCTCAGGATAAATGACCGTTTAAAACAGAAACCCCAGTGGCAAAATGACAATAACCTGGTCGAAGGAAAAGTTCAAAATTATTTGCCTCACAAAACAGACATTAACAAACTCCATCTTTACATGAACAGAAATCAATAAAAGTGAATATATTTTTGTGCCAGAACTGGAATACTATGTAACTTTTATACCAGTGTTAACTAAGTAGCATGGGGTAATGCCTGCTCAGTGGCCTTGTGGTTAGAGTGTCCGCCCTGAGATCGGTATGTCGTGAGTTCAAACCCTGGCCGAGTCATACTAAAGACTATAATAATGGGACCCATTACCTCCCTGCTTGGCACTCAGCATCAAGGGCTGGAATTGGGGGTTAAATCACCAAAATGATTCCCGAGCGCGGCCACTGCTGCTGCTCACTGCTCCCCTCACCTCCCAGGGGATGGGTCAAATGCAGAGGGTAATTTCACCACACCTAGTGTGTGTGTGACTATCAGTGGTACTTTAACTTTTTAACTTCAATCACATTGACACATTCTTTATCACCTCCCTATTCCCAAGTGGTTTGCTCACACAGCTGTTAGTCATCCATCCATGCAGCCATGCTGGAGCCTATCTCAGCTGCATTTGGGCGGAAGGCGGGGTACACCCTGGACAAGTCGCCATCTCAGCCAAAACAAAACATTACTTTTATAAAATCCTACTTGAGTTTCTCCGAGTCCCATCCCCGTAACTCGTATAAAGACCAGCAGACCCAAGGAACCTTTGCCAGAACGTCGCTCATCTTCCCAGTAAGCATCACGTCTGGCATTCCCTCCCCCGTGCTTTGCTCGTCTTCTCTGTGCTCTTCCTTGTTCCCTCGTTGATGTCCCTTAATTGTGTCTTCCGCAGTGTCTACCCCGTAGTCTGTGATCTTGTCCTGCCTCACGACATCCATCCGGATCTCTGACTGCCTTCCTCGATCCTCGACCCCTGCTCGGACTCGGACATCGCTGCTTCTCTCCACCCCTCGACTGCTTGCCTCCCTACGGACTGCCTCTTCGCCTTGCCCTCTTGACTCGACGAAAGATTCATCCAACACACACAGACAACAACCCCTGGTAATACTTACACAATTAATTCTACACATCGTCCGCATTGATTCACTTGAAGTAGCATACACACTTCACTCACTCATTAAAGGTTTCAATAAACCTTGTAAACTGCAGTTCTGCCTTGGTTGCCTTCTCAGTACACAACAGCTATACTACGTTACCGCTCATGACTGTTGGAAATGCACCTTGCCGCACGGGATTGAGATCCTGCTTCGACTACAAGGTCCCTCTGAATAAGAAAGTAAATGTAACACTCAAGGCTTGCCAATGAACACCTGCATAATTCAGAAAAGGCTTCAGATAATGTGATGTGGTCAGATAAGGGCGAAAAGGAGAACGCAATGTTCCCTACAATTCTCAGACCCTGCAGCCATGTAATGCATATTGTTGACACATTCTTCTCTATGTGCTGATAATCATAGATTTTCAATTTAATCAAACTACACAGTTCAGATGATTGTAGTAGTGGGTTTCATAACACAGAGAAAGTTTTATTTACTCAATTTAAACATCGGTCACGTAATCCAATAACTATCAAGAGAGAATTGCAGATTGAATTGGGGCCTGAAAGCACTCATCAAACACAATTTGAAGCACAATACTTCCATGATTAATCATCCACGACCAAGCTCGTAACTCAAACACTTGTGAATCAAAGCATTATAAATAAATAAATAAATAAATGGGTTATACTTGTTTAGCGCTTTTCTACCTTCAAGGTACTCAAAGCGCTTTGACAGTATTTCCACATTCACCCATTCACACACACATTCACACACTGATGGCGGGAGCTGCCATGCAAGGCGCTAACCAGCAGCCATCAGGAGCAAGGGTGAAGTGTCTTGCCCAAGGACACAACGGACATGACTAGGATGGCAGAAGGTGGGGATTGAACCCCAGTAACCAGCAACCTTCCGATTGCTGGCACGGCCACTCTACCAACTTCGCCACGCCGTCCCCAAAGCATTGAAATTAATTGAAATCTATTTAGCCCTCCAAAAACATATATGCCTTTTAAAAAGAAAAACAAACCTTTAGACAAGGAATATTGTTTGAAAAACTTTACAATAGCATGTACTACAAACAGCTACAGTATTTTTTGAAATAATATAATATTGTTGTTAGCATTTACCTTGGGGAGCAGACGTTTGTCGGTGTCTCCTACAGGCTGCTTCTCTGTTAAGCTAGGAAATCACTGGAGACCGGAGAAGTCCGAGTGCACAACAAGTGTATGCCTGTGTACCAAGGTAATGCCGTTTGTTTAGTCAGGACCAAACTGGACACATTGAAACATGTCAAATACAGCATCTGCAGCTTCTCACGGAACGTTTATGGCTGCATGCCGCTGAGGCCGGCTGTAGCTTATGTGGTGCGGACTGTTACTGGACACTACAGCGTGGCTGACATATTTTTAATGATTTGTTTCTCTGTTTTGGTCTTCGCTTCCTCTCCTTTGCACTAACTTTCTTAGTTGCGATGGTCGGAGTGCAAGATTTTGTCGATGCTCAAACGCGGACGTCAACTGTTGAATCAAAACGTATGTTTATATATATCATATTATTTTTATAGCTCTTCATTGCTTAAACGACACAACCTGTGACAAATATTACTTCAACCAGCGATGCAAATACTCAAAGTATGCTCGCAACTAGGGATATCCGATAATGGCTTTTTGCCGATATCCGATATTGTCCAACTCTTAATTACCAATACCGATATCAACCGATACCGATATATACAGTCGTGGAATTAACACATTATTATGCCTAAATTGGACAACCAGGTATGGTGAAGATAAGGTGCTTTTTTAAAAAATTAATAAAATAAAATAAGATAAATAAATTAAAAACATTTTCTTGAATAAAAAATAAAGTAAAACAATATAAAAACAGTTACATAGAAACTATTAATTAATGAAAATGAGTAAAATTAACTGTTAAAGGCTAATACTATGGCGAAGTTGGTAGAGTGGCCGTGCCAGCAATCGGAGGGTTGCTGGTTACTGGGGTTCAATCCCCACTTTCTACCATCCTAGTCACGTCCGTTGTGTCCTTGGGCAAGACACTTCACCCTTGCTCCTGATGGCTGCTGGTTAGCGCCTTGCATGGCAGCTCCCGCCATCAGTGTGTGAATGTGTGTGTGAATGGGTGAATGTGGAAATACTGTCAAAGCGCTTTGAGTACCTTGAAGGTAGAAAAGCGCTATAGAATAACCCATTTATCATTTAAATTATTTACTATTGGTGGACAAGCAGCACGCACAATCATGTGTGCTTACGGACTGTATCCCTTGCAGACTGTATTGTTATATATTGATATATAATGTAGGAACCAGAATATTAATAACAGAAAAAAACAACCCTTTTGTGTGAATGAGTGTAAATGGGGGAGGGAGGTTTTTTTGGGTTTGTGTACTAATTGTAAGTGTATCTTGTGTTTTTTATGTTTATTTTAAAAAAACCATATCGATAATTAAAAAAAACGATACCGATAATTTACGATATTACTAAGGCTGAAACGACGCGTCGACGTCATCGGTTACGTAAATACGTCGACGCCGTTTCTGTGCGTCGACGCGTCGCATAATGACGTCACACTACCGTCATGGCGAAGCGCAAAGCAGACGATCAAAGAAGACGATGCGAGCGGTGCGAGCGAGGGGGGAAAAGCATGCCAAAAGTGGTCAAAAGTGTGGGAGTATTTCAATAAACGGCCTAATAATGTTGTTGTATGCACACTGTGTCGAGCGGAAATGGCCTATCATAGCAGCACAACGGCTATGAACGAACATTTGAAATGAAAACCATCAACCATCAACTAGTCAATGTACGAGCATACGTTGTCATCATTACACAAAAACATGAATGTGTCATTTGTATCTGCTAGGGGTGTAACGGTACGTGTTTTGTATTGAACCGTTTCGGTACGGGGCTTTCGGTTCGGTACGGGGGTGTACCGAACGAGTTTCTAAGCTAAAGCTAAAGTCTTAACAAGCTGCTTTGCTCCGTCTGCCTCTGTCTCAGCACGCAGCATTGTCCCACCCACACAACCATCTGATTGGTACACACGCAGCATTGTCCCACCCACACAACCATCTGATTGGTACACACAAAGCATTATCAGCCAATCAGCAGTGCGTATTCAGAGCGCATGTAGTCAGCGCTTCAGCGTGGAGCAGATAGGTGTTTAGCAGGTGAGCATCAGGCAGCGGACTCTCCCCAAATGATAATAAACACCTGCCAGTCAACTACTAGTAACATCACTATGAGCCCGTTGACCTTCTAGAAACTTAAACTGCAGCTCAGCTCACTCGCAATTCTGGCTTGAGGTGAAGGCTAATTAGCTCTCAGTTCCAGCCACATCGACCCCTTCTGAGCGCCTATTTTCAGCTGCTGGGAATATTGTAAACAAGAAAAGAACCAAAGCATGTAGACATGCTAACCTTTCTTCATTACAACTGTTAGACACTCACTGGAATGAGTAGAATTGGTTATTGTGTACTGTGTTGGACTGGATGTTCATTTTGCACATTTTAAAAGCAATACTTAATGTTTACAGTGCTCCAGAATATTTAGATTGGCACTTTTTTGTATTGGATCTTTCAGACATCTTTATTTTTGCACATTTTAGCAAATAAGCAATACTTTCACTTTTGTTGAAATGTTTACACTGTTGTTACAAAATATTTCGTTTTGCACTTTTTTGTAATGGATGTTTATCTTTATTTTTGCACATTTTAAAGCAAAATAAGCAATACTTTTACTTTTGAAATGCTTATACTATTGCAGAATATTAAGATTTGCACTGGATGTTGACTTTTATATTTGCACATTAAAAAGCAAATAAGCTACTTTTAATTTTGTTAAATGTTAAAAGTTTTAAATGTGTACATTGTTACAGAATATTTAGTCATGTTGTTGTCAATGTTGACTGAGTGGCCATACTGCTTTTTTTTTGTAAATAAAAGCCATGCCTTTTGAAAAAACGGGCCTACATTTATTTTTTCATCTTCATTTTGAATAAAAAAATAATCGGTAAAAGGAAAAATAATCTATAGATGAATCGAAAAAATAATATATAGATTAACCGATTAATCGAAAAAAATAATCTATAGATTAATCGATAGAAAAATAATCGTTAGCTGCAGCCTTAGATATTACATTTTGAAGCATTTATTGGCCGATAATATCGGCATCTCTACTCGCAACTTAAAGCATAACAAAAAGCTCGGAAACAGCCCGTATCGCAAATTACTTGTAAGTTAAGGTACTCGTAAGTTGAGGTACCACTGTTCTTTGTGCATTGTGCTTCTGACTGGCACCATGTCAGCATCACAGAACATCACTGTGTGTAGCTTAAATGCTACTATTAACTCCAAATGAAAGCAATTACTAACAGTTCTATGCACTGAGGGGACCAGAACACAGATTGCCACCAGGACATGGCACCAGGTCTACGTCTGTTCTAGGATAGCTCAAATGAAATGAATAAGGCTGCATTCATTCCAGTTCATGTATTATTGTCACGTCGGGGTCGCATAGTTTCGCGGGGGGTCGTTTCCCCAAGATGCAGATGGACGTCAGTAAGCAGTGTGCAGGTAAGAAAGATGATTTAATCCAATAATCAGGCCAAAATAGGAAAATACAAGACGTGCCGATGGCACGGGAAGCTACGGCAAAGTCTTAGCAAACAAAAGGAGCAAGAAGCAAGTAGAACCAACGTAAATGTCGCGTGTTGCGAACAAGACTGCCAGGCAGAGTGTGGTGCAAGGCAGTAATAAATAGTTCTTTGATTAGTGACCGGGAGCAGGTGAGCGTCCTGACCACTAATCAGAGGCAGGTGACAAAAATCAGCACCCATGGCAACAAAGAAAACAAAATACCAAATCACCACTTAAAGAAATATCAAACTAATCAAAACATGATTTTGTTGCTGTTATTTTTTGACAATCTAAGCTCAACCAACCAACAACCTACGGCTTGAGTATAACGCGAACATTGACAATTAAAATTAGAGCTGCCAAGGAAAATGACATACGAACCAGTTTCCTATTTTTTTTTGTCCTACAATTGTGTGTAATGAATAATGTTTCAGCTTGCTGCCTCAACTACACTTTCCTATACTAGTACATACTGATTGTGCTCATTGTGTTGAGTTACAAGGTTTTCTGGAAAATGTGGTTGTACTTGCAGGTTTGTGCTATTGTGAGGGAAAGCATCAATAGACACAGCAGATACATACTGAATAGAAGTTGGTCCATCATACCGAATAAGTGCCATTTGCAAGATAAATTGTAAAATTAAACAGCAAAATACATTTATTCCAAAAGTAAAATGTTCTGCTCATTCATATATTAGCCGCACCAGACAATAAGCCACATATATTGTGATTGATGGGTTCATAAAAACATGAAAAGCGACTTTGGGTACTTAGAAAAGCGCTATATAAATCCCAGTTATTATTATTATTATTATTATTATTATTATTATTATATATACAGTCGTGGTCAAATGTTTACATACACTTGTAAAGAACATAATGTCAAGGCTGTCTTGAGTTTCCAATCATTTCTACAACTCTTGTTTATTTTTTTGTGATGGAGTGATTGGAGCACATACTTGTTTGTCACAAAAACATTCATTAAGTTTGGTTCTTTAATGAATTTATTATGGGCCTACTGAAAACGTGACCAAATCTGCTGGGTCAAAAGTATATTTACAGCAATGTTAATATTTGGTTACATCCATCCATCTATCCATCTTCTTCCGCTTATCCGAGGTCGGGTCGCGGGGACAGCAGCCTAAGCAGGGCAGTGTTTCCCATAAACTGCCAAGATACCTGTGGCGGCGGGGGCGTGGCTATGGGCGTGGTCACCATGACATAATCGAGTAATTTGCATAATTTACTACAATGATATGATTTTCTCTAAAAAGGCTAAAAAATGTATACTTACTAATTAATAATAACAGTTTTGTTTTAAACGTCCATCCATCCATCCATCCATCCATCCATTTTACAATATAATTACAACACTTTATGTACATATTTCTATACAGATTTGAACAATAAGTTATTCACTGAAATATATTTATTAATTGTGGTTTTTACAAAAAATATATCTTATAAAATATAAAAGCTAAAATGTCTCGTAAAGCTCTGCCCCTTTAATTAGTGCATACTAAATAATTTAACTTTAGCCTACTACTACAACCATATTATTTACCAGCAACATAAAGTGAAACAGAGGTAGAGGTGTCCTGCCACAGTCAGTAACAATTAAACAGAAAACAGTAGTGGTCAAATACAAATAAGGCAACAAGAGAAGTATCCTACACTTCTCTTTTGTAAAGTAAATCTGAACAGCCGATATGGGCAACTACATCAACTATACGATTTGTCTGAGAAGCTGGACAGGACAAAAAAATAAATAAATACAATTAAAAAAATTATTTTTAATTTTTTATTCATTTGTGGCGGACGTAATTCTTTCGTGGCGGGCCGCCACAAATAAATTAATGTGTGGGAAACACTGCAGGGAAACCCAGACTTCCCTCTCCCCAGCCACTTCGTCCAGCTCCTCCCGGGGGATCCCGAGGCATTCCCAGGCCAGCCGGGAGAGATAGTCTTCCCAACATGTCCTGGGTCTTCTCCGTGGCCTCCTACCAGTCGGACGTGCCCGAAACACCTCCCTAGGGAGGCGTTCGGGTGGCATCTTGACCAGATGCCCGAACCACCTCATCTGGCTCCTCTCGATGTGGAGGAGCAGTGGCTTTACTTTGAGCTCCTCCCGGATGACAGAGCTTCTCAGCCTATCTCTAAGGGAGAGACCCGCCACCCGGCGGAGGAAACTCATTTCGGCCGCTTGTACCCGTGATCTTGTCCTTTTGGTCATGACCTAAAGCTCATGACCATAGGTGAGGATGGGAACGCAGATCGACCGGTAAATTGAGAGCTTTGCCTTCCGGCTCAGCTCCTTCTTCACCACAACGGATCGATACAGCGTCCGCATTACTGAAGACGCCGCACCGATCCGCCTGTCGATCTCACGATGCACTCTTCCCTCACTCGTGAACAAGACTCCGAGGTACTTTAACTCCTCCACTTGGGGCAAGATCTCCTCTCCAAATAAACACAAAACCCAACAGTTTAGTCAAAATTCACACTTAAGTCATGGTTTTCCCTCAGGTCTGCTACACGAGGTACACCCCCTCTGAAACAAAATTGACGATTCCACAAGTCACATGCTCCACGGGAAGTTGCATCATGTAGATGATGTAGATTAACTGCCCATAGGTACACATACCCACACCCCCAACCCACACCTTTTCCACCGCTTAACTCCTTAGGTGCGACGGACGACTGGAGCAGCACCAGAAGGGCGCAGCTCTGTCACTGGGGCCCCTCCCCTTGTTGCAAGTCTAATGGTTTCTGTGTTGTAACATATGTATGTGTGCTTATCGTGGTTATCAAGTTTTTTAGCTACAGGATGACGGACGCGGGGATCAAACCTGGAACTTTCAAGTTGCTGACACGGCCGCTCTACTAACCGAGCTACACTGACCCATCTCCTCTTCCATAGATACCATAGCCTGTTTCCTCATGCTCTTTCGGCATTTCCTCAAGCATCTTGAGGAAAACATCAGTGGAAAAGGATGCACAATAGTATAGTAGCAGCTTACCTTCTTTTTCTCTTGTTTTTGAACACCCGGTCTGCTCTTCTTTCTTCGTTTTTTCGCTGATTCTGACTTCAAGGGTGCTCCTGATTTGCAGGATCACATATGGCTTGAGTCGTTTACATTTTTTCCACCCAAACTACGACCAAAACACTTCTTCTTCAAAGTCAGAGTCTTTAAAAATGATCTCCGCAAATTACAATTTCAAAAATTGGTTCGTCCCATTTTGCGCGTGTCAATTTGACTGGAGAGGTTCACACGTTCCTCATATTTCCATCATTTAGAAATGTATGCAGGCTGACCATTTTACATTTAGTTTGATTGCTACAACCTGCAACAATGCATCTGGCAGCCATATTTGATAATCCCTTCAATTTTGCGCAAACATTGTTCAAAACCCAAAACCAGTGAATGTGGCACGTTAATTCGTAAATAAAAACAGAATACAATGATTTTCAAATTATTTTCAACCTATATTAAATTGAATAGACTGCAAAGACAAGACACTTAACGTTCAAACTGGTAAACTTTGGTATTTTTTGCAAATATTAGCTCATTTGGAATTTGATGCCTGCAACATGTTTCAAAAAAGATGGCAGAAGTGGCAAAAAAGACTGAGAAAGTTGAGGAATGCTCATCAAACACTTATTTGGAACATCCCACAGGTGAACAGGCTAATTGGGAACAGGTGGGTGCCATGATTGAGTATAAAAGCAGCTTCCATGAAATGCTCAGTCATTCACAAACAAGGATGGGGCGAGGGTCACCACTTTGTCAACAAATGCGTGAGCAAATTGTCTAACAGTTTAAGAACAACATTTCTCAAAGAGCTATTGCAAGGAATTTATGGATTTCACCATCTACTGTCCGTAATATCATCAAAAGGTTACGAGAATCTGGTGAAATCACTGCACTTAAGCGGCAAGGCCGAAAAGCAACATTGAATGCCTGTGACTTTCGATCCCTCAGGCGGTACTGCATCAAAAATTGACATCCGTGTGTAAAGGATATCACCACATGGGCTCAGGAATACTTCAGAAAACCACTGTCAGTAACTACAGTTGGTCAGCTACATATGTAAGTGCAAGTTAAAACTCTACTATGCAAAGTGAAAGCCATTTATCAACAACACCCAGAAACACCGCCAGCTTTGCTGGGCCAGAGCTCATCTAAGATGGACTGATGCAAAGTGGAGAAGTGTTCTGTGGTCTGACGAGTCCACATTTCAAATTTTTTTTGGAAACTGTGGACGTTGTGTCCTCCGGACCAAAGAGGAAACGAACCATCCGGACTGTTATAGGCGCAAAGTTCAAAAGCCATCATCTGTGATAGTATGGGGGTGTATTAGTGCCCAAGACATGGGGCAACATGCCATCCAAGCAACGTCTTTTTAATGGACGCCCCCTGCTTATTTCAGCAAGACAATGCCAAGCCACATTCTGCACGTGTTACAACAGCGTGGCTTCGTAGTAAAAGATTGCGGGTACGAGACTGGCCTGCCTGTAGTCCAGACCTGTCTCCCATTGAAAATGTGTGGCGCATTATTAAGCGTAAAATACGACAACGGAGACCCCGGACTGTTGAACAACTTAAGCAGTACATCAAGCAAGAATGGTAAAGAATTCCACCTGAAAAGCTTCAAAATTGGTCTCCTCTGTTCCCAAACGTTTCCCGAGTGTTGTTAAAAGGAAAGGCCATGTAACACAGTGGTAAAAATGCCCCTGTGCCAACTTTTTTGCAATATGTTGCTGCCATTAGGTTCTAAGTTAATGATTATTTGCACAAAAAAAAAAGAAGTTTCTCAGTTCGAACATTAAAGGCCTACTGAAACCCACTACTACCGACCACGCAGTCTGATAGTTTATATATCAATGATGAAATCTTAACATTGCAACACATGCCAATACGGCCGGGTTAACTTATAAAGTGCAATTTTAAATTTGCCGCCACACTTCCGCTTGAAATTGTCTCGGTATGATGACGTATGCGTGTGACGTAGCCAGTTTAACAGAGGTATGGCTTCCCCATTGAAGCCAATACGAAATAGCTCTGTTTTCATCTCAATATTCCACAGTATTCTGGACATCTGTGTTGGTGAATCTGTTGCAATTTGTTCATTGCATTATGGAGAAAGAAGCTGAGCAAGCAAAGAAGAAAGTTGTCGGTGCGAAGCAAAACTTTTGCGAGGGAAGTCAGCAACACAACACAGCCGGTGTTTGTTTACATTCCCGAAAGATGCAGTCAAGATCGAATAACTCGGACAACAGAGATTCTAACCAGGAGGACTTTGATTTGGATACGCAGACGCGATACCGTGAGTACGTAGCTGTGCTTCCAAACATTTGATCGCTTGCTATAACTAGCTCGAGCTAGGAGCTAGCATAACAAACACCTAGGTGTTTGTTATGCGGGATTAATTGGTGGCATATTAAATATAAGCCTGGTTGTGTTGTGGCTAATAGAGTATATATATGTCTTGTGTTTATTTACTGTTTTGGTCATTCCCAGCTGAATATCAGGTCCCACCCGCACGCTTCCAAACATTTGATTGCTTGCCCGTACGTGCGTGCCATGTACGTAACTTTGGTTAAATATATAAGCTTTATGAACCTTGGGTTAGGTGAACGGTTCTTTGGGCTGAGTGAGTGTGTGTGTTGTGCAGGTGTTTGAATTGTATTGGCAGGTTATATATACAGGATCCCGTCCATATAACCCGCACGAGCTATAACTAGCTCGAGCTAGTAGCTAGGAGCTAGCATAACAAACACCTAGGTGTTTTTATGCGGGATTAATTTGTGGCATATTAAATATAAGCCTGGTTGTGTTGTGGCTAATAGAGTATATATATGTCTTGTGTTTATTTACTGTTGTAGTCATTCCCAGCTGAATATCAGGTCACCCCCGGCTCTCACAGCATCTTCCCTATCTGAATCGCTTCCACTCCCCACTAGTCCTTCACTTGCATTTTCCTCATCCACAAATCTTTCATCCTCGCTCAAATTAATGGGGAAATCGTCGCTTTCTCGGTCCGAATCTCTCTCACTTCTGGCGGCCATCATTGTAAACAATAGGGAACTTTGTGGATATGTTCAATTGACTACGTCACGCTACTTCCGGTAGGGGCAAGCCTTTTTTTTATCAGATACCAAAAGTTGCGATCTTTATCGTCGTTGTTTTATACTAAATCCTTTCAGCAAAAATATGGCAATATCGCGAAATGACACATAGAATAGATCTGCTATCCCAGTTTAAATTAAAAAAAATCATTTCTGTAGGCCTTTAAATATATTTTCTTTGCAGTCTATTCAATTGAATATAGGTTGAAAAGGATTTGCAAATTATTGTATTCTGTTTTTATTTACGATTTACACAACGTGTCAACATTTCGGAGCTAATGTGCTCAAACTTGTTAGAATTCAAACTTAAAATCACTACTGTGTGTATTTTGGGGGAATTTTTACCTGTAGACATAGTTTTTAGGTCCAAAACTATTTTTCTCAACACCAGAGGGGTCCTTTCAGTTTTTTCCAGGAGCGTTATAACAAGCAAATGGTAGAGAGTTCTGAAAACTGATAGGATAGGAAACACACAATACAAACATTAGCAAACAAAATGTGAGCACAGACATCAGGAGAACGTGGGAGCACAGGAAACATAATATGAAGACTCACATTCAGTTAAATCTACTTTTACATCAAACATGCTTTGATTGATTGATTGATTGAGACTTTTATTAGTAGGTTGCACAGTGAAGTACATATTCCGTACAATTGACCACTAAATGGTAACACCCGAATAAGTTTTTCAACTTGTTTAAGTCGGGGTCCACTTAAATTGATTCATGATACAGATATATACTATCATCATAATACAGTCATCACACAAGATAATCACATTGAATTATTTACATTATTTACAATCCGGGGTGTGGAGGGGTGGGGGTCAGCTTTGGTTGTTATCAGTCATCAACAATTGAGAACAGAGAAATGGATATTGGAACAGTGTAGGTCTGACTTGGTAGGATATGGACAGCAAGTAGTGGGCATAGAGAGAGAGAGAGAGAGAGAGAGAGATCAGAAGGCATAAGAAAAAGTATCTGCATTTGATTGTTTACATTTGATTATTAACAATCCGGGGAGGGTGTTAGTTTAGGGTTGAAGTTGCCTGGAGGTAAACTTTTATTGCGGTTTTGAAGGAGGATAGAGATGCCCTTTCTTTTATACCTGTTGGGAGTGCATGCCACATTGATGTGGCATAGAAAGAGAATGAGTTAAGACCTTTGTTAGTTCGGAATCTGGGTTTAACGTAGTTAGTGGAGCTCCCCCTGGTGTTGTGGTTGTGGTTATGGCGGTCGTTAAGGAAGTAGTTTGACATGTACTTCGGTATCAGGGAGGTGTAGCAGATTTTATAGACTAGGCTCAGTGCAAGTTGTTTTACTCCGTCCTCCACCTTGAGCCAGCCCACTTTGGAGAAGTGGGTAGGAGTGAGGTGAGATCTGGGGTGGAGGTCTAGAAGTATCATAACTGCTGTGTATCATAACTGATTTTATTGAAAAAAGGAGAACTGAAGTCATGTAAATCGATCATTTTCTTAGCCGCCACCCCCCCTCCCATACCAAGAATCGGTCAAACTCACCCTTAGCCCCGGGCCACTAACTGGCAAGTTGAAAATTATGATGAGTTGCCTGAATCTAACCTTATAATAAGCACCTGTCCTTATCACATACGTACAAGCAGAGACTGAAGATGGCCATGTCTTATTTAAAAGGTGCTTCTGGCAGTATGTCACTGAGTGTTTAATTCACAGAAACAGTACAGGTACTGATGGGTGTGCAGACCGGCTCGCCAGATTTGATTATGATAATGAAATACTTTTACTGTTCTGACTTCAGGAGCAAGAATGTGAAGACTACAATTATTTAGCTGTGAGACAAAAGCACATGTACAAAAATGATTGTAAGAAAAAAAGTTGTATGCCATCACTTTCTGTTACACCTATACAAATGAATGACCTCATTATCTTGTTGTGAAAAAATGCAGAGCATAGTAAATGTGTATTGTTGTATAATATTTAGTGTATGTTTACAATTATAAGATTGTGTAGTGGTTCACTATACTGGATGTCAGTGATCTGTATGATTGGTGGGCTTTATGGGGCAAGATTAAATTGTAAAGATTACATTTATTTGGCTTCATAACATTTGTACATCAAAAACACTTTTAGTGTTAATCGGAATCAGAATAGAAGCAAACAAAAACAAAATCTATCTATATGCAACTGAAAATAGCTGTGATAATAGCAACATTTTGAACTCAAGAAAGACTAAATAATATTTCCTGTAATTTATTTTAATTTTTATACATGTACGTTGACAATGACAGTAAATGAACAAGTACAATCAAAATTGACGGACAACTTGAAATACTAAGTGATGTTGCATTTGAGATGGACTATAAAAATCAATTTATAGCAGGCCTGGGCAATTATTTTGACTCGGGGGCCAAATTTAGAGAAAAAAATGTGTCTGGGGGCCAGTATATCTATTTTAGGAAAACTAATATAAAACCTCACAATAAAGTCTGATTGAATGCTAAACATGTTATGACAGACCGCCTTAAAAACTGCTTTTTTTTTATTTTTATGAACTATAAAACCCTGAATATTGAGAACATATGAACGTCACACCCCCTCTCAATCGACATATTTTACAATGCAACAAACACAGCAAAATATGAACGCGAAGGGTAAAAAAACAAAAAACATCTACAATCTGATATATGTGATATATCACTAAGCTTTAGAACTTTCTTGTAAAAATCTCCTTCTGCGTCTGTCCCTGGCACTCACATTTCAGGCTGGTCGCTCTGGAAACGGTATACAGGTATTAGTATAGTACCGCGATACTAATTAATCATATTCGGTACCATACCGCCTCTGAAAAGTACCGGTGCACCACACCCTAAGATTTTTTGTTCAAATAAAGCCAATAATGCAATTTTTTCCGGTCCCCTTTACTTAGAAAAGTATAGAAAAGTATAGAAAAGTATAGAAAAGTACCGAAAAGTATCAAAATAATATAGGCATCAGGACAACACTAGTCACTGGAATATCATGCAAAAACGCAGATTCCAACCATTGAAATATGTTGTATACACTACTGTTCAAAAGTTTGGGGTCACCCAAACAATTTTGTGGAATAGCCTTCATTTCTAAGAACAAGAATAGACTGTCGAGTTTCAGATGAAAGTTCTCTTTTTCTGGCCATTTTGAGCGTTTAATTGACCCCACACATGTGATGCTCCAGAAACTCAATCTGCTCAAAGGAAGGTCAGTTTTGTAGCTTCTGTAATGAGCTAAACTGTTTTCAGATGTGTGAACATGATTGCACAAGGGTTTAGCCTTCTGAGCCAATGAGCAAACACATTGTACCATTAGAACACTGGAGTGATAGTTGCTGGAAATGGGCCTCTATACACCTATGTAGATATTGCACCAAAAACCAGACATTTGCAGCTAGAATAGTCATTTACCACATTAGCAATGTATAGAGTGTATTTCTTTAAAGTTAAGACTAGTTTAAAGTTATCTTCATTGAAAAGTACTGTGCTTTTCCTTCAAAAATAAGGACATTTCAATGTGACCCCAAACTTTTGAACGGTAGTGTAGATGAAGATTTATGGTAATTTGAAAACATCACTGCACATCATAATGGCAGCTACAGTTTCCATCTGAAAGATCTAAAACAAATATTTGGGAATGTCCGGCGGGCCAGATTGAAAAGCTTAACGGGCTGCATGTGGCCCCCGGGCCTTAATTTGCCCAGGTCTGATTTATAGGGTTGCACACATTTCGTCATTCACTCACATAACACACACACACACACACACGCACACGCACACGCACACGCACACACACACACACACACACACACACACACACACACACACACTTATGCATTCCCTCCTGGCTCAATGACTTATCACAGCTGACACATGTTGCTAAATAAGTATGTAAAGTATACATTTGTACTCCACTCTATTTTCTTGCTTATTCCCCCCCCCCCATTCCTAAATGTATGTAAATTAGCTGTTTTCCAGGAAATTGTTTTAATGCCCAAGTTTATGCATGCATGGTACAGCCTATAGCCGTCAAGTAATGCATAACAACTAGTCTACACACAAAGATTTTCCAAACCCAAACATTTATTTATTTTTTTATCCCACATCATTTTGTGTTAGTATTGTCCTTGCTGTTTGTGGCGTAATTACAGATAAACAACAGCATAAAACCGACTTAAAAGTGGTATTAGCAGCATATAGGCGGCTGGGTAGAGACAGAGTAACACTTTAAAAATGTACAAAGTAGACATCAGCGATCAGACGTGGGGGCTGACAGGCTTTGGTTATTTGCATACTTTTTCTTAATATGTAGCTTTACACTAGGTGATATGTTTAGATTTAACATTTAGATTTATCAATTTGGATTTAATATTCAGATTTAGCATTTAGATTTAGATTGAACATTTAGATGTGTTATAATTTGGATTTACTTTCAACACTTACATCAACCATTTCAATTCATAGTAAACTATCATGGAAACACCATGTTGTCAGGCTCGGTAAAAAGGATAGGACTCAGATGCAGAGAAGGTGTTAGAAAGGTTCCCAAACTCTGTCCACCTTAAGAGACTGTTATGAGCCGTCCACCTTAAGAGACTGTTATGAGCCGTCCACCTTAAGAGACTGTTATGAGCCGTCCACCTTAAGAGACTGTTATGAGCCGTCCACCTTAAGAGACTGTTATGAGCCGTCCACCTTAAGAGACTGTTATGAGCCGTCCACCTTAAGAGCGCAAGGCATTGTGGCATGCTCATTCATTCTACCCACAACAGAGCACAGAGCGGTGAATGCATGTCATTTACATTTGCTGCCTATATATATATAAAACTTATAATATTGTACAGCACTGCGGTGCCGGGTGCGTCACTGACGAACGTAAGTTCATTATATAGTTAAGAATTCTAATGTACACGTTTAATTGCCTGTTTGACTTCTCTGCATTTGTTTGTTTCCGATGCTAGTTGAAAGTAATCCATTACTTACTTGCGCGCAGTGTGCCTTGTTTACAGCATCTAGACAATGTAATTCATGTACCAGTTCTTTATCTCTTTAAAGAGAGCTTTTGCGGACATTTGTGCCTTGTACATGGAGGCAAGCACCTTATTCTGCACGGCAGGTCACAAGTACCACGTTTACGTGCCTTCTGTAGCGTGCAGTGACACCTTGTGGTCTAGTTAAGACATTTAAGTTCAGTTAAATGTTGGGATGATGTTATTTGAGTGTTTAGTTTGATGCTATCCTGCAGGGTGTATGGCAGGGCTTACTGTTTACTGGTGAAGCTAATGTTTACTAAATGCCAATTATTATCGGTATATGCTATATTGTGTATCCATGATATATTATTGCATTAAGGTGATATGTGCTATTACTACGTAGGCTATGGTATTTTATACTAATTGTTTATGATGTTCTTATCTGTTTACTACAGAACCACCAATACTAGCCAGTGTTGTACCATTCAACTAATCCATGCCTGTCAACCTGCCTACAAAACAAGTAAACTGCCCTATGCCAAACGAACTGTCCTGTCCATTGTGTCCTGACCGACGCCCCGGGGGCGAATGAGACTACCTTTATAGAACCATACAGTCCTTTTATAACTCTCCACAACATTGTGGTCCTTCGAGACGGATAGCTTCATTTACCCCTGGACATTATGGACTTCGAAGGATTAGGAGCACGGCCTAGGCGTCAGACACGCCCACCAACCCGCTTTGATGATTACCAGCTCAGCAACATCAGGCAAAGACACAGGCACGGGCATGAAGAAGAATGGTTATCTCACGAGAAGGAGGGTGCAGCCAAGTCAACCCCCCCATACTCTACCCCCGCTCCCTACTCCCATCAGCTTAGGCGAGATGCTGCTTGTCATGAAGAGGACCCGTACGAACCAGAGTGGCAGAGGTACAGGTCAGACACCCAGCTAGCCCACCTACAGCATGTAGAGAGAGAGACAAGGGAGGAGTTGACCCGAGAACCAACCCCAATCCATCATTCACCTCAGGAACTCTCTCTAAGAGATGAAGTCAGTCAAATACTGAGAAAAAGCGCCATGCTACAGCAGTCACAGCTGACCGTGCAAGCGGATGTGGCTGCATTAGGTCAAGTTCATAACGAAATTAAAAGACTGACTAACACAGTAATCAACCTTCAGCAAGGTACACCACGACCCGCCAGTCAACTCAACCCCAATTCTGTATATACCGAGGATGAAGAGGAGTGGCCTGAACCCCCTCCAACATGGCCAGACACAGCGGCCCTGGAACGTCCGCCAGGTCAACCAGTCATGGACCGACTAGATCAGATGATGGTTGAGCTACAGCTGATAAGGAGCCAGACCTTGTCAGCTAGCCACCGCAAGGTGTCACCAGCGAAGGTTGGCAATAAACCACAGTACCTTCAAACCCGACAGCTAAGTAGCGAGCCTTGTCCCCCCTACATGGCTCACACCTACACCAGTCCTACACGCTCTCTAGAGGAACCTACCTACATGGCACGCTATCCACCGCAACAGTTGTCACACCACTTCCAGCGTGCTGTTCAGCCCCCACACCAGAGACTTGCGTATCACACCACTACATCAACAATGCTGCAACACCAACCACCGGCTCAGGCTCCTCCCACCAGAGCTATGCACCACAGCAGCTGCTGAACCAGTACCAGCCACACTATGCACAAGTACAGTATCTCCCTCGTGTAACTCCCTCCTATGCAACCACTTATACGTCTAGCCAGCCTGGGTACATGCCAGTGTCCACACAAGCAGCCCCATGGATGCAGAGACAGGGCCAGCAAACCCCTCCTCCACCACGCTATGAATCAGCAGCTGCAGCTGCTGAACAGACCTACAGAGGCCCACGCCCGACCATACCAAACTTCAGTCACTACGACCCATGTGAGTTTGCCCGTTTGAAAATGGCCCTGGAGAACCTCCTGCCTACAGAATGGACTGAAATGTTCAAGTACCAGATTCTGGTAGACCATCTGAGGCTTGAAGAGGCAAAATTGATAGCAGATGCCTATCTCAACTCCCCCACGCCCTACACTGACACCATGTCAGCCCTCAATGAGAAATTCGGCCAGCCCCACCAGATAGCCCTCAGGAAGATAGCCAGTGTGCTAGACTCACCTGATGTTTGCTGTGGAGACACCGCAGCCTTTGGGCGGTTTGCTCTCCATGTTCAGTCATTGGTTGGCCTACTTAAGTCGTCGGGCACTGACGGTGAAGTGGAGCTTCGCTGTGGATCTCACGTGGTGAGACTGTTAAGCAAACTACCCGCAGAGCAACGGGCAGACTTTCGTCGGACCACCTTTAAGAACCCTGGGACTGTTCCCACCCTGTGCGATCTAGCCCAGTGGCTCCAGCACAAATCCTGGTGTCAGGATTTCGACGGACAGACACTCATAAGAGAAAAGGAAAACCAAGTGTCCCGGTATGAGGGTCGCCAGGGACGGCGACCTGTTACCGTCCTCCATGGATCAAAGGACTCTGAAGAAAATGATGGACATACTAGAGCCTCAGAGGGAAAGAAGGGGAGAGCTAAGCCCTATTGCCCTTTCTGCGAGAGCGATGAACACTTCCTCAGCCAGTGTACAGAAGTCACAAAGCTAAACAAAGAAACTCTCACTGAGTGGATAAAAGCCAACAAAAGGTGCTGGCGCTGTGCACGGCCTCACCAAGCCGCTCAGTGTGACTTAAAGAAGCCCTGTGGCCTATGCCAAGGGAAACATCTGCAGGTCCTTCACGACGTAAATGATCGACCACCAAGACCGACAAGCAAGGAGGAGAGCTGCCTGGTGAGCTCCGCCACTGAGGTTCTGTACGTCGACCGTCCTTCAGTCCACACTAGGGTCTTACTGAAGGTCGTCAGAGTGCTTCTTCATCACGGAAATCGCACTATAACCACCTACGCCATCTTGGATGACGGGTCCGAAAGGACCATGCTCCTGCCAGCAGCTGCCCGAGAACTTGGCTTACAAGGCACACCTGAGGACCTGCCCCTGAGAACCATTAGACAGGAGGTCCAGACCCTCTGTGGCTCTGCGGTATCCTTCCACATCTCTCCTGCTGCTGAGCCAAAGACCAGCTTCCTAGTCTCCAGAGCCTTCACCTCAGGTCGCCTCGGCCTAGGCGAACAGTCATACCCGATGGACCGACTCCAGAATAGGTACGCCCACCTGGTCGGTTTACCAATTAAGCCCTTCCACAGTGCCAGACCCTTAGTACTCATCAGCTCCGACCACCCACACCTGATCACCGCTATTAAGCCAATCCGACTGGGCCTGCCAGGTGGGCCTGCTGCCGTCCGGACCAGGCTAGGCTGGACTCTTCAGGGCCCAGCAAGATTCTCCCAGCAGCCCCTACACTCACAGCAGTGCCTAGTGACATCAGTTCACCCTCCAGCTTCAGAACTATTCAAGCACGTCGAAAGGCTTTGGCAGCTCGACACCCTTCCATATAAAAGTGAGAAAATTGTAACCAGGTCGAGACAAGACCAAGCAGCAGTAGCCCTGCTAGAAGAGAAGACCACCCGCGTGGAGGTAGCAGGAGTCTTCCGCTACGCCACCCCCCTGCTGCGCAAGCGAGACATGTCTATCCTTCATGCCCCCAAAGAAGCCGTCATGCCGAGTCTGCGGAGCACAGAACGGCGGCTAGCTAAAGACTCAGAACGTGCCAAGGCTTACAGCGCAGAGATCCAGAAGCTGGTGGATGCAGGCTCTGTCACTAAGTTAACCCCCGAAGAAGTCAACCAAGACGGAGAAGAGTGGTACATTCCTCACTACATGGTGAGTCACAACAACAAGAACAGAATTGTCTTCAATTGCTCCTATCAGTACAGGGGCCAGAGTCTGAACGATTCCCTACTGCCAGGACCCACCCTTGGAGCATCACTCCTGGGAGTTCTACTGCGCTTCCGGGAACATGCAGTTGCCTTAAGCGCAGACATTAAAGGGATGTTCCATCAAGTCCGTCTCCTTCCTGAAGACCGTCCCCTCTTGCGGTTTGTGTGGCGCGACTTGACCAGAGATGAAACCCCAGCAGTGTTCGAGTGGCAAGTTCTACCATTTGGAACAACCTGCAGTCCATGCTGCGCCACGTTTGCTCTACAGCTCCATGTAGCCAATCATAGCCAGCCAGGAGATGATGTGAGCCTCTCTATAGAAAGGTCCTTCTATGTTGACAATCTCCTACAGAGTCTGCCCAAACCTGAGGATGCCAGAGAGTTGGTGGACAGACTTCGGGGACTCCTTGCAGCTGGTGGGTTTGATCTACGCCAGTGGGCTAGCAACGTGCCAAACGTCGTGGGACACCTACCCAAAGAAGCCAGGTCCGACACCCTCGAGCTCTGGCTCGCACAAGATCGAACAGACTCTCCTGAATCCACTCTAGGACTCAGCTGGCACTGTCAAACAGACACCATGAGCTAAAAGCATCGACCCATAGAGTACGGAGTTCCAACAATGCGGAACATCTACAGGGTTTTGGCCAGTCAGTATGACCCATTAGGGTTTATCTTACCATACATCACTTGAGCCAAGATGCTGGTCAGATGCCTCTGGGAGAAAAACAGAGACTGGGATGATCCTCTCCTGCCCCAAGACCTCTTACAAGCGTGGAAGGCCTGGGAGGAAGAACTACAATTTCTATCTCAAGTCACCTTGCCACGAGCGTATATACCAGTCGAAGTGGATGAGTCAAGCGTCACCCATCAAGTCCATTTGTTCTGTGATGCATCGGAACAGGCTTATGGCTCGGTGGCGTATCTGAGAACGCTGGACTGCCGAGGTTAAGTCCATCTGTCCTTCCTACTCGCCAGGTCCAGAGTTGCTCCCAAGCGACTACTCTCCATACCCAGACTGGAGCTGTGTGGACCGGTTACAGGAGCTCAACTGGCTAAACTCCTAGAGAAAGAGCTCACGCTGAAGATCGGTCAGACTATCCTGTGGACAGACTCTACAACAGTACTGGCGTGGCTGCACTCAGAGTCCTGTCGTTTCAAGATTTTTGTTGGTACCAGAGTGGCCGAAATACAGGACCTCACGAGTCCCACCGCCTGGCGATACATAGATTCAGCAAGGAACCCAGCTGACGACATCACTAGGGGCAAGACTCTACAGGACCTGACCAAGCCGAACAGGTGGAGCCATGGCCCCCCCTTCCTCCTTCAGCTTCCAGCTGAGTGGCCTGTCAAGCCCAACGTCGAACAGGAAGGCGATGCCTCCGAGCTACGACAGTCTACTTTCTGCGGTGTCACCTTAACAACACCTAGTACGCCAGACGCAGAGGTGAAGCAGTACGATACCTGGAAGGAGCTGCTAGTAGCTACAGTGCAGGAGTTACATGGGGCAGCGGGTAGCTACACTGCCGAAGACTATCGCAATGCTGAGACCCTCATATTAAAGCAAGCACAGTGCGAGAGCTTCCCAGAGGAGTTGCGGCTCTTGAAAGCAGGAAAGCCCGTACCATCCGGCAGCAGACTGCTCACCCTGTCACCGGAGATGAATGAGGAGGAAGGACTAATCCGTGTCGGTGGCAGACTGCGACGTGCTGTAGACATCGAGCAGACAACGCTGCACCCTATTGTGTTAGACCCTGGGCACCCCTCTACCAAACTCCTCATCCAAGATTTCGACAGTCGCTTGTACCATCCCGGGCCAGAGAGGGTGTTTGCTGAGATGCGGCGCTCATTCTGGATCCTGCGCGGCCGTGAAGCGATTCGCCGTTACCAACACACCTGCACAGACTGTCGACGTTGGAAAGCCAGACCTTCTGTTCCAAAGATGGCAGATCTACCGCCCGCCCGCCTGCGGTTCTTCAAGCCCGCCTTCTTCTCGACGGGGATGGACTGTTTCGGGCCGTTTCAAGTCAAAGTAGGAAGGCGTACTGAGAAGAGGTGGGGTATAATTTTCAAGTGTCTCACCACCAGGGGTGTGCACTTAGACCTTCTGACCACCATCGATGCAGACTCCTTCTTGATGGCTCTCAGGCGATTTATCACTCGTCGAGGAACACCAGCCGAGCTGCTCTGCGACTGTGGGACCAACTTTAAAGGAGGAGAAAGAGAACTGAGGGAGGCTTTCTCTGCCCTGTCACCAGACCTGCAACAGCAACTCGCCAAGCAGAAAATTGACTTCCACTTCAACCCCCCTGCAGCACCTCACTTTGGAGGAGCATGGGAAAGGGAAATCCGCTCCGTAAAGACCGCCTTGTACACCACAGTGGGAACTCAGTCAGTCTCAGAAGAAGTGCTGCGGACCGTGCTACTGGAAGTAGAAGGGATTCTTAACTCAAAGCCATTGGGGTACGTCTCCTCCAGCATCACAGATCTCGATCCTGTGACCCCCAATAGTTTGTTGATGGGGCGGCCAGACGGGTCCTTGCCCCAGATCGTATACCCAGAGACTGAGTTACTGAGCCGCCGTAGATGGAGGCATTCACAGGTGCTGGCAGATCGCTTCTGGTCCTGTTTCTTGAGAAACTATCTGCCAAGCCTCCAGACTCGCCAGAAATGGCACTCTACGCCAGCTGACCTCGCAGAAGGCTCAGTAGTGTTGTTGGTGGATCCCCAGCTTCCACGGGCCTTGTGGCCCATCGGTCATGTTACTAAGGTCCACCCTAGTAACGACGGCCACATCCGTTCAGTGGACGTGAGGATCAGAGATCGTGATTACACCAGACCAGTTGCCAGGCTGGTTGTCCTGCCAGCCCTGCCACCCGGCGAGGAAGAAGACAGCTCTACTGCCACCATCGCCCCTTCGTGAGACACTAATAACTTTGTCACCTTTCTATGGAGCGAATGTACACTGTACATTCGGGGGCGGCTGTTAGAAAGGTTCCCAAACTCTGTCCACCTTAAGAGACTGTTATGAGCCGTCCACCTTAAGAGACTGTTATGAGCCGTCCACCTTAAGAGACTGTTATGAGCCGTCCACCTTAAGAGACTGTTATGAGCCGTCCACCTTAAGAGCGCAAGGCATTGTGGCGTGCTCATTCATTCTACCCACAACAGAGCACAGAGCGGTGAATGCACGTCATTTACATTTGCTGCCTATATATATATAAAACGTATAATATTGTACAGCACTGCGGTGCCGGGTGCGTCACTGACGAACGTAAGTTCATTATATAGTTAAGAATTCTAATGTACACGTTTAATTGCCTGTTTGACTTCTCTGCATTTGTTTGTTTCCGATGCTAGTTTAAAGTAATCCATTACTTACTTGCGCGCAGTGTGCCTTGTTTACAGCGTCTAGACAATGTAATTCATGTAGCAGTTCTTTATCTCTTTAAAGAGAGCTTTTGCGGACATTTGTGCCTTGTACATGGAGGCAAGCACCTATTCTGCACGGCAGGTCACAAGTACCACGTTTACGTGCCTTCTGTAGCGTGCAGTGACACCTTGTGGTCTAGTTAAGACATTTAAGTTCAGTTAAATGTTGGGATGATGTTATTTGAGTGTTTGGTTTGATGCTATCCTGCAGGGTGTATGGCAGGGCTTACTGTTTACTGGTGAAGCTAATGTTTACTAAATGCCAATTATTACCGGTATATGCTATATTGTGTATCCATGATATATTATTGCATTAAGGCAGACCTGGGCATTCTGCGGCCCGCGGGCCGCATCCGGCCCTTTGTGCGGCCCTGTCCGGCCCGCGTGAGGCCAAACATAATTTTTTTTTTTTTCAATCATAAATTACAAAATACATTTAAAAAACTATCTATGTCGAGTGTGCAATACAACGGCGCTGCTTTTGTTTTGAAAATCGTTATTTGTATTACTTCCGTGTGGACGTATGCTCGTGCGCGATTGTGAACAGCTGCACACATATTACAAAATAAAGTTTAAAAAACATCAATGTCGCGCGTGCAATACAACTGTGCTGCTTTTGTTTTGAAAAGTGTCATTTATGTGCGTATGTCCGTGTGTAACCGGTGAGTGCAGGTGCACGGCGACACGTGATGCACAGTTATCCCCCAAAATGTCAGCTCACGCTAAAAAAAGAAAAGTTGATGAGGAATGCCGGGTTTTCAATAAGACATGGACTGCCAAGTATTTTTTTACAGAAATGAGAGGTAAAGCCGTGTGCTTAATTTGTGGAACACATGTTGCTGTGTTGAAGGAATATAATTTGAATCGCCACTACACAACGAAGCACGGGGAAAAATACCGGAATCTGGCCGATGGAGAGCGCGCAAGGGAGGCTGATGCGCTGATGGCAAAACGGCAAACCCAACAAGGACTTTTTACCCAATTTCACACCCACAAAGATGCAGCCGTCAGGACAAGTTTCATAATTTCTCACAAAATTGCCAGAAAAAGTAAGGCGTTTTCTGACGGGGAGTTTATAAAGGAATGTTTATTGGACTCTGCTGCGCTCATATGCCCGGAGAAGAGGGGCGCATTTGAGAATGTGTCACTATCCCGACGCACTGTAACGAGGCGCGTTGAGGCCATCGCTGGAAATTTGGAGCTTCAGCTGAAGAACAGAACGGCCGACTTTGATTATTTTTCACTAGCTTTGGATGAGAGCTGTGATGTACGCGACACCGCCCAGCTGCTCATCTTTTTACGTGGGATAACTTCGGACTTTCAAATCACGGAGGAGCTTGCAGCCATGCAGTCAATTAAAGGGAGAACCACAGGTAGTGACTTGTTCACAGAGGTAAATGCGTGTTTGGACATTTTAGGACTGAAATGGGACAAGCTGGCAGGTGTGACAACAGATGGTTGTCCAAATCTGACGGGGAAAAATGTTGGACTTTTAAAGAGGATGCAGGATAAAGTGACTGAAATTAACCCTGTGCAGAAATTGAAATTTTTACACTGCATTATACATCAGGAAGTGTTGTGTAAGACAGTGTTAAAAATTAACCATGTTGTTGATGTTGTAAGTAAAACAGTTAACTTTATCAGAGCGAGAGCGTTAAATCATAGACAATTTGTTGCACTTTTGGAGGAAAATGAGAGTGAACATGGTGACATAAGCTACCACAGCAACGTCAGGTGGCTCAGCCTGGGAAAAGTTCTGAAAAGTGTCTGGGACCTTAGAGACCAGATTCAGAAATTCTGTGGGGAAAAAGGACATGACATCCCAGAACTTTCAGATGAAGACTGGGTGGCAGACCTCGGATTCGCTGTGGATGTGACTGCACTCATGAACGAACTGAATGTCAAACTGCAGCGCAAGGGCCTTTTTGTGCATGAGATGTACAGTTCAGTGACGGCTTTCATGAGAAAGTTGCAGCTTCTCTCAAGCCAAGTGAAGGACAACATTCTGACACACTTGCCAACACTAAAAGAAGCCACAAGATCAGCCGATCACCTCCACAAATACTCAAGCAAGTTAGAAGCACTGCATGGAGAGTTTTCGAGGCGATTTCAAGATTTCAAAACTATTGAGAGTGAAATGCACATGGTTTCTTCTCCCTTCAACTGCAGTGTGGACAATGCACCAAGCGATGTTCAGATGGAGCTCATTGACCTGCAGTCTGACCTACTTCTGGCCGAGCACTTCAGGTCAGTTTCATTGCTGGACTTTTACTCCTCCCTCAAAGAGGAGAACTTTCCACACCTGAGGAGGCATGCTCAGATGATTCTGGTCCTCTTTGGATCCACCTACGTATGTGAACAGACATTTTCTGTGATGAAGTTTAACTAATCCAAACACAGATCCTCTATCACTGATGAGCACCTCTCAGCTGTCCTTCGCATAGCTACCTCAGACATTCAGCCAGATTTCAATGCCCTTGTTCAAGCCCAGAACAGACTGGATTATTCGCACTGAAGAGGTAAAATGAGGTGGAAAACATAACAAGTTATTGTTTGTTGTATTGCAGTATTTCTATAAACTTGTTAAGTTATTTGTTGTTTTTCCTTGTTTGTGGAACAAAGTTAAAGTGTGAACAAGTTAAAAATAAATTGCAGTGATTCAATGATTGTTTTTGTTTTCTTATTTCAATTTCACATAGCCTAAAATATTTAAGGATTAAGAGTTTAAATAAAACCATCAAAAGCAATCTGCTTTTGTATAAAGTTAAGTTAGGTTGAATGGAATTATTATTGCTTATTTTACGGTACATCAAAAATAATATTGAGCAAAATTTAACTGAAATATTGTCGATGTGGCCCTCCAGCAGTGCTCGGGTTGCTCATGCGGCCCCCGGTAAAAATTAATTGCCCACCCCTGCATTAAGGTGATATGTGCTATTACTACGTAGGCTATGGTATTTTATACTAATTGTTTATGATGTTCTTATCTGTTTACTACAGAACCACCAATACTAGCCAGTGTTGTACCATTCAACTAATCCATGCCTGTCAACCTGCCTACAAAACAAGTAAACTGCCCTATGCCAAACAAACTGTCCTGTCCATTGTGTCCTGACCGACGCCCCGGGGGCGAATGAGACTACCTTTATAGAACCATACAGTCCTTTTATAACTCTCCACAACAGTAGGGAATACTTCGACAGGCTTTTATTTTGACAGCTTCCTTTCACCTCCAGAGTCAAGGAAATACAATATCTATTTGACAAAAAACTAGTCGGCCAAAAAGGTTCCAAAAAATAGGAACAACCGAAAATCACTCTGAAAGGAGGAAAACACAAAAGCAAAGACAAACTATAATTGGCGCCGTATATGCTATAAAATGTATTAAGGAGGAAGAAACAACGGCTATGAAAAATTATACACTTATCTAATCTAATAAAGTTTAACAAAAAATGTCACTCAAAAATTTGAGGAAAGAATGGAAAAAAAAAACGATAACTCACCACTTCGGCTGAATAAACCAAATAACAAAAAATCCCTCTGCTGAGGAGGAAGAAAGGACAACTCAAAATAGCAATGAAGGGATTCAGGATCAAGGAACATAAACACAAGGCAAGGCAAGGTACGGCATGGACATGGACACGGAACTAGAGAGGCACAAATACACGAGACAATCTGGCACAGAACAAGGGGAGGCGTGGGCTTGTAAACACATGAGGGTAATGGGAAACAGGTGGAAACAATCAGGGGTCAGGGATGACGACAGACTGACGACACAAAAGGAAGGGCGAGTGATCTGACGCGAGAGGAGTTACTTTTCAAAGTAAAACATGGAATTCACAAGACAGAAGAAACCAAGACAAGACATCCCTCACCGCGGTGTGACACATGTCAGACACATCCCTCCATCCATTTCTTTTCTACCGCTTGTCCCTTTTGGGGTTGCGGGGGGTGCTGCATTCGGGCGGAAGGCGGTGTACACCCTGGACAAGTCGCCACCTCATCGCAGGGCCAACACAGATAGACAGACAACATTCACACTCACATTCACACACTAGGGCCAATTTAGTGTTGCCAATCAACCTATCCCCAGGTGCATGTCTTTGGAGGTGGGAGGAAGCCGGAGTACCCGGAGGCACTAACCCCTGTGCCACCGTGCTGCCCATGTCAGACACATTAAAACAAAAATCTCCAAAAGCCTCTCAATTATAAACAAAGCAAAACTATACTTCGATGAAAATGCACTCCGTACTCTATACTGCACCTTGGTACTCCCATACCTTACATATTGTGTTGAAGTATGGGGGAATACTTACCACAACACAAGTAATCCTTTGATCATATTACAGAAAAGAGCAGTGTGGATCATTCACAACGTTGTTTTTTTAGAACATACTCATAATCTGTTTATGCAATCAAAGTTGCTCAAATTTCATGACCTTGTTAAATATAATACATCAATAATCTTACATAAAGCATTTAATAATTTATTGCCGCCTAATCTACAACGTTTTTTATAAGACGAGTGCAGGCTCATAACTTGAGAGGTTTTAGATATTTCTTATTGCCGAGAGCTCAAACCACGCTTAAACGTTTTTGTGTGTCTGTAAGCGGAGTAAAACTCTGGAACAAACTGGATTTACAACACAAGCAATGCCAAACTATTCATCAATTTAAACTATTATACAAACATGGGGTCTGGTGTAAATATAGAGATGAGGGTCTTTAATTTGACTTGCTGTTGTACTCTGTCTCAAAGTGTTATTAACATGTGCTCAGTGTTTCCTTACCATTATTGCTATGTTGTCTATTACCATTGTTGGTGTGTTCATTCTTCCTACATTGTTGATACAAATTATTGTTACAGTGTAATAATTACTTTTACCTGTGGTAATGCCACCATGATACAACATTTGTATTATAATCCTTAAATAAAGTAACAGTGAAGCTCCATGTATTAATCACTGAATGGAGAACTGGGGGTGGGATTAAAAATAAATTATCTTCTTCCCACTCTCTTTCAGGCAAAACTGGATCATCATGCTGTACATTACCTTTTACATGATATTAATTTATGCTATTACATGTTGTCAACCTTGTACTTTTTTTACTCTTTTTATGTCATTGCCCGAAATAAATAAATTTAAAAAAAAAAAACATTTCACATTTCGATTTAGGATTCAGATTTTAGATTTAACATTTCAATTTTGTGTTCTGAGTTGGATTTAATTTCAACATTAAAAATTAGCATTTGGATTTAACATTTGAATTTGGATTTAAAATGTAGATTTAGGACTTAGATTTCAATTTAATATTTCAATTTAGTGTTCTGACTTGGGTTTAGATTCAACATTTTGATTTAGCAATTAGATTTACCATTTAAAGTTTGCATTTAGCTTAAGCTTTTAAATTTAGATTACATTTTTATAATTTCGATTGAATATTTACCATTTAGATTTACCATTAATACTCAGCTTTTAAATTTGGAATAAATATTTCGATTTAGTCTTTAGATTTAACATTTAGATGTAGCATTTATATTTAGCATTTTAATTTAACATTTACCATTTAGATTTACCATTAATACTCAGCTTTTAAATTTGGAATAAATATTTCGATTTAGTCTTTAGATTTAACATTTAGATGTAGCATTTATATTTACCGTTTTAATTCAACATTTCAATCAATCAATCAATGTTTATTTATACAGCCCTATATCACAAGTGTCTCAAAGGGCTGCACAAGCCACAACAACATCCTTGGTTCAGAGCTCACAAAAGGGCAAGGAAAAACTCACAACCCAGTGGGATGTCAATGTGAATGACTATGAGAAACCTTGGAGAGGACCGCAGATGTTTGTGACCCTTATGGGACTCCTTATGTCACAGTGCAAGCTCAAGTTAACTGATGCATAATGTAAGTTGTCCATTAACTTGTAGTGTTAGCCCAAACTAAAACCTTTGATGAGACCAAAAAAGCGATGAATGAATTGAACTGTTCTTTCCAAAAAAGATTGGAAATTCATTCTTAATGTCATGACGTGGACTTTGGCGGGGTTTGTTTTTCCGAGTTGCAAGGAAATTGGAGCGGACATGGTGTGAAAGTAAGGACATCTTTATTTTAACACTAACAAAAAGGTGTAAACCAAAGCGCGCACAAGGCGGAGGTACAAACTTGGCTAATGAAAGCAAAAAACTAGCACTTGGGCAAAAGCTATGGACATGAAACGAAAACACTTACTGTGACATAAAAATAGACAAAACTCACTTGGCATGGAACTATGGCATGGATCGTGTGATCATAGGAATAACAAGGGTAGCATGAGTAGTAATGTCGCCAGGCCGACTGCCTGGCAACTACAAGCTTAAATAATAGTGTCTTGATTAGTGTCAGGTGTGTGAGTCCAAACGTGGAACAGGTGAAACTAATGGTTGCTATGGTGACAAAACAAGGGAGTGAAAAAGCAGGAACCAAAAGCATCCAAAACCCAACAGAACATAACCAAAACAAAACATGACCACAGAACTTAATTACTTAATTACTTTAAAGACTAAGAAATACAGCATTTGTTATGTTGAAATAATGAATTACAGGGTGCTGCTTAGAAATAAAGCAAAGGTATGTTTTTAAGTGTCCTCCCTCATAACCAAATACAAACAATGGAGACAAGCCATCACTCCCAATATTAATATTAAATATTAGTAGAAAATATTTAATCATTGGCAACATGTATGGTATTCATTTATAGACATTTGTTATTGCCGAAATAATTATTCCACTATATTTTTTTCCCATTTGAGTAGAAACATTTTTCACTCCACTTTGAAATGAATACCTTAAGTCAGTGTTTTTCAACCACTGTGCCGCCGTGATATACAGTCTGGTGTGCTGTGGGAGATTATGTAATTTCACCTAATTGGGTTAAAAATATTTTTTGCAAACCAGTAGTTATAATCCTCAAATGTGCCGTTGTTGAGTGTCTGTGCTGTCTAGAGCTCGGCAGAGTAACCATGTAATACTCTTCCATATCAGTAGGTGGCAGCAGGTAGTCAATTGCTTTGTAGATGTTTGTTGTGATCACAATATGCAGATGACAGCGGCCGGCTGTGTGAAGGTAAAAAGGTATCTAACGCTTAAAGCAAAAATAAACAAAAGAAGAGTGCCGCTAAGAAAAGGCAATGAAGCTTAGGGAAGGCTGTTTTGTTCTGTACTCAAGGCTGTACTCAAGAAGGATAGTGTCTGCACAACTTAAATAGTCTTGATTGCGAAAACAAAGCAAGTGCGGGGAATAGCGCTCAAAAGAAGACATGAAACTGCTACAGGAAAACACCAACAAAACAGGAAAAGCCACCAAAATAGGAGCACAAGACAAGAACTAAAACACCACATACAGGAAAACAACAAAAAACTCAAAATAAGTCACATGTAATGTGACAGGTCGTGACAGTACACCTACTTTGAGACAAGAGCTATAGTGATGCATGGTTGGTTATGGTTTAAAGTCATATCCAACAATTGCGACAACAACTTTTTACTGTCAACTGAGTTTTGTTTTTTAAAGATTTCTGCTGGTGGAGTGCCTCCGGATTTTTTCAACGCAAATAATGTGCCTCGGCTCAAAAAAGGTTGAGAAACACTGCCTTAAGTAAGCTTAATTTATGTCCGAATGAAATTCAATTGTACTTATGAAATACAAAAACAAAGACATTTCCTGTCGCTCCCTGATGCTGAAAAACTGGTCCACGATTTTGTGATTTCAAGGCTAAACAAAGCTCCTTATCGCTACCTGTTCACATTTTTATGTCAGCATCTTTCTAGCTTATCTGCCCTTCGCTTACCCCTTGTAGTGCAGTAGGTGCCCCCGCTTCCATGGCTGTAGATAATAATGCGGCTACAAGAGCAGGACTGACTACTCAGCAATGGTCTTAAATTTTGATCACCCTATGAAAAGCCTGTTTGAGTATTTGTTTCCATGCAGACAATTTCTCCTGTTTTTGTTTCATTTTGCATTTTGATGCTCACAAAGGTTACAATCTATTGGTGCCAATGCAAATACTTGTATTGATCCCCGGTTCTAAGATTAATGCAAGTTTTTTATGTTTAAAGTTATACAAGATCACCACTGTTAGATTGTGAAATAAAGAGTGCACCGGTATGCAAGCCAATTTCACTTAATTTTAGGAGAAAAAATAGTAAATGTGTTAGCATATTAGCTAATGGTAATGATGTTAGCTTGATTACATTACGACTGCATGCATAAATATGCATGAAAACACTCCTACAGACATCACACATGCGATGGCTTAGTATGAATTATTTTAGTTATATTGTAAAACTTAGAAACGTTGTTTGGAGTGATGACTTAAGAATACATACGAGTAGAAACGCTATAGACGGCCAGAAGACAGAACAGCACTTGAACTTCCTGTTCAAAGCACTAAACCAGGGGTGTCAAACGTACGGCCCGCGGGCCGAACAGGTTTTATCCGGCCCGCGGGATGAGTTTGGTAAGTATTAAAATGAGCCGAAATTTTTGAATGAAAGAAACTGCTGTTTTAAATGTGTCCACTAGATGTCGCAATAGCAATTCTTTATATATTTGTAGAGGATGCTATATATGTAAAAAAATAAAAATAAACCACATGTTAGTGCACCAGTCGAGGAAAATGAGCAAACTACATAAATAACATCCTGTAATTTGATTTTGATATTATTTTTTTATCTTGATAGATTGAAAATTAACACCAATGAGTTGGCTGATGAACATTATCACATAATTTATTCAGAAAGTATAAATAACGACAAATAAAGATAGAATACTATTAACCGCAACATGTAAGTGTAAAAAAAACAAAAAACATTATGATTTGTACATTTTCAGAATGTGCTTGTTCTATTTTTAAACAAAGAAAACAATCTGAAGTTGTCTTTATTTTTAAGTTATTGTGCCGTGATTTTACCACTTGGGAGTAGATTTTCCTCCATGTGGCCCCCGATCTAAAATGAGTTTGACACCCCGGCACTAAACAGAAGGAAATACTGTAGATGTTCATCCTACAGAACCTGCAGTGAGCAAACTTGTTCAAAAGATGGCACAATATCTCAAACAATACCACACCTTTTCAATGTCTCTGCTTGTGTTTTATGAAAACTATTTGTTGAATACAAAGTATTATGGCCGTTAGCAAAGAAAAATCCTTAAATGAACTGCAGCGTTTTAAAAGCAGCAGGGTTCAAAGCGTAAGAAAAAGTACAGGCTTATAGTCAATTACGGTATTTATAATTTAATACAAAAAAACCTGCAACTGGGTCCAGTCAGCAAATGTTTTTTTCTTTTTTTTTTTACCCGACATTGTCTCCACAAAACCAAAATAGATATAATGTCAAACGGTAATTGGGCTTGTTATAAAAAGTTCTCTTATCTGGACTGACACTAACTTACTGCCCTGTGCTGATAAACTGAGAGCTATTGAACCAAGCAAGTGCAAGAAGGGATGTTTTAAAGGTCACGGTGCAGCAGTTAATCTGAAAATGGCGAGGCAGAGCCAGCAGGAAGTCGGTGGGGAGTTTATCTCGTTTCCTTCTTCTCTCATCTCCTTTGCGCTCAAAGCAATGCTGTGTTGTGGACAGGTTTGTGCCGCTGAAATAGTATATGTTGTTTAATTCACCACCTTTGCTCTGTGTGTGATTATTCAGCCAGCGTTAGAATGGAAACAAGACAATCATGGCCAACAGGAAGAAATGGGATTCGACTGACAGTACAGTATTTTACTACTGTTAAAGTGACTTGGACACCTATTGTATCCACAATTACAAACACAAAGTACCTTGTGTCTGGGGCTCCATCTTAATGTTTAACATACAATACAATAGAATGTACTAGAAAATGTACTAGAAATAACTACAGCATTATTAATTTTTGTAATGTAATAATAACGTGCGGCATTTACATTTTCTCCGTTACCTTTTGAGTTGCTTTTTTGTCAAACACACCATCAGCAGCTTATCCATATTTTAATGGATACATATAGTACGTTTAAGTATTATTTTAACATCCTTGGCTGGAGTTATTATCGTGTCTGCTTCAGTGTGGAAGTACTGTACTCGTACTGCTTTGCCAAGTCGGCTACACGCACGTTTTGGTGATTTCTTTGTTTAATTTAACAGTCCGTCTAAGAATTTGTGATGCCGCGATTCCGCCAGTTCACACAAATTCTACCAATACGCAGCAGCCTCGCAACTTTTTCCAATGTCTGCAACTCCTCCGTCCATTTTGGCCAATCGAATTTGTCTCCGTACGGTGCTGTCAACTGTCTAATTAAAACATGTTTGTTTCTTGTGTAAATGAAACCACGTCCATTGCACCGGTCGCCAAACATCTGCGGTCCCCTCCAATGTTTCTCATTGTCATCCCATTGGGTTGAGTTTTTTCTTGCCCTGATGTGGGATCTGAGCCAAGGATGTCGTTGTGGCTTGTGCAGCCCTTTGAGACACTCATGATTTAGGGCTATATAAGTAAACTTTGATTGATGAAACAAGAACAACAACGTGTAACAATATATCAACTCTTTATTGCTCAAACGGCACAATTGGCATTCTCCTGTAGCTCAGATTTACTTCCTACAGAGCTAAGCCTTCTGGGTTATGTAGTGTACAAACATTTACTTTGTAGTTTACGTATTTATGTAACCTTTATTTATCCAGGGTAAGACAATTACCAGATTCTCATATTTAATGCTGACCGAACAACGAGACTGACAATCTGTCAGCGCTCTTATTTTGGTTCTATGTCCTGTCTGTCTCCCTGAGCGCTTTTTCCCTAACCTGTCGCTGATTGGCTCGAGGATTGTTTTGTTTCTTTGTTACTGACTATTAGCTAAATGCTGTGTGCAAGACTGCTTATCCTGTGTTGAAAATTATCAAATACTAGTCTTACCTGCACACCTGTCCGCCTGTCTCCTGCATTTTGGGGTCACAACTACCGCAGCCATACGAGTTCGTAACATAATCCCTGACCCAGAAAGTGACCTTGCAGAGACACCTGTCGTAAACGTGGAGTCGACCTTTTGAACGGCATTGTTCCTGGAAGACATTAAGGCCAGGTTTGGGCTTTTCAAACCCACTCCTTCTCCATCCAGCCAAGCTGTCACCTCCCGCATTATACCCAGTCTGGCCACCGCCTCCCGCTTTTCCAGTGGGTTTTTCAATGACGCCACGTCCAGCTCGTCCTCCATCCCAGCCTTTTCCTGCTAGTCCGGTGACGGCTCCTCTGGAGCCCACCTGGAGCCCACCTGGAGCTGTCATTCCTGACATCCTGTTGGGAGTCTGCACGGGATGTAGTTGTCCTTCCTCCTGGCCCAATTCCCTGGCTTCTACGGCGGGGGACGTCACTGACCTACAGCTCCAGGATGATCTGTTGTTTCCTTAGTTTATTTCCTGTTCAGTGGGTTCTATGTCCTGTTTGTCTCTCTGAGCGCTTTTTCCCTCACCTGTCGCCGACGGTCAGCCTGGCCACACCTGGTCGTGGTTGCTAATCAGCTAGCTTCTGTTTATGCCTGCCGCGCCCTCCAGTCAGGGCTCAAGTATTGTTTTCTTTGTTACTGTTTCTTTGCACCCTTTGTTGAAAATGATCAAATACTTGTCTTACCTGTGCGTCTCCTTGCATGATAGAGATGTTGATGTGTGATGATAGTGTCATCTCTCATTTACCACTAACACTATAGATCGCTTTCGATAATTCACTAATGCTCGCAACGTGTGGGATCAATGTGTTGGAACATAAATTAATGCTTAAAATGGACAAACACTTTTCTGCAACGTATGGCCCACAAAACAGACAATAAGGAAGCCTTTGTCGTTTTTTCTTTCTGTAATTATAATTGATTATAACAAATTAGTATTTTTAGTTGCAATTAAAACAGTACAGTAATTTGGCTTTTACTGCCATCTAATGTCTACCTTTAAGTCTGTGCTGTATAAAATGAGTAAAACAGTATTTGTTTTCCAATTTTTGTTCAAAGGTTCCAAGAAACACTTCAAATACACTTCAATTTTATTAAAAACAAATAAGCCTCAAAAGTTGCAACTTTTTGACAAAGCTTGTCCCGATTTCAGGGCGCAACAATAAAAAAAAAAAGCCAGCACAATCCTGAAAGGGCTCAATTTATATATTCGCTAATTCTTCTCAGCAATGTCCTTCGCTCGCAATTATTTTTGGACCCATGCTCTGTCTATTAGGGATGTGCGTATCGATCCTGTGGTATCGATATATCGATACTCACACGCTACTCATTTGGCATCACTTTTCTGAAGAAAGTATCGATATAAACCAAAAAACGGCGTGTGGGGGGTGCAAGCATCACTTTCAGATGTTTTTGATGACTTACTTAACTTACTATGTGCTGGGACACCCCTGTACCTGGCAGAGTATAGAGCTGGCCCAGTCACGTGACAGGAGACAGCGAATGAGCGTCGTCAACGTGCAACACACACACAGCCAGCCGACAGCGATGCAGCCAGGCATATTCAGCAGGGACGTGCACATGATTATAGAGGGGCAGGGGCTCAAAGTCAGAAAAGGGCAGGATTTTTTTTTTTTGGTCCTTTACACAATATGGAAATTAATGTAAAATTAAATTTGCTAATAGGAAACTAACTACTTAGCTGTGTGTCCTTTGTAGGTAAAAGTGACTGCCATTTATTTTGTGTCAACAAATTATGGTCATAATGAGTTAAATCACATTATCATAGGCTTGGAAGACATGAAAAGCAACAAAACACTTGTTTATTATTAGGCTATTTATTGTTAAAGATAAGCACTTTAATATTGAACATTGAACAGTGCAACATGGACTTTGAAAAAAAATACAAAAATAAATACCCAAATGGAAAAAACTTCAATGTGAAAATCTGTCCTTCTTCCCTTAACTTGATGAAAACACCATCAAGTTGTAACTTATGGTCTATCTCACTTTATGCTCAGACTAAACAACTGAAACGCAATGCAGGGCCAAAAATATGGACCAGGAGCCAGTAGAGGGCTGTATCCTTTCTTTTTTTGGCATTGTGCTTCAGGCATAAACAACATGAATCAAGTTTAAACACAGATGGTAATATTCCGAACAGATAACCTACATCTTATATCCCCAGAATGCTGAAATTATTATTATTATTATTATTATTAATAATAACAATAATGATAATAATAATAATAATAATAATTATTATTATTATCATTATCATTATCATTATTCTTATTATTGTTATTATTATCATTATTATTATTATTTTGTTAACCCACACAGTAATAGCAAAGTCACAATAAACTTTATATCTAAAACTCTACTGTGAGAAAAATGTGATCCGCCGTAAACACAGTGCATTATATTTTGAAAATTAACCCGGTGTTTTATTTTGTATTTTGTACACTATTCCTGTGCCGCACGATCCGCTCTGCTCTGTGCGGAATTGATGTGTCGTGCTCAATTGATGCGCCGTGCTCCGACGTCCGGGAAAAACAGAAGCTGACACATTGAATAATAGAATAATACAGCGTTTTTCTGAAATATTACCCATATTAGATGCTGAATAAGTGGACGGCGACTAGACCATAACGCACAGGTTCAAGTTGCTCCACTGTCACATCTCAGGGGTGCAGTTGGCTCTCTCTCCTCACTCACTCGCCCTCTCTCTCTCTCTCTCTCTGGCGAAAGCGGCAGGCTCAAACAACCCCGTATTACAAGAAAACGTGGAGTTTTTGTACCGCTGTTTTTTTTTGTTTTTTACATCCCTGACAGGAATTTTTATTAATGTTGTTTAAAGAAAAGAAAAAAACCACACACACGGGCAGAGGGCACTTTTTAAGACGAGGCAAAAAAGGGCAGGGGCTCAAGCACCCATAGGGCCCTATGTGTGCACGTGCCTGATATCCAGTGTTGTCCAATTGTTGACTTAAAACAGGCATTGTTTTTTTGTTTTTTTTAGTAATGTTTACTGAATATTTTTGTTTAAATGATTATCCTAAATTCAAATAATTTCCACACAGGGGAATTTACTGTTAGTTGAAAATTGCTTGAGTATTTAAAACAAGATAAGAAAGAGATAATTTGGAGATTCTTCATCTTTGCATTACAGTTTTCTTTTTTTCCAAGAAAATCTTGAATATATGATTGAATGTGATTTTGGTTTTAATCTGTAACATGATTTCTTACATTTCAAAAACATTAGCCTATTTCATATTTCATTAATTGCTAATTATATCACAAACTTTAAAAAATAACTGCAGCTTCTTGCAATTCGGATTTCACTGTTAATTGGAAAGCCCTAATATTTAATTATTATTATATATAATATATAGTTATTATTATATATAATATTTAATTTATTTTTCATATTTATGTTATTTATTTTAATTTTACTTTTATTATATATTGACCATAATAAATGTGGTATAAATGGTCTGTATTTGTCTTGTGATTTGTCTTAAATAATAACAATAGTAATAATATTTTTGACTGACAAAAAATTACCAATAAGAAATTATTGGTATTGGTATCGGTATCGGTATCGATGAAAATGCAAGAAAAAGTATCGGTATCGTATCGAATCCTAAAAGTGTGGTATCGCCCATCCCTACTGTCTAGCTATCTACCAAATGGTCAGCTAGCTAATACTAACTAGCCAGTAAGACACCAGATTTTGGACAGAGGTTACTGTGGCATTTACTTTGCAAAATAATTGTGGGGAGGTACCTAAAGATGGTTCAATACCTGCATCCATGCCCATCTTAAAGCAAATCATTAGCAGAGACCTGGCTTGTATCAAAACAATCATAGATGGGACACTCATACTCCGAGGTATCACTGTACTACTAAAATGCTGAGTTCATCAGTAGTAGAACTACAGTAACTAAAAGTATTTTATTGATTTTGGGTTTCTCTGGTTAGGTCAGGGGTCCCCAAACCTTTTGACTCGGGTTCCACGTAGGGTTGTAAAAAATTGGCTGGGGGCCAGGCTATTATTTATACTTCCATATTAGGGCTGTCAATGTTAACGCATGTGGTTAATAAAACAAAATTATCGCGTTACCATAAATGAATGATGATTTATCAAAGTGTTTGTTTTGACTGCCGCCTGAAGTCAGCGCGCATTATGCCCGGGCAGTGATCACGTCACACACCAGTGATAGAGCGATCTGCTCTCTGCCCACTTTCGCTTCAAAATAAACCTCGATGGAACTTTAAATAAAACTGAGGTAATTAGTTAGTATTGCAGCAACAAACTTTCTTATCAACCAATTTAAAAATATCATCTTAAAGCGAAACATGAACGTGAGGTTGGCGCCGCTAGCATAAATGCTACTTAAATAGGGTTGGCAAACGTCGCTTGAAAAGGAAATCGGCCCGTATTTAGAAACAAAAGTACGCGTTCCGTATTGAGTGTCACACTGCGGTGAGGGAAGTCCTGTTTTGGAACTTCCTGTTTTATGTTGAAAGTCTAATCCTCCTCTCGTTTCAGGCCACTTGCCTTTCCTCCTGTCTGATGTCTTTCCTGATTGCCTGATTGTGCACACCTGTGTCACCCTCCCTCATGTGTGTCAAGACTTGGTCTATGGCGTGATTTGTTCTCCCGTAGTGCAAATGATGTGGACCGGACGTGGCTTGGAGGTGAGTACATAATTTAATATAAGGACAATAAAAAGGAATAAACAAAAGGCGCTCACAGCGGAGGTACAAACTTGACTATGAAACAAAAGACATGCACGTGGGCACAAAAACTATGAACAATAAACAAAAACTTACTTGGCATAGAACAGGACATAAAGACGCGTGATCATAAAGAGGGCAGAGCATAAATGTGCGGAGAAGGTGAATGTGATGTCGCCAGAAAGACCAACAGAAAATGACAGATTTAAATAGTGACGTGATCAGTGAAAACAGGTGCGTGACTCAAAACGTGAAACAGGTGCGTGACATGACAGGTGAAAACTAATGGGTGACCATGGAAACCAAACAAAACAAGGAAGTGAAACCAGGAACTAAAAAAAAGAGTCCAAAAACCAAGCAAAACAAAAACATGATTAACACAGACATGACAGAGCCCCCCCCTTACGGACAGATCCCAGATGTCCCAACACAAAAAAATGAACAAGAGTCATGGGAGGGCGGGAGGGGGACATGGCGGTGGGTCGCCAGGCCAAGTGGCCCCGAATCCACCGAGGCATAGTCATGTGGCGGCGGCGAGTGGAATGCCGCCGCCACCGGCGAGGTGGGCGACCCGGGAAGGGCCACATCCGTGGCAGACGATGAAGTGGGCGCACTTGGCGTGGCGGACGACCAGGTAGCGGCCATATCCGTGGCCGACGAGAAGACAGGTGCGGCGTCGTCGTCATGGCAGGCGTAGAAGCAGCAGATGAAGCAGGCGGCGAAGCTTGGCGTGGCGTGTCTTGGCCATGGTTGGTCTTGGTCTTGGCATGGTTGGTCTTGGTCTTGGTCTTGGCATGGTGTCTTGGACTTGGTCTTGGCATGGTGTGTCTTGGACTTGGTCTTGGCATGGTGTGTCTTGGACTTGGTCTTGGCATGGTGTGTCTTGGACTTGGTCTTGGCATGGTGTGTCTTGGACTTGGTCTTGGTCTTGGCGTGGTGTGTCTTGGACTTGGTCTAGGCTTGAGGGGTCTTGGTCTTGGCTTGAGGGGTCTTGGCGTGGAGCTGCGACTGGCGGCACTTGGCGTCGTGGAGCTGCGACTGGCGGCACTTGGCGTCGTGGAGCTGCGACTGGCGGCACTTGGCGTCGTGAAGCTGCGACTGGCGGCACTTGGCGTCGTGAAGCTGCGACTGGCGGCACTTGGCGTCGTGGAGCTGCGACTGGCGGCACTTGGCGTCGTGGATCTGCGACTGGCGGCACTTGGCGTCGTGGAGCTGCGACTGGCGGCACTTGGCGTGGAGCTGCTAGGCATGTTGGTAGCCTTGGAGCAGGTCGTGGAGCAGGTAGAGGTGGCCTAGCTGGGGGTTGCAGCTTGGCAGGCCGAAAAACCGGTGGTGGTGGTTGTGCTGGAGGCTGTGGCTTGGCATAGCGATGCTGAGCGACCCCACCTGAACAGTTCCCAGCCCTAGCCCCCCCTCAAGGAGCGGATACCAGACGCTCTCCCCGCTGTCTGGAACCGTTTTTTGAGGTGGGTGGAGGGAGGTCAGGAGGGGGGCAAAATCCTCCCCTCTAAATTGTCCAAAATGTCTTTCCTTCCCCCCCACCTGGGCTTTTGTGGGTGAAAAAAAATATTTTTTTTTGACTTGGGTGTGACTTGAGTCCTGGGGGGCGGGGCATGAAAACTGGGTGACTGTGATTGACATGCTCTTATTTCTAAAAACATGTTTTGATAGTGTCTTATTATGTCTGTAGAGTTTTTGGTTGGATGCGTGTGATCAAAAGAAAAATAATTCAGGAAAAAAAAATCTTGGTCTATGATGTCATCCTGGGGAAGCCGGGCAGGCTGCGGTCCATTTCCGCCCGCAGGAGGAGGAGCTTGCGTGCTGTCCGCTAAACTTCCCTAACGTCCTCTGTCTGGAGCGGCGCTTCCGGGACAGGGATGACGCGCCAACGTCCCCGGGCCAAACGGAGCTGATCGGCACCAGTTTGCCGGTCGGACCCCACATGAGATCCTTGCGCTCCATGGGGGAATGGCGAAGTGTCTCGGCTTCCATTGCGCGCAGGACCTCCCACGTTCCTTCGTCCAATCTTGCGGGAGAACTCTTCTGCTGGCGACATCTGTCAAGACTTGGTCTATGGCGTGATTTGTTCTCCCGTAGTGCAAATGATGTGGACCGGACGTGGCTTGGAGGTGAGTTCATAATTTAATATAAGGACAATAAAAAGGAATAAACAAAAGGCGCTCACAGCGGAGGTACAAACTTGACTATGAAACAAAAGACATGCACGTGGGCACAAAAACTATGAACAATAAACAAAAACTTACTTGGCATAGAACAGGACATGAAGACTCGTGATCATAAAGAGGGCAGAGCATAAATGTGCGGAGAAGGTGAATGTGATCTCGCCAGAAAGACCAACAGAAAATGACAGATTTAAATAGTGACATGATCAGTGAAAACAGGTGCGTGACTCAAAACGTGAAACAGGTGCGTGACATGACAGGTGAAAACTAATGGGTGACCATGGAAACCAAACAAAACAAGGAAGGGAAACCAGGAACTAAAAAAAGAGTCCAAAAACCAAGCAAAACAAAAACATGATTAACACAGACATGACAGAGAACAAAAACTTACTTGGCATAGAACAGGACATGAAGACGCGTGATCATAAAGAGGGCAGAGCATAAATGTGCGGAGAAGGTGAATGTGATGTCGCCAGAAAGACCAACAGAAAATGACAGATTTAAATAGTGACATGATCAGTGAAACAGGTGCGTGACTCAAAACGTGAAACAGGTGCGTGACATGACAGGTGAAAACTAATGGGTGACCATGGAAACCAAACAAAACAAGGAAGTGAAACCAGGAACTAAAAAAAGAGTCCAAAAACCAAGCAAAACAAAAACATGATTAACACAGACATGTGTGTATATAGTCCTCGTCTTGCTCTGCTAGAGTATATCGTCTCGTCGTGTACCGCCAGCCGTCTTCCACAGTCTTGTCCAAGTCGCTAAGTATTGCCTTGCTTTATTCTTCGATTTCTTTGTACCCTCTGAAGAAGAGTGATTTTTGATTTGCTAAAGTTTTTTGATCAGTTTTTTTTAGCTAGTTTCATAGTGCTCTTTTTTCCTTCCTCTTGGAGCTCTTTAATTTGTAGTTTTCTTAGTGCTTTATAGTGTAGTTTTGTTTATAGCTTTTTGTCTCCTCTTTGTGAGTGATTTTCTTTTGGTGCAGTTAATCGTAGATTGTTGTTTTTTTTTATTATTGAGATCCGTGTAGATTTTGCTATCGCTATCGTGATTTTCCGCTTATTGTTTTCCGCCCTGTGCTACGTTTCCTTTTTACTCTAGTGCAGTGGTTCTTAACCTTGTTGGAGGTATCGAACCCCTTATGCGCATTCACCGAACCCTTCTTTAGTGAAAAATAAAATGTTATTTTTTTCAAATTCAAGACAAAGTTATATGTTTTTTTTTTACTGGTGCTCAAAATGAACCATGCATGAACATCACCTTGTTCAAAGAACAAAACCAACACAGTGCATGAACTCACAACCAATTACACACCTGAAAACCAGTGTGACTTCTGCTGTTGCCGTATCCATAATACGACGATAGGGAGAAGTTTTTATATACATGATGAGTCGGGTTTGTCTTGACCTCCGCAGCGGAGGCTCCACCGAACCCTTGAGGCCGACTCACCGAACCCCTAGGGTTCGATCAAACCTAGGTTAAGAACCACTGCTCTAGTGTGTCAAGTCTAGAGTTTATAGCCATTTGTTTATTCACTCTATCTGAAGAGAGTTCTCTGAAACAGTTGAATAAAAGCCTGCGTCAATCATTTCCCATCTGTAACTGAGTCTTCATTCTTGCCAAGGCCAAACATTGAGCTACTAAGGGACACACATTTTCCAGTATTTTCATTAAGTAAGTGGCCAACAGAGCCGATTATTTTGTTTTCTTGTTTCCGGGTTGGTGCGCCCTGCAAAAGAAAAAGGTAAATCATGACGTTACACGCCAGTTTTGACACGGCAGTTTCGCCACAGTCGCCAACGGCGGAGCTGGTATCTTGTCAGTGCAGTAGAAAGTGTTTAAAAGATAACATAGAAGTGTTCTGCTGTCTACGGTTTCATTAAGCGCAATATTTATGCAAGCGTGTTTGTTTAGTTACTGAGTGCAGTTGGTCATTCAATGAGGATGTTACACATCCAGTTTGCACCCTTCGGTAGGAGAAGAGAGGTATGTGGCTTAAAACTATTAGTGGTGTGTCATTTATTCCACTTTAAAGAGCTATGAATGTTTATGAAGATCTCCTTCATAAACACAGCACAATTGAAATGTTGCCAGTCATATTAGTGAAACAAATATCTCACCTCTCTTTTTGTCACAGTAGTTTTCATAGTGATGAAAGTTGGAGACCTGCTCTATCATAAAGCTGCACACTGAATTGATTCTGTTTTAAGTTAAGTAGGACAGACTCCTGTTAAAGAAATATGTTTATTTTGATCAAAACTGACAGACGCATGGCTGCCAATTTGTGCCTACCAAACAGTTGTTCACATTCATACACCAGTGTGAGCGGCACTGGGAGAAAGGTGGGTGAAGTGTTTTGCCCAAGGACACAACGGCCGTCACCAGGATGGCGGAAGCTGGAATCAAACCTGGAACCCTCAAGTTGCCAGAACAGTCACTCTACCACCTGAGCCACGCCGTCCCTATAAGTCTCATATAAAAAGTTGTTTCTGTTATTGTCTTGTCCTCCTCTTGTCTTCTTTTTTTTCTTTCTTCCCCTTCCTGCGCAAAACACTAAATATATCCAAACATTTGTGTTATGAACGGGTGGACAGACAACAAGGGCGTGGAATTAAGCTCTATAATCTATTATATATATTTTCTATATATATAATAAACAATAAATATAATATGGTATGAAGTGTGACTAAATCCAAAAGGGTGTATGGTGTGTGACTATGTGTTGGAATTAACTGTTGAGTGTTACCGTAAATGTTGAGCAAGAGGCGGAAGTCCTGGAGGGGAAAGCCATGCTCGAATGTCCGTGAGAAGCAGGAAGTCGGGGGGCCACAGAGGCGTCGAAGGTCCGTGTCCAAGCGGGAGGTTGAGGATCGAGGGAAGCAGCCCGGAATCCAGAGGGGAACAACAATGAAGACGAGACGCACAGCTCGTCACGAGGAAGGAAGATAGATGTACACAACAGATGATTACGTTCTGGCCCCGGATAGCAGGTTGTGCAGGCTTTTGAAGGCAGTCCTCTGATTAGCGACAGGTGCGTTGAGTGCTGATGGAAAGCAACTGCTTGCTGCCGCCGGAGTGACGCGTGCAGGTGCGCTCTTGGAGGCGCATTCAGCAGAGCGCACAGATTAGTGCGCATTGGAAAGCGCCCTGGCCCGTGACAATTTGAGCCAAATGCAAATTAGGCAACAAGAGAAATATCCCACACTTTTCCTTTGTAAAGTAAATCTGTACAGTAGTAATGGGCATCTACATCAACAATACAGTATGATTTGACTGAGCGGCTGGACAGGACAGGTTTTCAAATGTATGTTTTTCTTATCTTTTTTAAACCTGGGATGTCCTGCTGGCCAGATTGTAGACTCTGGCAAGCTGTATTCAGCCAGGGCCATAGTTTGAGGACCCCTGTTTTAGGTCAACCACCTCTTAATACTCTCCTTTGGGCGCAGTTGCGCTTCAGGTACACAGGAACATGTTTAAAACTTCTGGTAACTGATGGAGGATAAATATTCTATTGTGAAGTTAGAGATGCATAGAGGCTTCCCAGCAGCATATATTTTTTCTTTGAAGTGCACCATCTAAAAAAAAATCACTGGGTTTATTAGAGCTCCTTGACATAAGCTCCTTAACTCGCCCAGAAAGCAGAGGGCAAAGGAAAGAAAGGATAATATAACTGAAGTTGGAACAGAAGACATAAAGTACTTAGTTTTAGGTCTTCTATAAAAATATGTGTACACATACACATATATCTTCACCCGATAAAACTCTAGTACCTGAACTTTTTTCATGTGTCATTATTAGGCAACCACAACCGGAGTGGGCACAGTTTTAAATGTTTCATTAAAAAAATCATGACTGCATAATTTAATTTGCTATTAATGAACCAGACGAAGCAACCCAGTGTCTTGGCATTTGAGTTAAACCCAGGGGCAAAATTTGTCTGGAAGAAACAATTATATAGTAATAGGAATACTTTTAACATTTCCAATGATACAAAAAACATTGTTTTCGAGTGTGGAGGTTGCCCTCCAGTGGATTCCTCGGACCACCAAACATCGCCACACGAGCCCGGATCAGGGTTACAACACTGTTTTATTTTTCAATAAAGTCTCTTGCTTTCCAGCAATTGGTTTGTGTCCGTTTCAGGCTCGCTCCAGCTCCCCCCACTCTCTCCTCCCAGCTGCTGCCTTTTAACAGGAGCGACAGGTGATTAGATAACCAGGCCCAGGTGGTCCATTACGCACCTGTCGCTGATCTCGAAGCCGGTCCTGGCACACCCCGCTTCACTGCAGGTCCACAGGCCACGCCCCCCTCCACATTCCTCTACCGCCAGACGCAGGCCGGGAGGGAGCGGGAGATGAAGTCGCCATTTCTCGTAGAATAATACACAACTCACATAGTGTGTTTTCTGAAGTGACTGTGTCAAAGTCAACATGCATTCTACTGAGGTGGCAAATTATGACGCATTCAATCTATTGCAGCACCAAACAAACAATCTGAAGATCCCCATCATATCAATTTCTAGATATGATCGAAATGATTTAAGGCGCACTACACACAATTAATGTAACGTTATTAATATCACTACTACGGATACCATTTACAAAAAATCCTCTCAACAGCCCACGACCAATAATATGGGCTTTTTAAACATCAGATCATTGTCTCCCAAAACGTTATTAGTTAATGAGGTCATTACAAACGACAATCTTAACGTCACTGGTCTCAGCGAAGCCTGGCTCAAACCAATTGAGTTTTTCCGAGGCATCTCCTCTAACTATGCGAATGCACATTTTGCCCTTTCCCTTAAAAGGGGTTGAGGGGTCGCACTAATATACAATGAAAACCTTAACCTTACCCCTAACCTAAGTAATAAATATAAACCCTTTGAGGTGCTTACCAATGTTCCCTCTAAGGTGCGCTCCTGTGAAAATGCGCACTGCTCAAGCGTCCTCTGCGCACGGCAAATCTATGCCACGCACAAAATCAAATAAAAAAATAAGCGCATAACAATTTCCGACACGACAGAGAAAACAGTTTTCGTCATCATTGTTCAAATATTGTAACGTCTGTCGAGACGCTTTGAGGACATGAATTCCATCGATCACTTTACTGAGCAAAACTCTTTATTGTCGGCCATAAACACATCACCAAAACATTAGTAAAAAAAATGATATCTAGCAAAACTGGTCATTTTCTGCAGTACAAACCAGACCAAAACCAACTTTGTTATATCAACAGCAGCCGCTCGCTCTTTCTCACTTGCGCCAACACATGCACAAATGGCACTTAGCCAGTGATGCGTTTACAGCCACACAAAAAGTCGGACAACTCCAACACCACACATAAAGTGTAATTCCAGGTTGTTACACTATGATTTACAAATCAAATGTGTGCTTATTCTAGTGTCATTTATTAGGAATCTTAATTTATAAATATTAATCATAAAATGCTGTTAGTATATTAAATAAATACTAAAAAAAAAATATTTTTTACAAACAGGAAGTTGCAGGAATGTACACATGATCCACTGCTTACATCTCATTGTGCAACATGCAAATGTTTTAATGGGAACTAAATGCAATGTCTGAAAGGGGTACACATTATTTCCAAAGCAGAACCTCCACCCAGACAAACAATACAAGTACACAGTTCATGAAAAACAATATTTTTTGTTATTGTCATTGTAAGTGTGCCTAAACACTTATATTAGAACATCATCTCATGGAAATGACTGCTGTCATTTGATTATAATAATAAGAGAATGTTGTCTGTCTATCTGTGTTGGCCCTGCGATGAGGTGGGGACTTGTCCAGGGTGTATACCCGCCTTCCGCCCGAATGCAGCTCAGATAGGCTCCAGCACCCCCCCGAAAGGGACAAGCGGTAGGAAATGGATGGATGGAAGTTGGAGTTTGAACTTGTTATTTAGTCAGGTTTGGGACATCTGATGTTGCTCACATGGGCTCCACTGAATGCTCAGGGAGTTTTTGCGTTTGCTCACACACATGAAAAATTAGAGGGAACATTGGTGCTTACTATGAGGTCTGTCACACCGCTACCTCACTACCTGGTTGTTATCTACCGCCCCCCTGGCCTTATTCTGACTTTATCAGTGAATTGTCAGAGTTCGTTGCTGATCAACTGACGCACGCAGATAATATAATTATAATAAGGGATTTTAATATCCATATGAATACCCCATCAGACCCTCCGTGCGTGGCGCTCTAGACTATAATTGATAGCTGTGGTCTTACTCAAATAATAAATGAACCCACGCATCGCAACAGTAATACGATAGATCTAGTCCTTGTGTCACCACCTCCAAAGTTATGATACTCCCGTACACTATAGTAATTTCCGATCATTACCTTATAAAATTCTAAGTTCTGATTCATTGTCAACAAGCTAATAATAATCACTGCTTTAGCAGCCACAACATTAATGCGACCACAACTGTGTTTAATATTAAGGAAGTATAAGTGACTTTTGGTACTAAAGCAGTATAGGCCTACTGTGTTGTGTGAACTTCTGTATTTACTTGAGACATCTTCCAATACCATTATACTAACGTAAAGTCTATTAGTGCAAAGAACAGGAAAATCTACTCGATTGCAATTTGAATGTATATTCGTACAATAATACTCGAGTGCATTTTATGAACATTTGTTGCAATACTGTGTCCTTGTACATGTTTGGTATTTTGATTTATTCCTGCCAGTCAGACGTGAGCAGAACGAAGTTGTGTCCGTGTATCTGTGTACTCAAACATCTCCCTTCTCAGGGCGATTACACTAACAGGCAAGAAAAGTGTGTTTTGCATAATATAACCTGTTTTTTTAATTTATTTTTACTCTGATTATTACTAATATGATATTCTATGGCGTGGTCTGCTGACACTCCTAACTTGCTTGTTTATGCCTGTGGGTTCTCTGCCTTCTTGTTCCAATCATTTGTTTTCTTATTATAGTCAAGCTGTCCATGTCTGATTCTTATTGTTAATATAATAGCACTATTGGACACAGACCCAAGTCGAATAGAGACAGAGGCAAAGACAGTGTTTTCAGGATGGAACTGGTGTAAGAATAACAGAATGAAAACCCATTATATTGGACTGTGTTCTACAAGAATAAACAGGGTTTCCCTCAAGGTGTGTTATGTTTATTATCATGAATGTTTCCATCATGTAGAGGAAACACTAGTGTAAGATTGGGCATTATTTCCTGGGAATGAGCGCAAGTTAACATATACAGACGGTATGGAATGTCAAGGAATTCATTGACCGTGGGGATCACTTAAGCAATCTGGAGACAGGCACTGCAGCAGTGGTCAAAAGGCTGAAACAACACAGACTCTCTCACACTTTCTCAGTTGATTGGTTTTTACATTCTTGCAATGGCGCTGTATAAATTTTAAAAGTCAAAGTCAAACAAATGATTGCGAAGTCATATAAAAATATGCACGGTGAGCATACATCATTATTGTGACAGATATTGTGCACAGACACGCAAAAAGTGTCTGGAACTCTTAATACTTGTATTAAATGAAATTATAAAATTTTCCTTACGGCACTGCTCTGAAACAGGGAATTAACTGATTATTTTCTTCTTATCAGTATCATAAGCTTGCACAGTATATGGAATTGGGATTAATAGCTAAACGAAAGGGAAAGTGAAGGAATTTCACGGTGGCGTGCCTTGCGTTTCCCACCTAGGCCTTCGGTGATGTCCTACTTAGTCTGACTTCAATAAATCCCTCTCATAATACCATAATTTATGTCACCATATGACCACGGCCGGAGAAATATTACACAGAAACACACTTGGACATTGAAACCCCTCAACAATGTACAAAACGGGCTATTTTTCGGCGCATTTAAAAACAACAAACCTGCATCAGCAGTTAAAACATATCTTACGTGGTACAGTCAAAATTATAATAAATGTAAAAAAACATTGTGGAGGGAGGTGTGGCCAGCGCGCCTGCAGGAGCAAAGGTCACCGCCTCTGTCTATGGTGCTGAGGGTGCTGAGGACGAGCACTATCGGATCGGGGCTGGGCGTGTGCTGACGGCGAGACACAGCTGGCAGGTGATTAGATTTCACAGGTGGTACGTGTTAATCTAATTATCTGTTGTCTTTAACAGTAAGCGGCCGGGAGCAGGAAGGGGAGAGGCATGACACAGAGGAGTACTGAAAAGTCGAGTGTCATGTGAATATATTGTGAAAAAATAAAACCTTTGTCAAACCAGAACAACGGTCTCCAGCTGACGTGTGTGATCCACCAAACCTGCTAGGAGGAAACTTCCACAAACATATTAAACGTGAATAAATAAAGAAATACAATATTTGAACTCACAATTTGTAGCACCCATTCGACGCTGTATAAGCCAGTGGGACAGTGTGAAGGTCTTCCTAACCCCGGGGTTCTTTTGGACCAACAGGATCACGACACACCCCTCTGATGCGGAGTTACAATAGTCTTTTTATTCTTTTTCCCTTTACAAAGTCTCTGTTGCTTTTCAGCAGTCCTTTTGTTCGTTGCTCTCTACGTGCTTTTCAGCCGTCTCTGGCTCCTCTCACTCCCGTCAGCCCTCCTCATGGTCTCCGACGCTGCTAATAAAGGAACAAGTGATTAGATAACTCGTTCCAGCTGAGATATCCACTCACCTGTCTGCTGCTTCACGGCCGGCACCTGCACACACCCAGCCCGCAGGGAACACGTGGACCACGGCCCTTCCACAGACCGCTTGTACTTGGTTGATTCGAGTAAAATTGGCGGGCATTTCACTGCCGAGACAGCTTAGCTAGCTTTCCGGGTCAGCTGCCCTTGTCTCTCAAGATGTAGTTTCTCTTTAAATATCCTTCTTGAAAATGGCCTTGCAAATACAAACCCCGTTTCCATATGAGTTGGGAAATTGTGTTAGATGTAAATATAAACGGAATACAATGATTTGCAAATCATTTTCAACCCATATTCAATTGAATGCACTACAAAGACAAGATATTTGATGTTCAAACTCATAAACTTTATTTTTTTTTGCAAATAATAATTAACTTAGAATTTCATGGCTGCAACACGTGCCAAAGTAGTTGGGAAAGGGCATGTTCACCACTGTGTTACATGGCCTTTCCTTTTAACAACACTCAGTAAAGGTTTGGGAACTGAGGAGACACATTTTTTAAGCTTCTCAGGTGGAATTCTTTCCCATTCTTGCTTGATGTACAGCTTAAGTTGTTCAACAGTCTGGGGGTCTCTGTTTTGGTATTTTAGGCTTCATAATGCGCCACACATTTTCAATGGGAGACAGGTCTGGACTACAGGCAGGCCAGTCTAGTACCGGCACTCTTTTACTATGAAGCCACGTTGATGTAACACGTGGCTTGGCATTGTCTTGCTGAAATAAGCAGGGGCGTCCATGGTAACGTTGCTTGAATGGCAACATATGTTGCTCCAAAACCTGTATGTACCTTTCAGCATTAATGGTGCCTTCACAGGTGTGTAAGTTACCCATGTCTTGGGCACTAATACACCCCCATACCATCACAGATGCTGGCTTTTCAACTTTGCGCCTATAACAAACCGGATGGTTCTTTTCCTCTTTGGTCCGGAGGACACGACGTCCACAGTTTCCAAAAACAATTTGAAATGTGGACTCGTCAGACCACAGAACACTTTTCCACTTTGTATCAGTCCATCTTAGATGAGCTCAGGGCCAGCGAAGCCGACGGCGTTTCTGGGTGTTGTTGATAAACGGTTTTCGCCTTGCATAGAAGAGTTTTAACTTGCACTTACAGATGTAGCGACCAACTGTAGTTACTGACAGAGGGTTTCTGAAGTGTTCCTGAGCCCATGTGGTGATATCCTTTACACACTGATGTCGCTTGTTGATGCAGTACAGCCTGAGTGATCGAAGGTCACAGGCTTAGCTGCTTACGTGCAGTGATTTTCCAGATTCTCTGAACCCTTTGATGATATTACGGAGCGTAGATGGTGAAATCCCTAAATTCCTTGCAATAGCTGTTTGAGAAAGGTTTTTCTTAAACTGTTCAACAATTTTCTCACGCATTTGTTGACAAAGTAGTGACCCTCGCCCCGTCCTTGTTTGTGAATGACTGAGCATTTAATGGAATCTTCTTTTATACCCAATCATGGCACCCACCTGTTCCCAATTTGCCTGTTCACCTGTGGGATGTTCCAAATAAGTGTTTGATGAGCATTCCTCAACTTTATCAGTATTTATTGCCACCTTTCCCAACTTCTTTGTCACGTTTTGCTGGCATCAAATTCTGTAGCATATTCAACTGAATATGGGTTGAAAATGATTTGCAAATCATTGTATTCCGTTCATGTTTACATCTAACACAATTTCCCAACTCATATGGAAACGGGGTTTGTATATATCTGCCAGCTAATCAACGTTTTGCTCTCCTTCTTTGTGGGTTAAAAAAGTGAGTACTGGTGATTTCACTGCCAGTGTTAGCTGGTCCCACTTCCTGCTTTCGTAAATTACAACTGATTGGATACTCACGTGGGAGTGACAAGTCCAATCACATAACCGTTCACGTCAGGCTACCTAGATGCGCTACTGTCAACAACTTGTGATCTGATTGGCTATTGCAAATGTCTTATCAACTCAATGTCTCCAGTTCGCCGACGCTGCACAGGCGCCGCCATGTTGATTCAGAAAGCGTCCGGCAGAATTCACACAACGCTGGTAACAAGCTAGCTGAATTTGGATTGGATAAAAGCTCTAACATAAAAACAAGCAACACTGGAGCCTAATATGACTTGATGAGAACACGATGAATACTTTTATATATTTATAGAAAGTCCCTGATGGCCCAAAACTGGAATTTCGCAGGTCTTTCAGAGAATGTGACTCAAAACAAACATCTAAACTAAGGCCATGTCCACACGAACACGGATATAAGTATACTTAAACGCATACTTATCTCTGCATTTAGGCCTCTTGTACACACGCAAACGTATATTTTTATCCTTAAAAACGCAGACATTTACAAACGATGGCCAAAGTGTAGAATTCCAAAACTCTCCGCTCAGAGCTACAACACTGCTTTGCTGCCTTTGAACACATTATAAGAGGATTTACTGTATGTTTGAATGTAAATATGCTTCTATTTTCACTCAACATTGGCAAAAAAGACACATCAAAATAGGCTTTGCGACACTCCTGCCAGTGGAAATGACGTTTTGGATACAATTGCTGTCAGACCTCCACCTGATGGAGCAGCTTTGACAAGCAAGACTTTTTGCTTTGTGTCATAAGAAAGATGCAACATGATCTCATGTTTTTAATTCTTTGTTTAACAACAGATAATGAAGTTAACTTACCTGTGTTCCATTTGTGTAGAAGGAGCCGGGCGGGACTGTGCACGCGCATGTAACGCGCCCTTACGACTAAAAAGACATGGTGTCTCCTTCCTTCTTGTTAATGTTAAAGACAGTGACGTGCAGTCAGTGGAGGCAGGTGAGGCGGGGCCTCACGTGCCATAATGGAAAGAAAAAAAATGTAAAAAGAAAAAAAAAAAATTAAATTGTTGTATGTATCCAGTGATTATACTATAAAGTTATTTTCCATTTAACTTCACCAGTTTTAGATTATTTTTATTCAAAATCGCTGAATTTTCACATTTGCCGTTCAAATACTGAGAAGAGACGGTGCGGTGATCAGCAGCCAGTTGAGGCACTTGTGCCTCACCATGGATTGCGGACTCGGCTAACTGCTGGCCTGCTGTGCAGTGAGACGGTATTGCTCTATGAACTATATTATACATTTCCATAGTTTAGTTAGCTGAGGTATATAATGTACAGTGTATTTTGTCAACAACTGTATGTGTGTAAGTATTTCTTGTGCTGAGCAATCATAAAACGGCTGCGAAGACGCACTGGCTGAGGCTCGCAGTAATCCCGCCTCCTGGTGGTAGAGAATGCACCCCCGCCGTAGAATGCACCCCCTGGCGGGAGTGTTATATCAACTAAAGCCCACACTTAAACTTTCCACGTGCAAGATTGAATCTATTTTAAAAAGTTATTTAATAAGAAGCCAAAAAGTGCAAAAACAAAAATGTTCGTGTTGGAGAAGTTGTGAATGACTGCAGGGCCACAACATTAGGTACACCTGCAGACTGCAGCAGGGATTTCATATTTCATTCATTCACAACTCCTCCAACATGAACATTATTGTTTTTGCACTTTTTGGCTTCTTAGTAAATAACTTTTTAAAATAGATTCAATCTTGCACGTGGAAAGTTTAAGTGTGGGCTTTAGTTGATATAACACTCCCGTCAGGGGGTGCATTCTACGGCGGGGGTGCATTAATCCAGCACAACAGCGGCGCATGGACTTCATTTATAAGTAAAGGTAAGACCATAATAACGTTTTTTTTATTTAATGTGCTTTTTTGTGTGCTACAGTTTGTATGTGTAAAGTTAAAGTTAAGTTAAAGTACCAATGATTGTCACACACACACTAGGTGCAATGAAATTTGTCCTCTGCATTTGACCCATCCTCTTGTTCACCCCCTGGGAGGTGAGGGGAGCAGTGGGCAGCAGCGGCGCCGCGCCCGGGAATAATTTTTGGTGATTTAACCCCCAATTCCAACCCTTGATGCTGAGTGCCAAGCAGGGAAGAATGCTGGTATGAGCTTTTAAACATAACCCGTTAACTGCTGCCAATCAAATGGTGAATAAGATACTCTTTAGGGTTCATATGTTTGTAATCTGACTGTGATGAAGTCAGTGCCTCACCAGCCATGAACCTCACCGCACGTCACTGGTTAAAGACAACTTACACTTCATTGCACATGTATCTCTATATTGATCATTAAATGCGTTATAATTCCACAAGAGTTTTGCAGCGGCACACGCACGTCCATGCGCTTTAGGCACTTAAACATGCAAAAGGGTCCTTGGCTCGTGAGTGCGTGCTAATTTTAGAAATAATGTAAACTTCTCCCTACATGTAATATATCACCATGTTGCTGATTAAACATGTTATAATTGTGGGTTTCAGCAGCACAGGCGTGCATGTGAGCTTTAAACACTAAAAAATAAGATTCATAATGTTCCCAGGGCTCTGTATAGCTGCATGCTGGTTTTAAAGATAATGTACATGTCATTGTATGTATAGTATATCAAAATAATAATTATAATAACGGAGGTGTAATGCCAGGCTTCTGATTGGGCAAAATGTGCATGACAACAGGTGTATGTGTTTGTTCGTGGACATAGACAGTTTTGAAACTACACATGGAGATTGTTTTAACCCCAATTATGCATTTTTGAAACTCTCCGTGTTCTTGTGGACATGGCCTAATTAGGGATGTGTCGATCGGTATCTTCTCATTTTTATGAAAAGTATGTGATCGCGACTGCCGATTAATGCAGACACATAAACGCGAATGCCCTCTTGCGGACACTACATTTATGTTTTTGTTACCCGGCTGACAAGCAGCTAGCAGCTAATTATGTGTCTCCATTCCCTAAATCAGGGGTCGGCAACCCGCGGCTCCGGAGCCGCATGCGGCTCTTTGACCACTCTGATGCGGCTCAGCTGCATACTTGCCGGTTTTCCCTGGAGTTTTACGGACGTCAGTGCCTCTCCCGGGGTTAATATTCCCTAATGTTCACCCTAACAATTGAATTAAGAGTGTACCTTAGCGGTACTGCAATAATTGTCCTCTATTGCCTGTACAAATCACATGCCAGCTCAGCCACATGTTGTATGCAGCTTCTGCTTGCTAACGTAGGAGACAGCAAGGCATACTTGGTCAGCAGCCACACAGCTTACACTGACGGTGGCCGTTTAAAAAAACTTTAAAACTGTTACGTTACAAATATGCGCCACACTGTGAACCCACACCAAAAAAGAATGACAAACACATTTCTGGAGAACCTCCGCACCGTAACACAACAAAAACACAACACAGCAAATACCCAGAATCCCATGCAGCCAGTCTACATTATACACCCCCGCTACCACCAAACCCCCCCACACATCAACCCCCCCCCCCCCCCCCCCCTTCCGTGCGTCGGTTGAGGTGGGCGGGGTTTGGTGGTAGGGGGGTGGGGGGGTAGACCGGAAGAGTTAGGGCTGCATGGGATTCTGGGTGTTTGTTTTGTTGTGTTTATGTTGTGTTACAGCACGGATGTTCTCCAGAAATGTGTTTGTCATTCTTTTTTGGTGTGGGTTCACAGTGTGGCGCATATTTGTAACGTAACAGTGTTAAAGTTGTTATATACGACCACCGTCAGTGTAAGCTGTGTGTCTGTTGAACAAGTATGCATTGCTGTCACTTAAGTGTGCACATGTGGCCGAGCAGGTACGCTGTTGGAGCAGGCTGTAGAGGGCGCTAAAGGCAGTACCATCACGCCCTGGAACTCGGGAATCTCCCGGATAAATTGAGAGGGTTGGCAAGTATGACGCAATCAGGCGCAATCGCGGGTCGCACTATCATTAAATTTTCATATTAAGGTGCGGGCCGGGGCGTGTGTCTGAGACCCCTGGTTTAAATATAGCACAAAGCAAAAAAAGCTTTGTATGCAGTGTTATTTCGTTTTAAATGTTCAAGAGTTTTGTGGCTCCCATTGTTTTCTTCAATTTGTGAAACTTGTCAAAATGGCTCTTTGAGTGGTAAAGGTTGCCGACCCCTGCCCTAAATCCATAATATTCACCTCCATTACGGACAATAAACTGTGTATCTTAGTATCCTAAGTAGAGATTGATTGATTACCGGCCGGTCCGTATATCGGCGCCAACATTTGACATTTTGAACTATATCAGTATTTATATTAATATAGGCCTTTTTTTTTACATTTACAACAGAACTACATCAAAAGATACAATATATGCATGATACTAGTATATAGTCTTTTTTTTTTTAAATAGTCAAGAAGATAGTTATAAAGACTGCTCAAGCACCCGTTAATGTTAATGCTCCTCCTAGACCGGGAGTCGGCTACCCGCGACTGTAGAACCGCATGCGGCTGTTTAGCACCGACCTCGTGGATCTCTAGAACTTTTTCAAAAATGTATGAAAATGAAAAAATGGGAAAAATAAATGTTTTGTTTTAATATGGTTTCTTTAGGAGGAAAACATGACACAAACCTTCCTAATTGTTAGAAAACCCACTGTTTATATTAAAAATGCTTCACTAATGAGGGTATTTGGCGAGTGCCATTTTGTCCTACTAATTTTGGCGCACCTTGAACGCACCGTAGTTTGTTTACATGTAAAACTTTCTCCAATGCTGCCACAAAAGACATGTTTTATGCCACTTCTTCTTTGTCTCATTATGTCTACCAATGTTTTGTGCGGTGTGTGAATGCACAAACGTGTGCTTTGTTATTTGAGCTCATTTAATTCCCTTTACTTGAGTCCTCTGTGAATTTAATTTATATTTGCATGTCTCATGACACATTATCTGTATGCAATATCGGCTGCATTTCTGATAGTTGTTTGTGTGCCGTAATAGACCACAGCAAACAATACCCAGCTTGCAAAGATTGCAATAAATCCATTAGAAGAAAACCGCCTGCGTTTCCTTTAACTTGGACACACACATCTATACCTTTTGGCCATTCTAAGCCAGTAACTTCCACAAGTTATCTCACCCTCTGAGAAGCCTCCGTTTTACTAATATTTTCCAATGTTGCAAAAATGCTTAGAATAAGTATTACATTTCAACATCATGTGTTGCCTTCATTATAAGACTTTGGTGGTAGCGGGGGTGTATTTTATAGCGTCCCGGAAGAGTTACTACTGCAAAGGGTTCTGGGTATTTGTTCTGTTGTGTTTATGTTGTGTTACGGTAGCGGATGTTCTCCCGAAATGTGTTTGTCATTCTTGTTTGGTGTGGATTCACAGTGTGGCGTATATTTCTAACAGTGTTAAAGTTGTTTATACGGTCACCCTGAGTGTAACCTGTATCGCTGTTGATCAACTGTGCATTGCATTCAGGTGTGTGTGCGTACAGAAGCCGCACATATCTTGTGACTGGACCGGCACGTTGTTAGAATGGATGAAAAGCGGACGTGACGACAGCTCGTAGAGGACGTTAAAGGCAGTGCCTTTAAGGCACGCCCCCAAGACTGTGGTCCGGGTGGACTACGAGATATAATGACTGATGAACACCTTCGTTCGATAATGAAGGTTGCCTCAGCTCAAAGCCTGAGCCCCGACATTAATGAACTAGCATCCAAGAAAAGATGCCAGGTATCTGGCTTGGGCACATCAGATTAGATCAGTGTGTTGCAAACTGAGAAGTTTAAAGTCCTGAATGGTTAGTTTATTCATTGTTATTTTATTTTCAAATTTATTAGCCTGTGGAAAAATTTAATGATATTTACCTCAGAAGGCTGCAAATAAAAAAGAGGCATTCAATTTTTATTTAAATTGTATTTGATATGCCATTGATATTTTTTAATTATTATTATTATTATTATTATTATTATTATTATTTGAAACTCGATTTTGCATGTCACTATAAAGTTATATAAGCCTTGCTTGTTCAATATTCAATGCAAAACTTGTTTGGGTCCCTATTATTTAAAGGTTAATTTGTTCAACCTTGGCCCGTGGCTTTGTTCAGTTTTAAATTTTGGCCCACTCTGTATTTGAGTTTGACACCCCTGTTTTATAGTGCTACATTAACCACAACATTAGTGCCACATAAATCATGATGTTGCAACTGGTCCAACGGTTCCTCAAAAATAATGTTAAAAAAACAACTTAAAACCTTGTGCAGCTGTTTACCAACAGACTATTCACGTTTAAACAACTTTTACTGCAAATGGATATCGGCTTCGAATATCGGTTGTCTGCCTTTTTGAGTACTAATATTTGGTGTCAGTACAGTATCTGCCCTGAAAAAACCGTAAGGGTCGATCTTTAGTTGTAAGTGTTATTTTTAAGTATCATGTATAACTGGAGGACAAAGGTAAACATGTTACATACCAAGAGCAAGCCAAGAGCCGGCATGCTAATAGCTGAGCTAACTGCTAAGCAAGCTTGAAACAACACCAATAAATAAGTGCTTAGTCAAGTTACTAGTGTAGCTGGAACCACGTTACAGCAGAAAGTAAGCAGATATTAGCAGGAAATTAACAAGTAAATTAATAACAGTCAAGAGAGAGGATAATACTATATAACAACAACTGTTGCTGTGTCAACATGGTGACAGTCAGTACACGACATGTAAGAGGAGGGCCCACCGATCCATAAATTAGTGGTGTCGATACCAAAAGGTAGTATCAGTATATGATCGATACTGGAGTGATTAAATCAATATTTTTATCGCCTAACGACATAGTTTTTGTTGTTTTTGTTAATGTTTAAAAACTCAGGGAATAATTCTCTGCACGCAGGAGGACTGAGGGCAAAAAAACGTAGGATTTGAATGAGTTATAGATGGTAGTTTTTGCTTTTATTTAGTTATTGTGTACTATTGACTTTGTTTTGTTGAAACATTTGTATATAATAAAATAATATAAGTAATTAATTTAAATATTGCGTTGATCATAGTAAAAATGTGCTTACAGTAGTTCAATTCAGTTAATGTGTTACGTGAAGGGCGCATGGTGATGCGCGGATTGTTCTTCCAAGGTGCAGACGGAACGACAGGAAACGGCGTGCAGGTAAGAGTATGATTTATTCCTCATAAATCATAAAGGAACAATACAAACACAAGAAAACAAACAAAACAAGCGTGCCTCTGGCACGGGAAGCTAACGGAATAGCTACACAGGGAAAGCTAAGGCGGAACTTTAACGCAAGAAACACAAGGAACAAATGTAACGTGTTGCATGACAGCAAACAAAAGCAACGGACTGAGTGAGGCAAAAAGGCAGGACTAAATAGCTCTCTGATTAGTGCCCGGGAACAGGTGAGCGTCCCGAACACTAATCAGAGGCAGGTGAAAACAATCTGCACCCATGACAACCAAGAAACACAAAACAGGGGTGCTGAAACAGAACTTAAACCACAAGTGAATCAAAACCTAAATAAACGTAAACAAACTATGATCCGGGAAATGGATCATAACATGGTAAATGGGTTATACTTGTATTGCACTTTTCTACCTTCAAGGTACTCAAAGCGCTTTGACACTGTTTCCACATTCACCCATTCACACACACATTCACACACTGATGGCGGGAGCTGCCACGCAAGGCCCTAACCACAACCCACCAGAAGCAAGGGTGAAGTGTCTTGCTCAAGGACACAACAGACATGACGAGGTTGGTAGAAGGTGGGGATTGAACCAGGAACCCTCAGGTTGCTAGCACGGCCACTCTCCCAAATGCGCCACGTCGTCCCCACATAATGCATGTGATCAGTCTCAGTATTGGTATTGGCCAATCTCAGTCAAGGATGATCGGAATCTGCAGCATAAAACTCTAATCTGAACATCCCTTAAAGAACTGTACACTGGGTTTTACTTAGTGCCGTGCTTTGCGTCTCACACCCTTTGAGTGATAGAAGCCTTGAGCCGGGAAGCAAATTGACACAAGATTGATGTGCGTGCATCTGGGGATGTGGCTCGAAAGGTGTATAAACCCATTTTGTCCTTCTCTCTCTTCCCGAAACTGGGTTGTTGCAGGTTGTTACTTCAGAATTGCAAGCACTCGCATATTTTCACCCACCATTTAAAAAAATATGACCTGGAGGGTGTCATGTTTTTTTGGGTGGTTGAGGTCGTCGGACGATGTTTTCGTCACACGCCGTACAATTGAGGTGGAACTTTATGATTATGATTCACAAAAAATGTAGGTCTAAATGCACTAAAATGAACACCAAGAATCATTGTTTAGGTTTTTGGTCCAGACTACATTACTGGACTGGACTACTTACACTAAAAGCACCCTTAAACGTCCAGTCTATATGGTTCATGTGCAGCCACCATTTGGACCTTAGTACTTCCTAATTAGTGCTAAATGTAGCAAAAAAACATATGCTAAAAAGGCTTCTTTTTCTTTGTTGCAAGAAAGCAAAAGCAAGAGGTGACACTTTACTGATGAGGTATTGATAGCAGCTTCCGCGCTTATACACGCCGTCATAGAAGATTCAGTTGTTGCTTCACTGCATTCTTTACTTTCCTAAAGTGTAATGGTTGCCAGGCAACAATTGGAGTTGTCTCAGTCTTTATGATTGTGTTTGTTTGTTGGGTTTGGATTTTTTAAGTCAATATCCACAGTTTGAGATGTGATTATACAGGATAAACAAATCTGATTTACAGATTGTAAATGATCCAGATTATAGCATTCCTGCTAATTTACATCTGTAGTCCCAAAATATGAAAACACAAACACAGATTGACCACAAAACATTATTATGTCAAAAACAGGTCAAAGTGATGACATGATTGTGAATTTTTAAGAAACAATCTAAGATGCTTTTTCAAAAATGTAAACCGTGGGACATGCTCTAATATTACTAAGAAGTCTGTTTCAGAAATGACTTCCTTAGACTGACAGAACTGTTTGTCCAATTTTGTTTTTCTGGAGGGGGTCTAAAGGTCACCTCTGGAGAAGGCTCTGGTGCCAAAACCTCTGTCAGTCCTCAATTTAATGTTCTTGGAGAGTTTACAATCACCAAGGTCAGGCAGCCGTTGTCAGGCACTGCCCATGCATTATGTTCTCATCGTGGTATTGACAAGGCTATAAGCGAGATGACATTCAAGGAGTGAAAAGTAAAAAATACTGCTGTATGACGAGAAAGTGGGATTAGAAAATGAAATATCAGTTCTGAAAAAGGATCAGGTCACCATTCCAATCAAGTGTAAAACCCAAGTTTCGAACAGTGAAACATGTGGCCAAATTTCTGCAATCCGATGTTATAGGCATATTTTTCGACCTTTAAAGGGGAACTGCACTTTTTTATTTTATTTTACCTATCCTTCACAATCCTTATGAGAGACAAAAAGTTTTTTTTTTCACTTTCTAACATAAAAATCGGCTTGTTCTTGGTGGGTAGCAATGCAGCTAATGGGAACAATCAATTCTACCACTAAACCACTTTAAAAATGCATTCAAAAACTGTCAACAATACTTCATTGGCGTTACGTAACCTGTATAATCAGACTGTAGCGGCATTGTTATTGTAAGAGCGAACACCAAGGAACTCTTTTTCTAGCGTACTAACACATCGGCGTGCTACGGTATTAGCCGTAGAAGCTAACTACAGCAAGAGATAAGCTAGCTTCGAAGTCAGCAAGAAACACATTTGAGTTTGTAATGCACAACACTGTGATAAGACACCAATCTGTACTGACTGAAAACATGAACAATCAAATTACAGTGTCTGTAAAGTATTAGCCCACATTTCAAGTTTTGTTTGTACACAGCAAGGTACGTTTTGTCTGTTAATTATGGATAAGCACTTCATTTATGGCGAAAATAGCTTGGCTTCAAGTTCCACATTTTGCAGCTTTGATTCACTCTCACCTCACTCTCTCTGCTTCCGTGTGATCCAACGTCTCACTCTTCCTTTGTGCTGGCTTCTAGAAGCAGTAGTTCATCCTCCATAAATTCAGATTAAAAAAGATAAGGTTATGAATCCTCATTTGTCCAAAAATAGTCATCCATGTTGTTTGTTACCGAATCTGCCATGATTAGAACACACTCGCGTGTTTGTATCCGGAAGGGGTTGTTGCCAGAAGTCAGACGTGCCCTGCTATGGAAATGGAATTTAATCAAAAGAGTGAAGGGGTGTGATATTCACAAACGAACCAAATCTATTGACTGACTCATTGACATGAATGATAGGTTTGTTTTTATTTGAAGTGTGACAGTGATGAAACATTTACATCTCAACCAAGGCAGAAACAGCGGCAGCTTTGCACAAAGTGGGTGTCTCCTCTCTACTCTGAGCGGAATTGAATGGACTTCATTGTGATTGCACTTAAAAGTACAACGAAATGTGTTTTCAGTACAATCTGTCTAAAAGCAGACGTTCAGTAGACAGGGGACCGCCTGAGAGGAAAAGCTCACAGCAGCACCGCTTCTACGTTGAGGACTTTAGAGTGATGCACGCTTTCATGTCTCCAAACATCCCAAAAAAATTGCTAGATTTGTCACTCGTCGCTTTTGAGAAGTAAAGTCACAAAGAATTGGAAATATACTAGATTTAGCGAGAAAGTCGCTAAGTTGATAACATTGCGCTGAAGTGTGTGTGAAAAATAAAGATGCAAAGACCCGCCTTAGGTTGCATCTGATTGGTTTAGACTGTGTGGTGCCCTCCGTGGTTGGCTAGATTTAGTCAAAATAATGTATGGATTGGTTTGTGATTGGTTCTTTTGTTAAGTCAACCAGAATTGCTGTCTGCCATGTTGCCTTGTCTTGGTCAGTCGCAAACAACATTGGTACTCTCGTATTACGTCATCACAGAGCGGCCATATTTTGTAGCAGAGCTCTAATTGAACGATTCATGACTTTCCAACCGGACATTGACCTCTCCATACTAGATATAGGTCGATTCATAGGCTTGCCCGTCTGCCGTCTTGCAATTCCCACTGCCGATCTTTTGCGGCTCCACTGTGCAGCTAAATAGCTACAGACTTTTACGAGATCTCGCGAATCTGCGCGTAATCGTGTGATAAGGGGGATGCAGTAAAGGGAACCACAAACAGTTTATTCTGTCCTTCCAGAGGAGCAGAAGCAAATCAACTCGATTCTGCCATTCGAGATACATAAAAGCTGCTGAACTGTAACACCGCAGAACGTCTCGAGGTTTGCCGTCCATAAATACTCACAGGTGGGCGTCTGTGATTATGATTGACGACACCTGTTGACTTCTCTGAGCCCATTTAAATAGGGCTCATGTGATACAGTCATTAGACTAGGTTAAAAATGTGACAATGGGAAAGTCAGAGGTACTCAGCACAGATCTGAAAAAAACGAATCATTGACTTGAACAAGTCAAGAAAGTCACTTGGAGCCATTTAAAAGCAGCTTAAGGTACCAAGAGCAACTGTGCAGAAAATTGTTTGTAAGTGTAAAGTGCATGGCACTTGAACTTTTTCATTGGGACAATGAAAAAGGAGGATTACCTCCAAATTCTTCAGGACAACCTAAAATCATCAGCTTGGAGATTGGGTCTTGGGCGCAGTTGGGTGTTCCAACAGGACTAGTGGCGGGCGTGTGCGGAAGTGGCGCTGCTTCTGAGCAGCGACACGCAAAAGTAGTCGCTCTGTTGTTTGTCCTTTTTTCTTTTTGTTTTATTCTGTTTGTCATGTGCGATCAAGTGTTTTGTGTTATCATCATGAGCTAATGAGCGCACGGGCTTTGCGGCCGAGCGGCTCTAATGAGAGGAGCTCTGAATGGCGTTGCCCGAGGGACAGTCACAGCTGAGAACTGACAGCGTGTGTAGCGGCCAGCAGCCCCACCCCCTGCAATACTGCCGTGACTTTTTGATCCGCTGTAGAGGCTCAAAAGTCGGGACCTTACCAGCTGGCATTCCGCCGGAGATCTGCAAACCAAGAGTCCGAGGCGGGCGGCGGCGGCACGTACGAGGAAGCCGCGCACGGTGCTGCGAGGAGCAGTCTCGACAAGGAAGCGAGGGCGGAGAGGAGGGGTGCGACAGCGGCTTCGCCGACTTGGATTACGCTGCTTACCCCTTCCCTCCATCATCCTCATTAACGCACAATTACTGAGAAATAAAGTAGATGAGCTTCAAGCTCATGTAAAGTGCCTATCCGAATACAGGAACGCTTGTGTGATTGCACTAACAGAGATGTGGTTAAAGGATCACGACTTGAACCAGGACCTGGAAATCACTGGTTTCGGGAAGCTTTTTCGGCTCAACAGAGACGCACAGCTGACAGGTAAAACACTGGGAGGAGGCGTGTGCTTGTATGTGAACCCGGCCTGGTGCAAGACTGTCATGGTGCGGGAAACTATATGTTGCCCCGACATTGAACTTTTAAAGGCCTACTGAAATGAAATTGTTTTATTTAAACGGGGATAGCAGATCCATTCTATGTGTCATACTTGATCATTTCGCGATATTGCCATATTTTTGCTGAAAGGATTTAGTATAGAACGACGACGATAAATTTCGCAACTTTTGGTCTCTGATAAAAAAAAGCCTTACCCCTACCGGAAGTAGCGTGACGACACTGGAGAAAGGACTGATCACATTTTCCTATTGTTTACACCAGCAGAGAGAGAGATTCGGACCGAGAAAGCTACGATTACCCCATTAATTTGAGCGAGGATGAAAGATTCGTGGATGAGGAACGTGAAAGTGAAGGACTAGCATGCAGTGCAGAACATATCTTTTTTTGCTCTGACCGTAACTTAGCTACAAGGGTTCATTGGATTCCACACTCTCTCCTTTTTCTATTGTGGATCACAGATTTGTATTTTAAACCACCTCGGATACTATATCCTCTTGAAAATGAGAGTCGAGAACGCAAAATGGACATTCACAGTGACTTTTATCTCCACGACAATACATCGGTGAAGCTCTTTAGCTACTGAGCTAACGTGATAGCATGGGGCTTTACTGCATATAGAAACAAAACAAATAAGTCCCTGACTGGAAGGATGGACAGAAAATCAACAATACTACCAAACTCTGGACATGTAAATACACGATTAATGCGTTCCAGCTTGGCGAAGCTTAGCAATGCTGTTGCTAACGACGCCATTGAAGCTAACTTAGCTACGGAACCTTGACAGAGCTATGCTAAAAACATTAGCTCTGCACCTACGCCAGCTCTCATCTGCTCTTTATGACCCGTGCTCACCTGCATTCCAGCGATCGACGGTACGACGAAGGACTTCACCCGATCACCGATGCGATGAAGTCAAGGTGAGGTCGTTCGGCTAGCGCGTCTGCTATCCTCAAAGTCCTCCTGGTTGTGTTGCTGTAGTCCGCCGCTAATACACCGATCGCACCTACAGCTTTCTTCTTTGCAGTCTCCATTGTTCATTAAACAAATTGCAAAAGATTCACCAACACAGATGTCCAGAATACTGTGGAATTTTGGGATGAAAACAGAGCTTTTTTGTATTGGATTCAATGGGTCTGAATACTTCCGTATCAACCGTTGACGTCACGCGCATTTTTCATCATATCTATACGTTTTCAACCGGGAAATTTAAAATTGCACTTTATAAGTTAACCCGGCCGTATTGGCATGTGTTGCAATGTTAAGATTTCATCATTGATGTATAAACTATCAGACTGCGTGGTCGGTAGTAGTGGGTTTCAGTAGGCCTTTAAGTGTCTCACTGCAGCCGTTTTATTTACCGCGAGAAATCCCACAGCTGTTCATGACAGTTGTCTACATCCACCCCAGAGCTAATATGGTAGAGGCAACATCCACTATTGTTAAACTTGTGCACCGTCTTCAAAGTATCAGCCCCGAAGCCCCCCATTTTCTATTGGGAGATTTTAATTCATGTAGCCTTAAGAAGTCCCTAGGTCACTTTTACCAGTATGTAACCTGCCCAACTAGCATACTTGCCAACCCTCCCGTTTTTAGCGGGAGACTCCCGGTATTCAGCGCCTCTCCCGATAACCTCCCGGCAGAAATTTTCTCCCGACAAACTCCCGGTATTCAGCCGGAGCTGGAGGCCACGCTCCCTCCAGCTCAATGCGGACCTGAGTGGGGACAGCCTGTTCTCACGTCCGCTTTCCCACAATATAAACAGCTTGCCTGCCCAATGACGTCATAACATCTACGGCATACTTGCCAACCTTGAGACCTCCAATATCGGGGGGAGTTGGGAGCGGGGGGCGTGGTTATTTACAGCTAGAATTCATCAACTCGAGTATTTCATATATATATATATATATATACATATATATATATATATATATATATATATATATATATATATATATATGTATATGTATATGTATATGTATGAAATACTTGACTTTCAGTGAATTCTAGCTATATATATATATATATATTTTTTACTTACATAGAAAAAGAAAAAGAAAATACTTGAATTTCAGTGTTCCGGTGGCTATCCATTAGATGGCAGTATTGTCCTGTTTAACTTCTCCGTTCATGATGAGTATATCATTTCGGCCACCGTGTTCAATGGAGAAGTCTGTTCTACAAAATTTACAGGCAACATACACCTTCCCCTTCAAACTGTCCTGGATGAACTGAAATTCTTGTTTCCATTCGTTTTGTAACTTGCAAGCGTATTTCTTCATCTTGCTCGTCGACGCCATGTCTGTAATTTCCTCGTTCTTCTGCTTCGTCTCCTTGTTGTGTGCGCAGTTGTGCACTCTACTCTCTAAAAGCCCTAGATGTTATGACATCATTGGGCAGGCAAGCTGTTTATATTGTGGGAAAGCGGACGTGAGAACAGGCTGTCCCCACTCAGTCTCGGGTCCGCATTGAGCTGGTGGGGGCATGGCCTCCAGCTCCGGCTGAATACCGGGAGTTTGACGGGAGAAAATCTCTGCCGGGAGGTTGTCGGGAGAGGCGCTGAATACCGGGATTCTCCCGCTAAAAACGGGAGGGTTGGCAAGTATGATCTACGGCTTTTAGAGAGTAAAGTGCACAACTGCACACACAACAAGGAGACAAAGCAGAAGAACGAGGAAGTTACAGACATGGCGACGCCGTCGACGAGCAAGACGAAGAAATACGCTTGCAAGTTCCAAAACGAATGGAAACAAGAATTTCAGTTCATCCAGGACAGTTTGAAGGGGAAGGGGTATGTAATTATGTTGCCTGTACGTTTTGTAGAACATACTTCTCCATTGAACACGGTGGCTGAGTCATGAACGGAGGAGAAGTTAAACAGGACAATACTGCCATCTACTGGATAGCCCCCGGAACACTGAAATTCAAGTATTTATTTTATTTATACGTATAATAAAATAAATATATATACATATATATATTTAGCTAGAATTCACTGAAAGTCAAGTATTTCATACATACATATATATATATATATATATATATATATATATATATATATATATATATATATATATATATATATATATATATATATATATATATATATATATGAAATACTTGAGTTGGTGAATTCTAGCTGTAAATATACTCCCCTATTAACCACGCCCCCAACCACGCCCCCACCCCACCCCGACCGCGCCCCCCCACCTTCACCTCCCGGTATCGGAGGTCTCAAGGTTGGCAAGTATGCCAACTAGGCATGGAAAAATTCTGGACCTGTGCTATGGCACCATAAAAGGCGCTTAAAAATCCTACGGACTAGCACCATTAGGCTCATCTGATCACAACAGCATCATTCTGGCCCTTGTGTATAAACCGGCCCTCAAGAGACGAAAAGTGGAGTGCAAGGAGGTGGCTGTGTGGACCGAAGGCTCTATTCGTGAACTAAATGGTTGCTATGACAGCACCAATTTGGATGTTTTTAAAGACTCTTGTAAGGACTTGAACGAACTGAGTGACACTGTGACAAGTTATACTCCATTTTGTGAGGAAATGACTATCCCTAGGAAGATAATTAAAGTATACCCAAATAATAAGCCATGGGTTAGCAAATCCCTTAAAAATTATTTAAACTTGAAAAAGTTGGCTTTTTATCAGGGTGATATTGGAAAACAAAGAGAAGCTCACAAGCTGGTCAAAAAAGAGATGAAAATGGCCAAGCTACAGTATAAAGATAAGGTAGAGGAAGAACTAAAAAATGGTAGTTCACGCTCTGCTTGGAGGGGAATTAAGTCCATGGTCGGAATGCAAGACTCCAAAAAAGGTCTGTCTAACCCCCACAAGCCTGATTCTGTACTAGCAGATGAGTTAAACCAGTTATATTTGAGATTTGATTCTCATGATTTCAGTAATGAACTTTCTGAATTCAGAGGTACCCCTGTGAGCAGTCAGATTCAGATTAATGAAATGGATGTCTGGAGAACATTTGAGCAGACAAATGTGAGGAAAAGCCAGGGGCCTGACTGCATTAGTGGTAAATTACTTAAAGAATGTGGTCTGTTTTTATGTGGCATTTTCTCTCACATTTTCCAACTGTCTTTATCACAGAACTGTGTCCCCAAATTATGGAAGGAGTCCCTTTTAGTACCTGTTGCAAAGGTCCCATCACCAAGGGGGCTGAATGACTACCGCCCTGTGGCATTTACCTCCCGGGTGATGAAAAGCTTAGAGAAAATAGTGAAGCAGAGTTTAATGGGCATGACCCAGGATGCAATTGACCCACTACAGTTTGCTTATCAGCCCAGGAAAGGTGTGGATGATGCCATAGCAACATTACTACACCTTGTTGTTGGGCATCTAGATGAAAATAAAACACATGCACGCTTATGCTTTGTGGATTTTTCATCTGCGTTTGACTGCATGCAGCCACACATTCTGGCTCGTAGACTGCTAAATATGTCCAATATTGACTTTGGTACTATATGCTGGCTAGTGGACTTTCTCACCTCAAGATCACAGAGGACCCGTGTTAATAGTACACTGTCTGATGTTCGCTTATGCTCCACAGGATCACCCCAGGGACGGGTCCTGTCCCCCCTTCTGTTTGTACTGTACACAAATGACTGTCAGAGCACACTTCAGTCAAGGTACATTATTAAGTTTGCCGACGATTCGGTCATAGTCAGCCTCCTGCAGGACAAAGAGTTACACCACGGTCCTGTTCTGGAGAACTTCGTAAAATGGTGTGATGATTCGTACCTGGGGCTTAATGGCGATAAAACGAAGGAGATGTACATTGACTTTCGCCGTGATCCCCCTACCAAAGCACCCATTCTCATTAATGGCTCTGCTGTTGAGATAGTCCGTGATTACAAGTATCTAGGCACAATTTTAGACAATAAATTGACCTTTGATGCGAACACTGACCGTATTTGTAAGAAGGCCAATCAGAGGTTGTTTTTCTTGAGGAGACTGAGGGGCTTTCAGGTTGATAGGACACTGATGAGGATGTTCTATTCATCTTGTATTGAATCTATTTTAACTTATTCCATCACTTCCTGGTTTGGTAACCTCAGTGTGGCCAATAAAAATAGATTGAGTGGTATAATCAAGGTGTGCCAAAAGACCATAGGCACTACCTTGAAACCCCTGAACCAGATCTATCAGGCCAGGGTCATCCAGAAGGCAAAGGCCATTCTGGTCAACCCTCAGCACCCTCTCTTCTCAGAGTTTAGACTCTTGCCCTCAGGATGCAGGTACGCCCCTACTAATAGAAAGGCCAAAAACAACAGATACATAAGATCCTTTGTTCCCTCAGCTGTTGCCTTTATAAATGAGCTTCTTAAACAAGCTTAGCTGCTATGCAGTCACTTTAGTGGGAAGCGACGTGTGATGATTACTTTTTATTGTTTTACAAATGTTTTTAGTTTTTAGCTCAATGCTTTCATGATGGTTTTTATGTTGTATGTATTTTATGTATTTGTACCTTGTTTGACTGTTGTACCTTGTTTTTCTGTTGTACTTCGTTTTTACTGTTGCACCTTGTTTTTTACTGTTGTACCTCGTTTTACCGTTGAACCTTGTTTTTTAATGACTACTGCTGCAAACCAAATTGCCCCACGGGGACAATAAAGGTTTTCTAAGTCTAAGTCTAAGACAATGACCTCAAACACATGTCAAAAGTGGTAAAGAAATGGCTAAATCAGGCTAGAATTAAGGTTTTAGAATGGCCTTTCCAAAGTCCTGACTTACACCCCCATTGAGAACATGTAGACAATGCTGAAGAAACAAGTCCATGTCAGAAAACCAACACATTTAGCTGAACTGCACCAATTTTGTCAAGAGGAGTGGTCAAAAATTCAACCAGAAGCTTGCCAGAACCTTGTGGAGGGCTACCAAAAGCGCCTTATTGCAGTGAAACTTGCCAAGGGACATGTAACCAAATATTAACATTGCTGTATGTATACTTTTGACCCAGCAGATTTGGTCACATTATCAGTAGACCCATAATAAATTCCTAAAAGAACCAAACTTCTTAAATGTTTTTTGTGAGAAACAAGTATGTGCTCCAATCACTCTATCACAAAAAAATAAGAGTTGTAGAAATTACTGGAAACTCAAGACAGCCATGACATTATGTTCTTTACAAGTGGCCGACCGACCAGCGACAGGACCTACAGACCCACCGTGTCACTTGGCAGGCCAGCAGTAGGCCGTAGACAGACGTGCCCGGCAAAGGACAAAGTATGGGAGAAGGAGGAGAAAGCCTGCACCCAAGCCAGCAAGAGACCATACCCCACGTAGGCAGAAAGACGGGACCCCTCCCCCTGAGAGGCCCAGAGACTCTCAGGAGCCGGACGGGAAGAGCCCAACACTTATCCCCCAGGAGAGCACGGTGCGGGCCACCTAACCCAAGTCGGCCGCAGCAGGATCGCCATGCATGGGGCATAGGACTGCTATAATGGAGATGGAACATCTAGCAACTGCCCTGGCGGCTCCTCCCACTGAGGGAAAAAAAAATGCAACGCACCGCCATGCCACAATAGACGCAGCATTAGACCCAGCAGGCCCCAAGAAAGAAGGGATTCCGGAAGGAGGTGGGTGGTGACACCCAGGGGCCCTAGACACGCAGCCCGGCTGCAGCAGCCCGAGACACTGACCCTTGCGGGGAAAGCAGGTTAGGGCCCCCCCAATTGTTTTTATATATACACATATATACATGCATACACACGGAACTCACTGTCCGCCGAGAATCAGCCGATCCATTCCCCTCCTCCTAAAGAGAAATGGTGGATAAAGGAGGAGTCGTCAACAATTGGACCATAAATGTTGGCGATACAAAAGTTTATCCCGTCAACAGAAAAATTAAGAATTATGTATTTGCCCTCTTTGTCAGAAATGGAGTTACGGAGTGTAAAAATAACCTTTCTACTAATAAGAACGACTACGCCTCTTTGTTTGGCGTTGTAAATAACTAAGTATGTGTGTGGGTATTATGGTGATGGCAATTTTGAGGCATCGGACTTGGAAAGGTAAGTCTCTTGTAAAAAAAATAAAACAATGTCTGCTTACATGTTATTAAAATGATAAATAATGTTTTAATTTTTTTCCTTGGACCTGACCCCACGCACATTCCATGTGACAAGCTGTATAGTGGACATATTATACTAAACTGTAACTAAGTGTATGATGTATGTGTATACTTAATGTGTAAGTAATGCATATCTGTAGCTAAATCTGAGGCTATCATGCATATATTTATGTATGCAAAGTGAGTATGTGTATAGTTGTTGTGCATCTACTAGTAGAGAATTGTGAGTGTGTGTGAATTAATTGTGATTAATTCTGATGACGACAAAGTGACACAGATCAGGGAGGAAAAATAGAAAGGGAAAAACAAAATAAATAACTAAGAAAAAACAACAACAAGTGAAACAAGTGAGGTAATAAAGAAAAAGAGAAATAAAAATAATAAACATAATTTATGATTCTCCAAGAGAGAGAGAGAGGTTGGTGTTTACGTGAGCGCTATCATGATGCAAAGGTGTATTGTGAGAAAGAGAAAAATTAAAATAAAGAAGGAAAAAAGCATAATGAAAAAAATACAACATTTACCGTGCTTCAGATGTTAATAATACGGCATGGCTTCGAGGTTGCGGTAAAGTTGACTGTTGATAAAAAGTTTATCCACCGCGATGACGGCGCAGCATCCTTTCGCGATAAACTTCTTACGGAGCGGCAACAGATGATGCAATCTGTCGAGAATCGCCTTAAGGAACTGGTCGTTAATGCTGAAGTTGGATCCCTTCAGCTCTCAGCCTCAACCTGCTCCTTCTGTTTGAAATGTTCAAATTTTGTCACGATGGGTGTCGGCCTCCTATTCTTCGGCTTTTTGGCTCCAAGCTGGTGGACGCGCTGGAAGGTGATGTTCCTGACACTGTCCGCTGGAAGCTTGAGTTGGGGTTCCATGAAGGACTTCACGGTTTCCTCAGGATCTTCCTCTGTCTTTTCCGGTATTCCCGTGGAGACCAGATGGTCCCTCATGCTTCTCGCCTGTAGGTCCAGCATTGCCTCCTTCATGATCTTGTTCTCCCGGTTGAGTTGTGCCGCTCCGTCGGTGAGTGATTTCGAGGAGTCCCGAAGGGCAGCGTTTTCTTGGGCGAGAGAGACGGCCTGTTGTTGTCCGAAGTCCAAACTCTCTCGGATGGCTAGGAACTCTTTGCGGAGCACCTCAAAAGTGTGAGGCGGCCATCTAAGCAAATCAGCCGCTTTCCGATGGAATCCAAGATATGAACAACGATTGAACCTGGCGGTGACACAAAGTCAGGTGAGTCGTCCGGGCAGCAACATTTGGATGTTGGCATCTTCAGGGGCTTTCCCATGACGAGACAATCGAAGCACTCTTCAATTTAGTCTTCGAGTCCCTCCAGATTTGGATATTTGAATATGTTGTTTGCTAATTTTTGCCTTAGTTTAATTTTGACAGATATTTGAATAAATTATAATTTTTTGACAGCCTCGTGATCCGCCTGACTGTTTTTTCTGCGTCACGTACGCTCTTGTGAGACTACAGCATCACGTCAGCACATTTGGAATCTGGACAAATTGACTGAAAAGAAAACCAAAAGGAGGCGTCGTTCCGCTGGTGTTAGGCATTGTGAATATCCGGGGCAAAACATCTTTAGACCAGAGCAGTGTTAATATTGCCAAGAAAGCACAGGACTTAAGGAAGCAGGCGAAAACACGATAATGCAAAAGAAGGACGATCATCAAGGGTTCGAGGGTTGGACATCTCTTTGTGATGGACGATTTAATATACAACTAGATACATGGGTTACAATATAATTCAAAAACGATATATTTTGTAAACAAAACAATTGGATAAGATTTGATACTGTGTACAAACAATTTGATAAGATTTGATACAGTGTCCATACGATTTGATTCTACGGTTAACATTTTTTGCGTAGACAAAAGAACAAAACAAATCCTGCTTGTGCATACGCCCCTTAGAATGGATAGTTTGGACCTCAGCATCAAGTGCTCAGATGACATCTGTTCAATCTAAGTATGTGACTGATCAGACTACTCTGATGAGTACGTCAAACATCTTCAAGACAAACTGAACAGTCTGGTTGTCGATTCAATGCTCAGAAGACTGTGCCAGAGCAACACATTTTAGGCCCCCATACTGCAATTTCTTGAACAACCCACCCCCAACTAAGGAAAGGCAATATGGCCTAAAATCTATATATTAAACAATATTTTATTTGGTATGTAAATAATAATAATATATTTTTAAAATGGGTTACAAAGGCTCCTAATTTGGCTGCTGACATATGCAGTAATATCGTATAATTTCCTGTTGAATTAATTTATAAAAAAATATAATAATCACATTTTTAATAGCTAGTTATTTTTCAGATATTCCATTGTTCCACTCGAGTAACAATGTGATACACATTTTCTTCTGTTGTTTTGATATTTATCGGTAGTTTTAAGTTATACTACTATACTATACTTTAAGTTATCCAATAGGGCAGGATTGGTCATACCAATATTAGTATTGTTGAGGGATGTTAGCCGCTAGCTTGCTAGCAAAGAGGCATCAATAGAAGGCGCTGCTGATATTGACATATATTCTTGCCTTCGGTATGGTAAGCTAACAGGGGATGAATCATTTTGTGGACATTCCTGGCTCTCGCGTTGTTTTTAAGACAAACTTGTCAGCCGATTGCTAGTCTCCCGCAATACCGGGTCCATGTTTCTACTCTCGAATAACCTAAAAAGACATAGCTGATTTTTATCGATTGTAGTGGCTGCTACCGACTAAGCCAAATCGCTCGCTTGTCAAATTGGATATTGGTTTATCTTCCACAACCCTAGTAGGTCCCCTCGGAGGATATGAACTGAACTGTACAGAGTCAATTAAGTAATGGTGTATTCGTTGCAGAACGAAAAAAAGTTGGTGATAGTCTGTCACAATGTCTGTGGATGAGTCATAATTGAGAAGATAACATCCCCCACAACCTGCCAGGAATCTCATTACAGTGACTTTAATGCAGGTGCCTTCCCAAAAACTTCCTCTTTCCTTCCACTCTCAAAGCACTTGACTCAACCTCTCTATTGCTATTCTCATAATCATATCTTTTGCTCTCTCTGTCTCTCTACCTCTCAAAGCTGTTGCGCTGTGCCTCAATGATTTTCACAACATGTGTCTGGAGTGGGGCATGATTGATTGGAGTGGCAAAACTAAAAACAAATCGTCAATAAAAAATGTCGAAGTTATGGTTCCCAAGATTCATAAATCTCCTGGGTTTTTTTCTAATGTCTCTCTGTTCATTGACACACTATCTCACTTGCTGTATTTTCTAATTCTTAGTGTAAATAGTTATGATGAAATACAGCTGTGCTACAACCAAAACAGCTGCAATGTCAGTGAGTTGTCAATTGGCAAAAATTGTCTTTAAACACTATTTTAAAGTACAATATCACTGTTTGTACTAGCACCAGATGATAGTACGTAACAGGTGTTCTTTAATCATGTTGTTCAGTGTGCCTCATTCTGACTGATGCTTTCAATGTGGTGGGAATTGTTCAGTTTGCTGCAGAACTATTTTGAAGCAGAACCCATTGCGATGAGCACAACTGAGGTACTGTGTCGTCGAAAAGCTCGTCGCCCATTTGGGCGAGCACAGATTTATTGGTTTCAATATCATGTCATTATTGTTGTATGGGTCGACTTACATTAACAGTAGGTAAGGTTGTATTTTTGCCTTGGGGAAGGGGAGCCGGCGGGGGCTTCGCAAGAGGTTTCCCCGGTTCCCCAATGGCGCCCCATAGATGATTTTCCACTCGAGCAGTCTCGAGACAAAACTCTGCGCGCGACCTGGGACCAAGTGATTTCAATTGATGGGCAGCTGGTTCGCCCGGGGATAGCGCGGGATTTCCCTCACTTTGCATTGATTAGGGACAGATTATACAGAGTGAGTTGTGACATTTGGACAGGGGAGGAAATCACCCAATTGTTGGTGCCAAAAAGCCGTCGGGAAATGATTTTCCAGGCGTGGTGGGTGGAGTAGGCGCGGCCGGACGATGTCCCGGACGATGTCCCGGACGATGTCCCGGCCTATGTCTGGCGGTGGAGGTATGTGGAAAGGGAGTGTGATCAGCGCGCTTGTAGGAGGAAAAGGTCACCGCCTCTGTCCATGGTGCTGAAAATAGAGCGCCATCAGACGGGGGCGTGGCATGTGCTGATGGCAAAACACAGCTGGCAGATGATTAGATTACGCAGGTGGTACGCGTTAATCTAATCATCTGTTGTCTTTAACAGTGAGCGGCCGGGTGCAGGAGGAGGAGGAGGAGTGGTGAGACTGAAAAGTCCGGACAACATACGAGTGAAAACTGGAGAAAATCATTAAACCTTTGTTTAACCCTACACAACTGGCTTCCAGAGTGTATATCTGTGAGTCTGTGAGTACGGAAAGCTTACAGTCAAATTTTCCCATTGGGATGAAGAATGACCATAATCACAATATCACTAATACTTGGTTAATGTTCAAGTCATATATCAATAGAGAACCTCCCATTGGCTCCGATGTAAGCTGACTTTTATTTACGTTTGTTTACGAGTTAAGACTGCATTAAAATAATACATACATCTGTCGTCATGTCTTTTCATAATATTTTTTTTCAAAAATTCCAAAAAAACGCAGTTCCCCTTTAAAAGCCGCCACAAATATTTGCACATTTTGTAGACTGCTGTCCAGAGGTATATCTGGGATATATTAAAATATGTCCACAATGCAGACATGCTGCCTCTACTGCAGACAATCCCGTGCATATTACTTACGTCACACGTCCTGTTTCGGCATCGCTGGTTTTTGGTGCAATATCTACATAGGTGTATAGAGGCCCATTTCCAGCAACTATCACTCCACTGTTCTATTGGTACAATGTGTTTGCTCATTGGCTCAGAAGGCTAATTGATGATTAGAAAACCCTTGTACAAACATGTTCACACATCTGAAAGAGTTTAGCTCGTTACAGAAGCTACAAAACTGACCTTCCTTTGAGCAGATTGAGTTTCTGGAGCATCACATTTGTGGGGTCAATTAAACGCTCAAAATGGCCAGAAAAAGAGAACTTTCATCTGAAACTCGACAGTCTATTCTTGTTCTTAGAAATGAAGGCTATTCCACAAAATTGTTTGGGTGACCCCAAACTTTTGAACGGTAGTGTATATATATAATCCATTTGGTTATGTTTTATGTTTGTGTTTGTTTGATTTGATGTTCATTGTTCCCATGATTGCCAATACATCGTCGGTGCCTGAAAGGGGATTAGCGGAAAATGAGGAAGTGTTGTGTGTGTGGGAAAGCACAGAGACGGACGCGTGTGCACAGTAAGGAATACTGTTGAAATTGGGCATGTTGTTAGCTTGAGATTGGCAATAAAAGTAAAAAAAGAGGGTCGGACTTTGTGTGACTTCTTTTAGAGGCTATAATACATTTTATTACTTTGTTTTTTCACGTAAAAACCCTTTTTTTTTTAAAGGTGTGGTGGCTATAATTGTGCCGTGGCGGTGAGGTTAAACCCTGAGTAGGACTGGGCGATACTTAAAATGTTGGTATATACTGTATACCACACAGGTGTCAAACTCAAGACCCGGGGGCCAAATCTGGCCCACCACATTACTTTATGTGGCCCGCGAAAGCGTAAAAATAATATGCGTTAATAAAATGCTTCATCTTCTCTTACTAAATATATTTATTTCCCTTTTGACATTAAAAATCATGTACTGCCTGCAATTGCATACATTTTAAAATTCAATATTGTTTTGAGTTTGAGTTTATTTTGAACATGCAAGCATACAACATGATACATCACAATTTCCAGTTTCTCTTTTCAACATGTTCGAAAAGGAGTAGGAAGAAGCAGAGCTTATTTAATCCTACCCCTTTTCTTTACATAACAGTTGCTAAAACTTTTTGTTCACTTCCTGTTCACAATTTATTCACAATAAACTCCATAAGTAATCACAATAAAAATAAATAAATAAATAATAGTAAGAATTTAATAATAATAATTGGTGAAGTAAGTCATATTTCATATGATGAGATAAGTAAGATTACTTTAAGAATGAATGAATGGATGGATGAAATAAATTGAGAATGTTTGTCATGGTTCTTCTTCTTTGTACTTTGTAAACACTTTAAGTTTGAAGAGTTTCTTGAAGTGGATCATATTAGTACATTGTTTGTTTGCTTTGCTTAATCCATTCCATAATTTAATTCCACATACTGATATACTGAAGGTCTTAAGTGTTGTACGTGCATACAAATGTTTTAAATTACGTTTTTCTCTAAGATTATATTTCTCCTCTTTTTTTGAGAAGAATTGTTGTATATTCTTGGGTAGCAGGTTATAGTTTGCTTTGTGCATAATTTTAGCTGTTTGCAAATTCACTATGTCGTGGACTTTCAGTATTTTTGATTCAATAAATATAGGGTTTGTATGTTCTCTATATCCAACATTATGTATTATTCTAACTGATCTTTTTTGTAACACCGTTAGTGAATGAAATGTACTTTTGTAGTTATTTCCCCATATTTCTACACAGTAGCTCAGATATGGTAACACTAGCGAGCAGTAGAGAATATGAAGTGATTTTTGGTCTAGAACATGTTTTGCTTTATTCATTATTGATGTGTTTCTCGCTACTTTATGTTGTATATTTTTTACGTGAGATTTCCAGTTCAATTTATCATCAATCATTATACTTAGAAATTTAGTTTAATTTACTCTTTCAATTTCTATTCCGTCTATTTGTATTTGTGTTTGACTTTCTCTTCTACTGTTACCAAATAGCATTATTTTAGTTTTACTGAGATTCAACGATAGTCTGTTTTTGTCAAACCATCTTTTTAATTTGTTAATTTCTTCTGTTATTATTTGTATTATCTTCTGTGTGTTCTCTCCTGAACAAAACACTGTTGTATCATCCGCAAATAATACTAACTTTAAATCTTTTGTAACTTTACAAATGTCATTTACATAGAGATTGAATAATTTTGGTCCTAGTATTGATCCCTGAGGTACACCACAGGATATATTTAGCGTTGTAGATGTGTGTTCGCCTAGCTTCACGTATTGTTTCCTGTTCGTTAGATAACTTCTTATCCAGTTTAAGACTAACCCTCTGATGCCATATCGTTCTAGTTTTTTGATTAAAATATTGTGATTAATTGTGTCAAATGCTTTAGTTAGATCCATAAAAACCGCTGCCGCACATTTTTTACTATCTATTGCATTGGTAATTTCTTCTGTAATTTCAATTAAAGCCATTGAAGTTGAAACATTAGCTCTGTATCCATATTGGTTCTCTTCGAGTATTCTATTTTTATTTATGAAACTCTCTAATCTGTTATTGAACAGTTTTTCAATGATTTTAGAAAAATGTGGAAGTAAAGAAACAGGTCTATAATTTGTAAATTGATGTTTGTCTCCAGTCTTATAAATTGGTGCAACTTTAGCTATTTTCATTTTGTTTGGAAATGTACCTGTTTGAAATGATAGGTTACTAATATACATTAAAGATCCTGAGATCTCTTCAATAACCTTTTTTATCGTTTCCATATCAATTCTGTTACAATCAGTTGAAGTCTTAGATTTACCTTTTTTCACGATTGTAACTATTTCCTCCTGTGTCACATTACTGAGGAACATGGAGTTGGGATTTCGCTCTATGGTATCATTATAGTCCTCAATTGGAACTGGGTCTGGAATCCTTTCTTCCAATTTTGGTCCAATGTTTACAAAAAAATTATTGAAGCTTTCAACTACTTCCTTTATGTTGTCATTTTTTAAATTTCCGTCTAAAAAGTATTGAGGGTAGTCCCTCTTAGTTCCATTTTTAATAATGCTATTGAGGATGCCCCATGTTGCTCTCATATTATTTTTGTTCCTGTCCAATAATTTACTGTAATATTATTTTCTACATGATCGTAGTATGTATGTTAACTTGTTTTTATACTTTTTGTACTTAATTTCTGCCTCTATAGTTCTTTGTGCTATACATTTTCTATATAGTGTATTCTTCTTCTTACAAGCATTTTTTTAATCCTTTTGTCATCCATGGTTGATTATTCTTTCTCTGCTTGTTACTGAGTTGTATCCATGGACAATGTTTGTCATAAAGTATTATGAACTTGTTTAACAAATGTTTATATGCATATTTTGTCAAAAACAAAATATTTTAATATCATGTATTCCAAAAATATGTTTTGTTGAAATAAAGATAAATACTGTACGTACTTAAATATCTGCTTGACATATGATTTCAAAACAAATGATCAATCAAATTGTAAACAATAGATTTTACGATTAAATTCCGGCGACTGAGTTTTTTTTACTGTAAAATCAACTTCGGTACTGTTTTTGTCCATATACAGTAAGACACTTAAACAGTAAAAAACTGTTGCATGAATTGTTCCGCTAAAACAGTGGTATTGTTTTTCCATTCCATACCATTTATTACCTTTTTTTATGCTGTAAAAAACAACAACATTGCTTTTACTGTAAAATTCTGGTGACTGAGCGGCCAGTTTTTAAAGTAAAATTTTAATATTTTTTTTGCAGCTTATGTAAACATATATATTTTTAATATATTTTATATATATATATATATATATATATATATATATATATATATATATATTATTCATTGTTAAACATGGCCCTCTAAGGGCAACATATGTAAACATATATATTTGTAATATATTTTATATATATATATATATATATATATATATATATATATATATATATATATATATATATATATATATATAATTCATTGTTAAATGCGGCCCTCTAAGGGCAACATATGTAAACATATATAGTTTTAATATATTTTATATATATACATATATATATATATATATATATATATATATATATATATATATATATATATATATATATATATATATATATATATATATATATATATTAAAACTATATATGTTTACATATGTTGCCCTTAGAGGGCCGCGTTTAACAATGAATTATATATATATATATATATATATATATATATATATATATATATATATATATATATATATATATATATATATATATATATATATATATATATATATATATATATATATTCATTCATTGTTAAATGCGGCCCTCTAATGGCAACAATAACTAGGATGTGGCCCTCAATGAAAACACGTTTGACACCCCTGGTATACCATGTAAGTACAGGACTAGCATTGCCAATATGAATACCTTTTACTTCCATCCATCCATCCATCCATTTTCTACCGCTTATTCCCTTCGGGGTCGCGGGGGGCGCTGGAGCCTATCTCAGCTACAATCGGGCGGAAGGCGGGGTACACCCTGGACAAGTCGCCACCTCATCGCAGGGCCAACACAGATAGACAGACAACATTCACACTCACATTCACACACTAGGGCCAATTTAGTGTTGCCAATCAACCTATTCCCAGGTGCGTGTCTGTGGAGGTGGGAGGAAGCCGGAGTACCCGGAGGAAACCCACGCAGTCACGGGGAGAACATGCAAACTCCACACAGTAAGATCCAGAGGCTGGAATTGAACTCACGACTACTCAGGACCTTCGTATTGTGAGGCAGACGCACTAACCCCTCTCCCACCGTGCTGCCCTACCTTTTACTTAATGTGGTAAAATGGTAAAATAATTTTGCAAATTTGTCTCTACTTAAGTAATTGAAATAAAACATAGGATTTTTTAAAATGTAAATAGCATGTTTTGCAATTAAAATGCAACAATAAAAAAACAATGTAACAGTATGAAAATAATGAAATATTTCCCTTACGTTCAACTAAACACAACTGTTCAGGAAAAAAAGTCACGAGTTCAAAATGTATTAAATACGGTAATAATAATTTCAACAAAAATATAAATATCACAGGCTGGTTTTAGTTGTGAATCTCCGCTGTCTCTGACAGAACAGACAGGGGCAGGGGCCAAATGTACCTGAGTGCGCAGCAGACAGTGCGAGAGAAAGGTGCTTTGTTTGCGCAGACCAAAAAGGGGAACTTAGTAATTTGCTGGACATATAAAGTGGAGAAATTCAACCAATTTGACCTAATCAAATTGGTATCAATCTGATAGCAATACTAACATGTATCGATACTATCGATGCGTCCAAGTCTACGCTTCGAAATATAGTTTTGAAATTACAACAAAATAGAAGTCCAACAACAACACAGTAACTTTGGACATTTCACACCAGAACTGAGACAAAAAACATTAACTAGGACGAAGAAATCCTTGAGGGTGAAAATGATACATTACATAAAAAAATAATTAAGGTTAAGCTCCAATGGAAAGAGCGTAACTTTCATAGAATTATTAAACATGTCAGCCACCTTTCCAGAATGCCTTGCAAGAATATTATGCGGCACAAGATCAAGGCTGTTGCTTGTGGCCTTTGTCACAAATTATTCTTGCCACTATATCCCCAGCTGTCGCAGTCACTGCAACCTAATTTCAATGGCAAGATGCAACAGACATGTCATAAACTTGAAAAAAGTTTCAGCTGATGGCAAGCATTAATCATAAAGAGGCGTCTCAGAAGGTTTCTGAAGACTTCACCCAGGGGTGTTTAAACCGGTGGGCCAAGCGCAGCCCGCAAGTGTCTTCTGTGTGGCCCGTGAGACATAATGGGTTTAATAAAGAATTTGGCCCGCGGGATATTTTCCAATCGACTTTACATATCTGACACTCTTGCATTTTCTGCCATTAATAATTATAAATTGTGCTTGGGAGAATTTCAGCACAGCATTTAACTTATATGAGCCAATCCAGACAACCATCCCTAGTCATGGCGCAAAAAAAAAAAAAAGCAACAATGTCAACACACATGGTGACACATAACACAATTATATTAATTATGAATCCATTATATTTGTCAGGCTTTTCCATGACAGTTTGGTCATGTTTTAGTTGTTCCTTTGTGTCTGTCTTTATTTCCTGTTAGCGCTCTTATTTTGTCTTTATTTCCTGCTTGTATCTCTGAGTGTTTTTCCCCTCACCTGTGGCTGATTGGCACCGGGCCACACCTGGTGTCAATCAGCCAGCTGCTATTTAGATCTGATTTGTCCTCCAGTCAGGGCTGGATTATTGTCGCTACTACCTGTAATTTATACTTGTCGTTGTAGCTGTGTCTACTTCTGTTCACTCTGCTCATGCCATAGTCTCGTTTCTTGCCACGTAAGTGTTTGTTTTTTCACGTCACAGTAAGTGTAGTTTTTCATGTCCATAGTTTCTGTCTAAGTGTTAGTTTTCTTCATAGCCAAGTTTGTTCTCCGCCTTGTGCGCGCCTTTTGTTCGTACACTTTTGTTTGTTTTTGGTTATAGTGTTAAATTAAATCATGTTTTCCTGCTCAATGCCTGCCGCCATCTCTGCATCTTGGGGTTCGTCATCAACACACTCTGACAATATTAATATTATATTTATTAGAAATCTATTGTCACGACCCGACTAGGACTCTGGACACAGATGCAGGATTTCTGAAAACAGTTCATTCTCAGAAGGGGGGGGGTCCAAAACGGGAGAAACAAAACAGGCTATCAAAAACAGAACTAACCTGACCTCTAAACTAACAAACATATCAATAAACTCAAAATGCTCCGGCTGCGGAGGGAAAAAAGGTGCTATGAATACAATATGCAAAAAAAGCGCTCTAACGTAGGAAATGCTAGGAAGCTAATCTTAACTGACAAAAGGTATACAAACAAATGATCTCCCGTGGGTCTAAAGGTACAAAGACGTGGCAATGGCTGTGAGCAGGACAGTGGCAAAGGAACGCTGGAGGTACACACTAGACCAGTGGTCCCCAACCACCGGTCTAGACCGATTGGTACCGGGCCGCACAAGAAATAAAAATAAAAAAATAAAAAAATGTTTTATTTTATTTATTTTTTTATTAAATCAACATAAAAAAACACAATGAATACATTATATATCAATATAGAGCAATACAGTCTTAACTCTGTACACTGCTTATTGTATTTCTTTATGAAAAAATAAATAAATAAATAAATAAAAATAATAATAATAATCCCCCCACCCCCCAGTCCGTGGGACAAATTTTCAAGTTACAAAAAGGTTGGGGGACCACTGCACTAGACGATACGAAACACTCTGGCACAGGAGAAGAGGTGGACGAGACATTTATACACATGAGGGAGGGTGACACAGATGGGCACAATCAGGCAATCAGGAGAGACATCAAACCAGTGAAACAGGAGGAAAGGCAAGTGACCTGAAACGAGAGGGAGAGTTAACCTTTCAAAATAAAGCAGGAAATGACAAAACAACATGAAACCAGACGAAACCCGGACAAGACTTTACCCAGGTGTGAAATCTATCAAGTCATCCATTTTCTACCGCATGTCCCTAGAGGCTATATATATATATATATATATATATATATATATATATATATATATATATATATATATATATATATATATATATATATATATATATATATACATATATATATATATATATATATATATATATATATATAAAAAACATGTTTTTACCTCACTTGCAGTCAGCTTTCGGCCCTCGACCAAATTGTTTTAACCCTATGCGGCCCCTTAAGTCATAAAGTTTGGAAACCCCTGCTCTAACCCCTGATTTTGTGTAATCACCACGCCGGCAGACTCTTTCCGTTTTTATTCAAGTCAATGTGTCCGTTTGCACACCCTGCCGGTACGGCATCGTTCCGGATCCATGCGCTAAATATACGCGGCGGCGGGGATTCCTAGAGAGCAGATGCCGCTGACGTCCGCGGCGATTATGCACCACGGTTGTGACTTGTCCAGTGGAAATTAGGGGTAACTCTTGAAGTTGCTGGACATTGTATAATTATTACACCCTTAAAGGTGTTGTTTGCAACGTCCTCACAAACATTTTTCAAAGCAAAACATATAACAAGAACACCACCGGCTGGCTATCTTATGTTATCATTAGTGGTTTAACAGAACACATTTGTTTGACAGTTGTCTATATTTTTCATAATAACAAAGTTTATGTAATGAATTTTTACCGGCCCGAATAAAAGGGTTGGTGTTTACAGCAGTCACTCACCTGGTCTTGTCAACATACACATACAAAAGCAGTCCATGAGAAGGTAACAAACAATTTGCAGTCATGTTGTTGTTATGATAGAATATACATTCAATGACAGCTAAAGCTAGCTATCCAAAATGCTATGATAAGTCAACAACACCTAAAGCTTATGCGTGTGCATGTGTTATGTACGTATACGTAATTACGTACGAGAAGCCATGAGAGGGTTGGATAGACTGTAAAAATACATCGGAAAGTTGGCGCCCTCTAGGCATTTGTGTAAATGTTGCAAACAGCCCCTTTAAATAAAATCATTAACGGCCTGAAAAGAATATGACATTCGTGAGTGTATTTACGCGAGTGTAAATTTATGACCGCATCTGTAAATGTCATCCTCTTTCTGTTCCAGACGGACACAAAGAGAAAAAGAAAAAACATTTTTGCAAACCGCTGTTCTAAAAAAAGCTCTGCTGATGATAATGGACAAAAGCACAGTCAGACTCAAGTCCACATGTCCAGACACAGTGGTGTTTCCATCACTTCAGAGGGCCTTACGCACATACAGGCCACATCTTGGCACACAGAACATATCCAATTAGTGTCAGTGTCAGCTTTGGCTGACTTCAGACAATATGGCCCTCTGCTGATGCAGTCCTATTTGTCCCACTCAGCCAGACAGAAGACATCACTTCACCAAAGCACCCAAATTCATGCTAAAATGTGTCCTGGTGTCCTTGATCTACTTACTGTCGAAAGCACCTTCAGCCATGTGCAGAGTTCTAATAATGAATAGTGAACTAACGGTGAGCCTGAAGGATGCACAGTCAGGAGATCAAGGTTCAATTTTTTTTGTATACAAAGTAGAGCTGTGAAAGTTATACTTTTACTCATGCGATAAATCCCAAAACATTATTGCATTAATCACCCATAAAAGCAGATTAATCATACAATTTATTTTGGCTGTACATGCTTCTTTACCACGTACCAGTTGCCAGTGTTCTGTTCTACATGGTAGTGTGCTGGGGGGGGGGGGGGGGGGGGCAGTACATCTAAGAAACTGATCATAGGCATTCGAAATCTTAAATAAATAAATAAATAAATAGCAACTGAGTCAACAGATCGCAGGTCCTCTATTGCGCCCATTAAAAACATCCAGAAAGCACCAAAAATACTCTATTTACATACCATGACCTGAAAATTAACCAAATATGAGTGATATTGTTATTATAAGCGCAGACAGACTATTTTAGCGGTGCATTGATAGCAGTGAGCTAATGCTAACTTACACTGCTATGGTTGACACGCTAAGCCGGCGGCTACTTCTACTTGGTCTCAAACATGCTAAAAGTAAATTCTAGATTATAATTCATGCATCTCTCACCTGGTAGTAAACAAATGTGGCCGTGGACCGACAGGCTGGTCGACTTTGACATGCCCCGAGATGGCAAAAAAGACAAAGTTGCTGCAACTTTTTTTTTAACCCTACATGAGGATTGCGAGTGAATGTTTTTCAATTACAGCAAGGTGGTCTTGCCGCTGGGCCTTAGGCCTGTCGCACCTCCACCGGTGCCTGTGGTGGACTGTGCATGGCAGGGACGTCCTCTTCCCTGAGGCAGGCCTAAATCTGACCGCATACCAGAAAAGGTTTTGCTGCAGGGTCTTCAGCTGGGGACCACCTCTCATTGATGTTTCGCCCCTTAGCCCAGAACATCTCCCGGTGGTGGGGCAGTGAACAGGGACGTCTCCCTGACACCCCCTGCAGCAAAACCTACTTGGATGTTGCTCCCCAAGCCTTGTCGTGTCGTTTGAGCCAGAGCCAGTGGCTAGCTTTCTCTGCTACTTCTGACAGCTCTTTGATGGATCTGCTAAGGGTGGCTCCACGTAGTCCCAGGTCCTTGAGCAGGCGTGGTGTTGTTCTGCCCACAAAGCATCTGGCTCCCACCTCCACCGGATACAGTCTCACCCTCCATCCACTTTCTCTGCACTCCGCGACCAGGTCTGCATACTTTGCCTTCTTTCTCTCGTAGGCAGCTTCCAGTACCTCCTCCCATGGCACTGTCAGCTCAATCAGTACTACTGACTTCAGAGCTGCAGACCACAGCACCACATCTGGTCTTAAGGTGGTGCTGCATATCTCCTGTGGGAACTGGAGCTGCCTACCCAAGTCCAATTCCATCTTCCACGCCGCCCCTGGTGTTAATAGCTTGGCGGGTGGTCTCTTGCTGGAATGTGTCGCAGGTTCCCCCTGCCTTAGGAAGTGGATCCTGCATTGGCTTTCTGCTGGACTCTGGTTGTTTGCCTCCTGCCAAATTTTCTCCAGCACCTCTGCCAGCTTGCTGAGCACTTGGTCGTGCCACCATCTGAGCCGACCCTGTGTCAGCGCCATTTTGCAGCCTGACAGAACGTGCTGGAGTGAGGCATTGATGGTCCCGCAGAGGTCGCAGGATTGCTCTGTGCCAAGCCATTGGTGGAGGTTTTTAGGGCTCGGGAGGGTGTCATATGTTGCCCTGATGAGGAAACTGAGCCGAGCCTGTGGCAGTTTCCAGAAATCTGCCCAGCTGATTGCTCGGTTCGATACACCCTCCCAAGTTGTCCACCTCCCCTGCTGCCCCTGTGCCACAGACCTTACTCTGAGCTCCTCCTACTCAATCCTGGTGACCTCAGCAACAACAAGGTCCTTCCTCTCTTTCCTGCCTGCCTTGGACCATAGGATGGGTGGATCGCTCCATCCAAGGCCTGCCCGGCCTGTCTGGACCATGCCCACGACTTCTTGATGTTGCAGTCTCCCCATCGCCTTCTGGACCTCCTCCTTGGCCTTCCACTTCCTTCCAGTCTCGACTCTGGCATTTTCATCCGCCACTGCCCTGTCAGAGGAGTCCCTTAGCTCCATCACCAGCCTTGCCTTCTCCTGCCTGTAGCCCAGGGTGATAGATTTCAGGGGTCGCTGGAGTGAGTTCCATCCATACAGGCCAGCAGCTGAGAAGCACCGTGGCAGGCCAAGCCATTTTCGGATGAAAGAGTTGGCTTTTGCTTCCATCCGGCTTACGGCTGATGACGTGACTTCGCACAGCTTCAGAGGCCACATCATCCTTGGGTACAGGGTGAAGTGGTAACACCACACCTTGTACTTCTCAGGTAGCTGGCTTGCATCAATCTTGGACAGGCCCTCTGAAAGCTGCTGGTGGATGATTTTTCCCATGTCCTTGTCTGAGAGACCAGGTGTATAAAGTCTTCCCAGGCTACGGATGGGCTGATCCACGATGCGTGGGATGTCTTCTCCGCTGATGGTGAAGGTGACTGTCGTTTCTCTTCCCCTTTCGCATTGAGAGGCTCCTTGACTTCTGAGGCTTGAACTTCATCCTGGCCCAGGTGATCAGCTCATCCAGCCTCTTAAGTAGCCTGGATGTGCATGGGGCGGTTCGTAGCAGGCAGGTGATGTCGTCCATATGGCTCCTTAGAGGCGGGAGCCTCTGGCCTGCGGGCAGCCGGACACCACCCACCACCTGCCTTGCCCCGATCAGGATGACCTCGAAAGCTGCCACGAAGACGATGGGGGAAATGGAGCATCCCATTGCGATCCCTAGCTCCAGTTGTTGCCAGCCAGTGGTCACCTTCTTCAGTGCAAAGCACATGTGCATGTCCTGGAAGTAGATCTTGATCATGGTCCTGATGTTATCTGGGATGTAGAAGAATTCCATGGCATAGTCTACGAGCAGGTGTGGCACTGACCCATAGGCATTGGCTAGATCTAACCATATGACGTGCAGATCTTTCTTCTCCCTCTTCGTGGTCTGGATCTGTTCCCAAATCATAGAAGCATGCTCTACGCAGCCAGGAAAACCTGGAATCCCGGCTTTCTGGCAGCTGGTGTCAATGTAGTTGTTCTCCGTGAGGTAGGTAGTCATTCTTCTCACCATCACAGAAAAGAAGACTTTTCCCTCCACATTCAGTAGGGCTATGCTCCTGAACTGCTCGATGGTCTTAGCGTTGAATTATGTGAGCGTCTCGTTGGTCGGCATCCCAGTGAGAGTGAAACTTGTACAGTAAGTGTTTGTTTTATTGCGGTTTACTGTGGTTAGTTTGCAATGTTCGTAATAATGGCGTCACTAATCTTACTTGTTACTAATTTACTAGTAACAAGTAATCTAATTAATTACTTTTGGGTCCGTTACAAGGCCGTTTGCGATAGCTTGATGTAACGTGGCATGCGACTTTTGATGTGGTTTTATGTCAACAACAAGACCGCGTCATAAGTGCAGCAAGTTAAATGAAAGAAATATCTTTTTACTATTTAAAGCAACAAGCAGCATCACACTAAAATTAACTTGATATTAAATAGGAAGAGGTAACATCACATTGTAACACAGCAGGCAACAACACACGCACACGTACACAATGCGAATATCTATTAATCTATTTTCTACCGCTTGTCCCTTATGAGGTCGCGGGGGGTGCTGGAGCCTATCTCAACTGCCCACGAGCGGACACCCTGGATAATAATGAACATTTTTTGTAAATATTGTTTTACAAATCCCCTGACATGTATACTGTGTATATGTACATAATTTATCAATTTTTTAACATAATTTTTTATATACATGTTACAGGTTATATATCTTTTATTATTGAATGTATCAAATGTGATGAATATTTAATGGACCACAATGGAAACAAGCCTTTTGGCTTTTTGTGCCATCCATTTGCCTTTTTAAAGCATTACATGGAATCAATTCTTTAAGATGTCAATAAACTTCTCAATCAATCAATCAACCAAACAACAAATCAATGATTGAAGTGACAAACTTGCCATCCAAATTTTACACCGTTTGTGACAAGAAGATATCATAGCCATCGAAGCACATTCAATCTATTTATTAAGTAGAGGCAGCACAATTCGGTGAAAAGATTCACAAGAGCTGGAGTCTGTCATGTCTGTGTGGTCATGTTTTGTTTTGGTTATGTTCGGTTTGGTTTTTGAACTCTTTGTGCACTCTTGTTTGTTTTGTTTCCATGACAACCCATTAGTTTTCACCTGTCCTCATGTCACGCACCTGTCTCACGTTTTGCACTCGCGCACCTGTCACTAATCATTTCGGTATTATTTAAGCTTTCAGTTGCCAGGCAGTCTGTCTGGCGACATTAACTCTGTTACCCCTGTTTACCTCTGTTACCTGATGCCACTCATGTTTTCCATAGTTTATGCTGATCTTCTCACGTCATAGTAAGTGTCTGTTGTATATTTCATGTTCATAGTTTTTGCCTTTGTGCTAGTCTTTTGTTTTCATTAGCCAAGTTTGCACCTCCGCCTTTGCGCGCGCCTTTAGTTTTGTACCTTTTGTTAGTGTTAAAATAAAATCATGTATTTACCTCCAAGCCATGTCCGATCCAACTTTACTTGCATCTCGGGAAAACAAACACCCCACAGTAGTGATGGTATCGGCAGTTCTTTTGACTGTACTGAATCACTAGAATCAGTTCCTTAAATTGATTCGTTCAAAAAAATTTGTTCACCGAATTCCCCCCCCCCCCCAAAAAAAAGGGGGGGGCGTGCGTAGTACAGAAAGTACAGTGCAGACATTCGCGGGAGAAGCACTGCGTAGGGACTCGCGTTAATCTAACAACAACAACAGTTGCAGTAGAAGGGATAATAATAATAATAATAATAATAATAATAATAATAATAATAATAATAATAATAATATGAATCAGAATTGATCCCCAAGGAGACATTTATTTTTGTTACAATAACTGTGTAAATAATAGCCTATGTATGTGTACATACATTAGTTATTATTTGTATTTTAAATCTTCTCAAAACAGCCTGCCCTACACTTAAACCCCCGCCCCTTCTTTCTGTCTCCTCTACTAGTCTACTCTCATAACTTTATGTGTTGAGATAATGGGGACGTGTGTTTGTTTTCATGTGGCTTGTTTTCATGGGATCGGCAGTTCTTTTGACTGTACTGAATCACTAGAATCAGTGACTGACAACTCCACACTGTGGCCGCAGTTCAGTACGTGAACCGAATCACTTCTGTAGTTCTTTTGACTGTACGAATCACTAGAATCAGTGACTGACAACGCCACACTGTGGCCGCAGTTCAGTACGTGAACCGAATCACTTCTGCAGTTCTTTTGACTGTACGAATCACTAGAATCAGTGACTGACAACGCCACACTGTGGCCGCAGTTCAGTACGTGAACCGAATCACTTCTGCAGCAGCAGTACAGTTTAATTGCAAATCAGCATTATTATAATGATGATGATAGCTACTAAACAACAACAACAGTTGCAGTAGAATGGATGATAATAATAATAATAATAATAATATGAATCAGAATTGATCCCCAAGGAGAAATTTATTTTTGTTACAATAACTGTGTAAATAATAGCCTATGTATGTGTACATACATTAGTTATTATTTTTATTTTAAATCTTCTCAAAACAGCCTGCCCTACTCTTTACCCTCCGCCCCTCCCCCTCGCGTCGCTGCTGCTCAGCCTGCACGGACTTTCTACTAGTCTACTCTCATAACTTTATGTGTTGAGATAATGGGGACGTGTGTTTGTTTTCATGTGGCTTGAGTCAACATTAGTCGTTAGCTTGGAGAATGAATGGAGAACGGATGCCAATGGCATGAAACATATCCCCGCGACGGGAGGAGAATCACTCGCGGCATTGGGGCAAGCAGAGCAGAGCGCGAGAGCGTTGTCGTTCACTGAGTGATTCATGTCGTTAATCCGCGGTAAATGAATTGTTCGCTCAGTCCCTCCCCCCGCCCTCTCATTGGCTGCGTCGTTCGCCGACGTCGAGGGTTCAGTGAGTCACAGAATGCGCCAGTTCCACTCATACCGGCATGGTCGCGGCGGAGCTCAACTGAACTGAGAAAGGAACGAATCAGTTCATGAAGTGATTCGGTTCAGTACGTTCACTCAAAAGATTCGTTCGAAAGAACGAAACGTTCGCGAACGACACAACACTACCCCACAGTCCACGCCGTTATGACAGCGTCAGAACCGACAAACTGACGCTGCTAACTGCTAAAGCTAACAACAAAATCCTTATGAGAGACAGGACGACAAAAGGTTTTTTATTATTTATTTTGGATTCTAACATGTAATAACCGCCAACAATACTTAATTTACGTTCCGTGACCTGTATAGTAACTAAGCTGTAGCGACATTGTTGTTGTAAATACGAACACTGACGAAGTGTTTTTCCAGCGTAGTAACATATTGCCTTGTGACGGCATGCTACAGCATTGGCTGTAAGCTGGCTATGGCAAGAGGTAAGCTATAGCTTCTGCATCAGCAGCTAAAGTTAAAATACCAATGATTGTCACACACATGAGGTGTGGCGAAATTATTCTCTGCATTTGACCCATCACCCTTGATCACCCCCTAGTAGGTGAGCGTAGCAGTGAGCAGTAGCGGTGGCCGCGCCCTGGAATCATTTTTGGTGATTTAACCCCCAATTCCAACCCTTGATGCTGAGTGTCAAGCAGGGAGGTAATGGGTCCCATTTTTATAGTCTTTGGTATGACTCGATAGGACACCAATCTGTACAGACTGAAAAACATGAACAATCATATTTATACACAGCCAGCTCGACAGCGTATGTACTGTAGCAGCACGTCATGCATGTGTCGTGATCAATATTATAGTAACTGACTCAATGAGCAGTCGTGCGTTTGGTCCAGCTGGCCAGGGACGTTTCCAATTTGATTTTGGGTAAGCACGTCATTGGCTTCAAGTTCCACATTTACAGCGTCAAGTCACGCCCACCTCACTCTCTTGGCTTTTGTCTGTTCCAACATTCAGCCTCTCTTCGTGTTCACTTTTATAACCGGCAGTTCATCCTCCGTATATTCAGCTTCAAAAAGATTAGGTTTGTCCAAAAACTGTAATTTTGGTTGTCTATTTCCAAGTCTGCCATGATTAGGTAGGTAGGTAGTCAATTGTTACCATAGTGACAGGGACTGTTTTGAAAGACTGTATCCTTACTGTCATGTCTGTTCATGTTTTTGTTTTGGCCATGTGTTTGTTTTTTTTACTCTTTTTAGTTCCTGGTTGCACTTCCTTGTTTGTTCGTTTCCATAGCAACTCATTAGTTTTCACCTGTCCTTTCACGCACCTGCTTCACCTTTTGAGTCACGCACCTGTTTTCACTGATCATGTCACTATTTAAATCTGTCTGTTTCTGTTGTTCGTCCTGGCGACCTCGCACTTTTTCATCCCTCTACTTCATGTCATGTTCACAGTTCTTTGCCAAGTAAGTTTTTGTTTATTACTGCCACAGTTTGTGTTTTTGTTTTATTGTTCATAGTTTCTGCCTTTGTGCAAGTTTTGTGTTTATACCCAAGTTTTGTATTTCCGCCATTGTGCGCGCCTTTTGTTTGCTTCCTTTTTTTGTAGTTTATTAGTGTTAAAATAAATCATGTATTTAAATTCACGCCTTGCCCGCGCCAATTTTCCCTTGCTTTCTGGAGAAACAAGTCGTGACAGTAGGTCGCCAGCATAAGAGTTTCTCCGCAAGAAAGTTGGACAGTTTTGACGAGGCAGCGTGGGAGGTCCTCCGCGCGATGGAGGAAGAGACGCTGCGTTATTCCTCTGGGAAGCGCAGAGACCTGATGTGGGGGACAGATGGAAATCTGGTGCCATTGAGCTCCATTTGGTCAGAGGACGGTGCTGCGTCACCGCAGTCCCGGAAGCGCCGCTCCAGACCAAGGACATCAGGGAAGGCGAGCGGACAGCACGCGGCGCTGCCGCAGGCTCCTCCCACTCCGGGCGGAAGCAGGTTGCTGCCAGCTCCGCAGCTCCAAAATGACATTTCAGACCAGGATTTTTTTTTCAACTCTTTTACTTTTGATCACCCGCCTCCAACAAAAGACTCAAAGAACAAGATAAAACACTACCAAAACATGATCTTGAACATCAGGTCTAATCAGTCACAGCCATTTGAATTTTATGCCCCGCCCCCCAGGACTCAAGCCACGCCCAAGTCACACAAAAAAATTTCACCCACAAAAGCCCAGGTGCGGGGGAAAGAAAGACTTTTTGGACAATTTAGAGGGGAGGATTTTTCCCCCCTCCTCACCTCCCTCCACCCACCCCAAATAACGGTTCCAGACAGCGGGGAGCGCGTCTGGTATCCGCTCCTTGAGGGGGGGTGCTAGGGCTGGGAATTGTTCAGGTGGGGTGGCTCAGCATTGCCACGCCAAGCCGCAACTTCCGGTTCGGCCACCACCACCAGTCTTTCGTCACGCCAAGCCACAGCCTCCAGCACAACCACCACCACCAGTCTTTCGTCACGCCAAGCCACAGCCTCCAGCACGACCACCACCAGCAGTCTTTCGTCACGCCAAACCACAGCCTCCAGCATGACCACCACCACCAGTCTTTCGTCACGCCAAGCCACAGCCTCCAGAACGACCACCACCACCAGTCTTTCGGCCTGCCAAGCCGCAACCCCCAGCTAGGCCACCTCCACCTGCTCCACGCCCTGCTCCAAGGCGATCAACGGGCCCAGCTCCACGCCAAGCGCCACCAGTCGCAGCTCCATGCCAAGCGCCACCAGTCGCAGCTCCACGCCGCCAAGTGCCGCCAGTAGTAGCACCACGCCAAGCTCCGTTACCTGCTCCACGACGCCAAGTGCCGCCAGTCGCACCCCCATGCCAAGACCCCTCAAGCCAAGACCAAGACCCCTCAAGCCAAGACCAAGACCCTCGCCAAGACCAAGACCCTCGCCAAGACCAAGCACCCCCATGCCAAGACCAAGCACCCCCATGCCAAGACTCCCCAAGCCAAGACCAAGAACCACCATGCCAAGACCAAGACCCTCCAAGTGACCAAGACCCTCCAAGTGACCAAGACCAAGACCAACCATGCCAAGACCAAGATCCCCCACGCCAAGACCAAGATCCCCCACGCCAAGACCAAGACCCCCCACGCCAAGCTTCGCCGCCTGACGCGCCACGCCAAGCTTCGCCGCCTGACGCGCCACGCCAAGCTTCGCCGCCTGCCATGATGACGACGCGCCAGCCTCCTCGTCTGCCACGGTTTTGGCCACTACCTGGTCGTCCGCCACGCCAAGTGCGCCCACCTGATCGTTGGCCACGCATGTGGCCCTTCCCGGGTTGCCCACCTCGCCTGTGCGCCGCCGCCACATGACTATGCCTCGGTGGATTCGGGGCCACTTGGCCTGGCGACCCACCGCCATGTCCCCCTCCCGCCCTCCCATGACTCTGGATCCTGTTCTGTTTTTTTGGACATCTGGGATCTGTCCATAAGGGGGCGGGGGGGTTCTGTCATGTCTGTTCATGTTTTTGTTTTGGCCATGTGTTTGTTTTTTTGACTCTTTTTAGTTCCTTGTTGCACTTCCTTGTTTGTTCGTTTCCAAAGCAACTCATTAGTTTTCACCTGTCCTGTCACGCACCTGCTTCACGTTTTGAGTCACGCACCTGTTTACACTGATCATGTCACTATTTAAATCTGTCTGTTTCTGTTGTTCGTCCTGGCGACCTCGCACTTTTTCATCCCTCTACTTCATGTCATGTTCACAGTTCTTTGCCAAGTAAGTTTTTGTTTATTAATGCCACAGTTTGTGTTTTTGTTTTATTGTTCATAGTGTCTGCCTTTCTTTCTTGGTCTTGGTCACCTCCTCTCTGAGCTGCCACCTTACGGTGGTAGAGGAGTTTGCGTGTCCCAATGATCCTAGGAGCTATGTTGTCCGGGGGCTTTATGCCCCCTGGTAGGGTCTCCCAAGACAAACTGGTCCTAGGTGAGGGATCAGACAAAGAGCAGCTCGAAGACCTCAATGAGAAATAAAAACTATGGACCCAGATTTCCCTCGCCCGGACGCGGGTCACCGGGGCCCCCCTCTGGAGCCAGGCCCGGAGGTGGGGCACGATGGCGAGCGCCTGGTGGCCGGGCCTGTCCCCACGGGGCCCGGCCGGGCACAGCCCGAAGAGGCAACGTGGGTTCCCCCTCCAATGGGCTCACCACCCATAGCAGTGGTCATAGAGGTCGGGTGCGATGTGAGCTGGGCGGCAGCCGGAGGCAGGGCACTTGGCGGTCCAATCCTCGGCTACAGAAGCTAGCTCTTGGGACGTGGAACGTCACCTCGCTGGGGGGTAAGGAGCCTGAGCTAGTGCGCAAGGTGGAGAAGTTCCGACTAGACATAGTCGGACTCACTTCGACGCACAGCAAGGGCTCTGGAACCAGTTCTCTCGAGAGGGGCTGGACTCTCTTCTACTCTGGCGTTGCCGGCAGTGAGAGGCGACGGGCTGGGGTGGCAATTCTTGTTGCCCCCCGGCTCAGAGCCTGCATGTTGGAGTTCAACCCGGTGGACGAGAGGGTAGCTTCCCTCCGCCTTCGGGTGGGGGAACGGGTCTTGACTGTGGTTTGCGCTTACGTGCCAAACCGCAGCTCAGAGTACCCACCCTTTTTGGATTCACTCGAGGGAGTACTTGAGAGTGCTCCCCCGGGTGATTCCCTCGTTCTACTGGGGGACTTCAACGCTCATGTTGGCAGCGACAGTGAAACCTGGAGAGGCGTGTTTGGGAAGAATGGCTGCCCGGATCTGAACCCGAGCGGTGTTTTGTTATTGGACTTTTGTGCCCGTCACAGATTGTCCATAACGAACACCATGTTCAAACATAAGGGTGTCCATATGTGCACTTGGCACCAGGACACCCTAGGCCGCAGTTCCATGATCGACTTTGTAGTTGTGTCGTCGGATTTGCGGCCTCATGTTTTGGACACTCGGGTGAAGAGAGGGGCGGAGCTTTCTACCGATCACCACCTGGTGGTGAGTTGGCTGCGATGGTGGGGGAGGATGCCGGACAGACCTGGCAGGCCCAAACGCATTGTGAGGGTTTGCTGGGAACGTCTGGCAGAGTCTCCTGTCAGAGAGAGTTTCAATTCCCACCTCCGGAAGAACTTTGAACATGTCACGAGGGAGGTGCTGGACATTGAGTCCGAATGGACCATGTTCCGCACCTCTATTGTCGAGGCGGCTGATTGGAGCTTTGGCCGCAAGGTAGTTGGTGCCTGTCGTGGCGGTAATCCTAGAACCCGTTGGTGGACACCGGCGGTGAGGAATGCCGTCAAGCTGAAAAAGGAGTCCTATCGGGTTCTTTTGGCTCATAGGACTCCTGAGGCAGCGGACAGGTACCGACAGGCCAAGCGGTGTGTGGCTTTGGCGGTCGCGGAGGCAAAAACTCGGACATGGGAGGGGTTCGGGGAAGCCATGGAAAACGACTTCCGGACGGCTTCGAAGCGATTCTGGACCACCATCCACCGCCTCAGGAGGGGGAAGCAGTGCACTATCAACACCGTGTACGGTGAGGATGGTGTTCTGCTGACCTCGACTGCGGATGTTGTGGATCGGTGGAGGGAATACTTCGAAGACCTCCTCAATCCCACCAACACGTCTTCCTATGAGGAAGCAGTGCCTGGGGAATCTGTGGTGGGCTCTCCTATTTCTGGGGCTGAGGTTGCTGAGGTAGTTAAAAAGCTCCTCGGTGGCAAGGCCCCGGGGGTGGATGAGACCCGCCCGGAGTTCCTTAAGGCTCTGGATGCTGTGGGGCTGTCTTGGTTGACAAGACTCTGCAGCATCGCGTGGACATCGGGGGCGGTACCTCTTGATTGGCAGACCGGGGTGGTGGTTCCTCTCTTTAAGAAGGGGAACCGGAGGGTGTGTTCTAACTATCGTGGGATCACACTCCTCAGCCTTCCCGGTAAGGTCTATTCAGGTGTGCTGGAGAAGAGGCTACGCCGGATAGTCGAACCTTGGATTCAGGAGGAACAGTGGGGTTTTCGTCCTGGTCGTGGAACTGTGGACCAGCTCTATACTCTCGGCAGGGTCCTTGAGGGTGCATGGGAGTTTGCCCAACCAGTCTACATGTGTTTTGTGGACTTGGAAAAGGCATTCGACCGTGTCCCTCGGGAAGTCCTGTGGGGTGTGCTCAGAGAGTATGGGGTTTCGGACTGTCTGATTGTGGCGGTCCGCTCCCTGTATGATCAGTGCCAGAGTTTGGTCCGCATTGCCGGCAGTAAGTCGGACACGTTTCCAGTGAGGGTTGGACTCTGCCAAGGCTGCCCTTTGTCACCGATTCTGTTCATAACTTTTATGGACAGAATTTCTAGGCGCAGTCAAGGCGTTGAGGGGATCTGGTTTGGTGGCTGCAGGATTAGGTCTCTGCTTTTTGCAGATGATGTGGTCCTGATGGCTTCATCTGGCCAGGATCTTCAGCTCTCGCTGGATCGGTTCGCAGCTGAGTGTGAAGCGACTGGGATGAGAATCAGCACCTCCAAGTCCGAATCCATGGTTCTCGCCCGGAAAAGGGTGGAGTGCCATCTCCGGGTTGCGGAGGAGACCCTGCCACAAGTGGAGGAGTTCAAGTACCTCGGAGTCTTGTTCACGAGTGAGGGAAGAGTGGATCGTGAGATCGACAGGCGGATCGGTGCGGCGTCTTCAGTAATGCGGACGCTGTATCGATCCGTTGTGGTGAAGAAGGAGCTGAGCCGGAAGGCAAAGCTCTCAATTTACTGATTGATCTACGTTCCCAACCTCACCTATGGTCATGAGCTTTGGGTTTTGACCGAAAGGACAAGATCACGGGTACAAGCGGCCGAAATGAGTTTCCTCCGCCGGGTGGCGGGGCTCTCCCTTAGAGATAGGGTGAGAAGCTCTGCCATCCGGGGGGAGCTCAAAGTAAAGCCGCTGCTCCTCCACATCGAGAGGAGCCAGATGAGGTGGTTCGGGCATCTGGTCAGGATGCCACCCGAACGCCTCCCTAGGGAGGGGTTTAGGGCATGTCCGACCGGTAGGAGGTCACAGGGAAGACCCAGGACACGTTGGGAAGACTATGTCTCCTGGCTGGCCTGGGAACGCCTCGGGATCCCTCGGGAGGAGCTGGACAAAGTGGTTGGGGAGAGGAAAGTCTGGGCTTCCCTGCTTAAGCTGCTGCCCCCGCGACCCGACCTCAGATAAACGGAAGAAGATGGATGGATGGATGGATGGATGGATGGTTTCTGCCTTTGTGCAAGTTTTGCGTTTATACCCAAGTTTTGTATTTCCGCCATTGTGCGCGCCTTTTGTTTGCTTCCTTTTTTTGTAGTTTATTAGTGTTAAAATAAATCATGTATTTAAATTCACGCCTTGTCCGCGCCAATTTTCCGTTGCCTTCTGGAGAAACAAAACCCAAGAATCAAGTCGTGACACTTACTGTTTGTTTTGTATGTAATATTTAATATTACATTACTATTGAAATAATGAACATACAATCCAACCATGGTGACAGCGCATTCAAACATAACAGTACAGTTCATGTAGCGACAAGCTTCACTACATGATAACTTGTATTTTAGCCCACTACATTTTCCTAGAAGCCTGCCCAACACTGGGAATAAAGTACAGTACTCAGTGGGTAATGAGAAATTAATTGAGAACATGAAGTACAAGTCCTAATGTTAAGAAGCACTAAAAATAGAAACCTAAAAATGTAATCTGTCAGTCATTTTGCTCATACTTTAAATGTATAGTTTCACTTTCGGAAAAGGAGTGCAGCAATTAGCCATTCCATTCTGCCGAATTGATACTTTACATAACCATCAGAAGAGGAATGGCTTCTGAGCAGTAAAAGAACTGTTCCTTATTACTCACATGTCCTCGGGGTACACCCTTCTGCAGTCGCTGAAGCTTTAATCAGTTAAATACTCATATTTTGCACAAGATTTTCCACTTTGATGTTTTATCACTGCATTGGTTCAGGAGAAGTTCAATGTTTTCCTTTAAGGGTGTGTTTGGTCTACATACACAAACGTGTGTACATGTTTACTTTCGGCATGCCTGTGGATGGCGGTAATATTGGGTCATCAAGACAATCGGAGATGCCCAATGAAAAAACAAAGCCTCAGAGTCATTATCTCTACAACAGAAACATACAATGAAAGGACTGCTCATCTTAGAAGCAGTTGGCAGTATGGTACTGCAGTGAATATCATCGGAGAAATCTAGATCACACATTTTAGCTTCGGAATGTTTTTGAATTGAAGCATAAACTACTTTGTAATCCTTTTTGAGATGACCACAAAGATAAGTATTGACTTCAATATTTACATACACGACTATAATGTGAGATAGATACAGTATCTTGCTCTGGTTCAATCTGAGAATTTAACAACAATAATTTTAATGGATGTTTTGGTAAAGTATATTTTATTGAACTCTCAGATTGAGCCAAAGCAAGATACTGCATCTATTGCACATTATAGTCATGTATTTAAAGACTGTAAATGTTGACTGTCTATATGTGTTGGCCGTGCGATGAAGTAGCGACTTGTTCAAGGTGTACCCCGCCTTCCGCCTGAATGCAACTGGGATAGGCTCCAGCCACCCCAGAAAGAGACAAGCGGTAGAAAATGGATGGATGGATGTTTTGTTGCTTTTAAACTGAACATAGTAAATCCTTTAACATATTATTATTTAGTTTATCTGTATTATGAGCTTAAAATCCCGTTACCAGCTGGCAGCGTTGCTTTTAATGTGACCCCAAGATGCAGAAACAGCAGGCGGCATGCAGTTAAAAACTAGTGCAGCTAGGGATAGGGCCACCTTAACCCAAGATGGGACCCGGGGACCCCTTCAAACTTGAACAACCTCCCCAAAAACACAGTTTGACAAAAAAAAAAAAAACATGATTATCCTCGATAGAACAACAATGCAAAAATATCACCCCTTCTAAAAATACATTTGTTCATTAATACATCTTCTTCATGATGGGCGCATGCATGTCTGTGCGAGTGTAATAGAAGCCAGCCAACTTCAAATGCTGGCGTTCTGTAATTAATAATTAATTAAGTTAAACTCAAGGAGCAGTAAGTTGAATGATGCGGACGTGTGGTGTTACTGGATACTGTCTAGTACTATTCTGCCTTGAGACTTTGTACCTGTAAGTAATATGTAATTCATTATTTGATAATTGCTGATTACTGACTAATTTTGCATTTTAGACTGCAATATTGTTCAATAAAGGACACTTATTGTATGTATGTCTGCCTTGTGTGCTTTGCTACTGTGTAATTGCTAGCTCCTAGTAGCATACAGCCTTCCATGTTAACCTTTTTTAAATGACTTCACTAAAATACAAGAAAAGGTCAAATTTGTTTCCAATTTGTAAAACAATTAGATGTTAATTGGCTGCACAAGTAAGCACGCTGCAGGACTGTTTGAGTCAGCGCTTATATCAGAGATTTTAGACACAAACCAATCAATATTGGATCTGGACACACCTACTGAATCTTTTGGACTTTCCCATTCCTACTTAGTATGGGTTGATCCAATACATGATGTCAAATAAGAGACACTACCAGATGCATTCAATTAAGAAGTTAAAAGGGCTTGGTTTTGTCAAAATATAGAACCCTCAGCATCATTTATGATAAGATTTTTCCATGACTTATGTAAAAATGTACACATAAGTGTACCTTTGCAAAAGAGAGAAAATGTTTCGATGTGGAATGCTAGCAAAACGAGGCAAACATAAAAAGGAAACAAAAATGAGAGCTCTGGACAAGAAATAAAAAAAAGTATCAGAAACTAATTATAGTTGCCATGAGTGGAATGTAACTTTGTCATTGCACTCCAAAAGTACAACAAAATTAAATTTTCAGTACAAACCCGTTCAAGATCCGACATACATCATTCAGGATATATACAGAACAGAACTATAATGGATCGCCACTAGGGCGCCACCCCATAAAAGGTAGGAAAAGGTAAACGCGAAGGAAGGAGGATGAGTAAAAGAAGTCGATCCCAAACTTAGCTCCTACGGGGTGGCTCAGTTTGTGTTATGTCTTTAGCCCTGGAGTCGCTCTGCATTACGAACATACAAACCCCGTTTCCATATGAGTTGGGAAATTGTATTAGATGTAAATATAAACGGAATACAATGATTTGCAAATCATTTTCAACCCATATTCAGTTGAATATGCTACAAAGATGACATATTTGATGTTCAAACTGATAAACATTTTTTTTTTGCAAATAATCATTAACTTTAGAATTTGATGCCAGCAACACGTGACAAAGAAGTTGGGAAAGGTGGCAATACATACTGATAAAGTTGAGGAATGCTCATCAAACTCTTATTTGGAACATCCCACAAGTGAATATGCAAATTGGGAACAGGTGGGTGCCATGATTGGGTATAAAAGTAGATTCCATGAAATGCTCAGTCATTCACAAACAAGGATGGGGCGAGGGTCACCACTTTGTCAACAAATGCGTGAGCAAATTGTTGAACAGTTTAAGAAAAACCTTTCTCAACCATCTATTGCAAGGAATTTAGGGATTTCACCATCTACGGTCCGTAATATCATCAAAGGGTTCAGAGAATCTGGAGAAATCTCTGCACGTAAGCAGCTAAGCCCGTGACCTTCGATCCCTCAGGCTGTACTGCATCAACAAGCGACATCAGTGTGTAAAGGATATCACCACATGGGCTCAGGAACACTTCAGAAACCCACTGTCAGTAACTACAGTTGGTCGCTACATCTGTAAGTGCAAGTTAAAACTCTCCTATGCAAGACGAAAACCGTTTATCAACAACACCCAAAAACGCTGTCGGCTTCGCTGGGCCTGAGCTCATTTAAGATGGACTGATACAAAGTGGAAAAGTGTTCTGTGGTCTGACGAGTCCACATTTCAAATTGTTTTTGGAAACTGTGGACGTCGTGTCCTCCGGACCAAAGAGGAAAAGAACCGTCCGGATTGTTATAGGCGCAAAGTTGAAAAGCCAGCATCTGTGATGGTATGGGGGTGTATTAGTGCCCAAGACATGGGTAACTTACACATCTGTGAAGGCGCCATTAATGCTGAAAGGTACATACAGGTTTTGGAGCAACATATGTTGCCATCCAAGCAACGTTACCATGGACGCCCCTGCTTATTTCAGCAAGACAATGCCAAGCCACATGTTACATCAACGTGGCTTCATAGTAAAAGAGTGCGGGTACTAGACTGGCCTGCCTGTAGTCCAGACCTGTCTCCCATTGAAAATGTGTGGCGCATTATGAAGCCTAAAATACCACAACGGAGACCTCCGGACTTTTGAACAACTTAAGCTGTACATCAAGCAAGAATGGGAAAGAATTCCACCTGAGAAGCTTAAAAAATGTGTCTCCTCAGTTCCCAAACGTTTACTGAGTGTTGTTAAAAGGAACGGCCATGTAACACCAACTACTTTGGCACGTGTTGCAGCCATGAAATTCTAAGTTAATTATTATTTGCAAAAAAAAAAAAAATTATGAGTTTGAACATCAAATATCTTGTCTTTGTAGTGCATTCAATTGAATATGGGTTGAAAAGGATTTGCAAATGTAAATTATATTTACATCTAACACGATTTCCCAACTCATATGGAAACGGGGTTTGTAGTTCAAGTCCACAGGTGTTCTTGAAGGAGTGTGCAGAGTGACTATCACTGTGTTAGAGTCACTGGGATGCTTATGCACAGCCTGGCCAAGGCACATTTGCATAGGGAGTCGAATTGTAGATAAGGATAGCTGTTGCATCGGGTGAGCTGACATATTCTATTGCTTTGCCTGATCCTAATTGTCTGTTCTGTCTCTCAAGGTAATCAATCATTGCATTTTGGAAAGCCTCTCCAAGATGTAATCCAGTTTGCAATTCAATTCAGAGATCCCAACAGTCTATGTGCCCACAGTTGTACCCATTACGTCCATCGCGACGGGCAGCCTTTGGAAAGTTTGAACGGCTGCCATCGTCTTCCGAATTTGCTGATACACCAAAGCAATGCTCAATCCAATCAGTAGGTACCCTGTTACCACAATTCCAAATAGATATCTTCAATGTACTCAACGGAAAGCACTGTCAGGCACATGACTTGCCATTTCTCAGACGAGTTCCCCATGTATCCAGCAGCAAACGTTCAGTAGCTGGATCTATTCTCCCAGAAGATGAGAAATACATGCAAATACAGTATGATGCAACAGTTTTATTGCAACTTTTCATTTATTTTCATCACTCAGCATTATGGATGCTCAGACACAGTTTATCTGATCTATTACTATCCCTGTGGTTGGCTTAGCCAGATGACAGCAGATATTGTACAGTAAGTTATGTTTTATTATGTTTGTTGGCTCTCATGAAGTCTGCAGTGAGTAATGATCAGTGATGAAGAAAAACAAACGTTGCAATCCATTTTTGAAATTAATGAGCCGCGTATGCTTAAAATGATAACAAATTTCAATATTATATGTTATTATAAATGTGCCCGTTACTACATTACATATATACTTACATCATGAATATTAAACATCAATGGAGGTGTTTGGATGTTTTTTTAAAGGCTTTATAGGCATATTTGCACGGCTCCAGTAGGCTCCATTGTAAGCAAACTTTTTGTCATGAACCCGCATGGCTGCGGTAGTTGTGACCCCAAGATGCGGGAACCAGCAGATCGATACATAGATAAGATTTTAATATATTTAAACAGAGGCAAAGCAGTCATGCATTCAACGGTTCTCAAATATAATTAATCCTCGAACCCTGAGGAACAGGCGAGGCAGGCATAAATAGCCGCCTGATTGGCAACTGCAACCAGGTGTGCCCGGCTGCCAATCAGGGACAGGTGAGGGGAAACATGCAGGAAATGCAACAGAAATGAGAGCGCTGACAAGAAATAAACATCAAGGAAACAAACAGAAATTAAGTGACAGATTGTCACACTTTTGATCGCATTTATTTAATATTTAGAATGCACAAATAAAAAATAGCATCCATTGTCATGTCTTTCATAATGATTGTGAACGATAGGCAAAAATAAACTAAATAAATAGAGTAGTTCCGCTTTAAGACAAAACGAGAAGACAAAGAAGCAGGCGAGGAAGTTACATAGAGGGACTCAGTGTGACCGCCTTCGTAAAAAGCCAGAGAGAAAAGAGATGAGAGATCATGATAGAAAATATAATTTTTAATCATGTTTGATGGGTTACCATTTTAGCCTGTAAAAAATAATTTTACAAATGAATTAAATAAGGGGCCAAAACCAATAAAACATTAAATCCAAGTTGAGTGTATGAAAACTGTCGGACCAGCACTGTCGATACATAAATAAGGCACACTAGTTTTATCACATGAAGATGCATGTTTAGCAGTTCAAAATGGGAGCGAAAGAGCAAAAGGAGACTTTGGAAGCACAGACAAGCTGTTTCGCGAATGGCAGGAAAACATTTTACTGGCACCCCACAGCAAAACATCGAATCGAGTAGTACAAGAGGAACCTACAGGGAACAAAAGGAGGGTTGATCGAGAGAGAGAGAGACAGAAGAAACATGAGGAATTGTAATAAACTGCAGAGGAATATAAAAAAAATAAAAAGGAAAGTACATATTGTATATGAAAATATGAGTGTAAAATGGGTTACCAAAAATGATTTATGAAGGTGTCATTTGAATTGAAAGTTGCAAAATTAGACCCAATATTTTATCGGAGACAACAGGTTACAAGAGAACAAGGAAATGAGTGAAGGAAGCTTTGAAATGAGCAGTGAAATGGTGTATCCTCACGTTACACAGGGGAACACTGTTATGTACAGAGAAGGGAAGGAGGCGACAACCAGGGCACAACTGCGGTTCACAAGGTTTATTCAAACCTTTGATGATTACGTGGCGTGTGTATGCTACTCAAAGTGAATGAGTGTAGACTATGTGTAATTGTAATAGTGTAAATGTTACCAGGGGTTGTTGTCTGTGAGTGTTGGTTGTATCTTTCGTCGAGTCCAGAGGGGCAAGGCAAAGAGGCAGTTCGTGAACAGGCAAGAGGTCGAGGGCAGGAGCGAGGCAGCGTGGTCTGGGTCCGAGCAGGGAGGTCGTGGATCGAGGAAGTCAGTCACTGCGGAAGACACAAGAGACATGAACAAGGGAGACACGGAGAGAGAGCTAATAGCAAAGCACAGGGGAGGGAATGCCAGACGTGATGCTTACTGGGAAGATTAGCGATGTTCTGGCAAAGGTTCCTCGGGTCCGCTGGTCTTTATGCCGCTCCCCCTCGTCAAGTCCAGCTGTGCTGATAAGTGATTGTTTGCAGGCTTGTTGCTGTGTGGGTGTGTTGTGCTCAGCGCGAGCAGAGGCGTGTCTGAGCATGCTGCCAGCAGAGGGGTTAGCAGAGGTGCCTGCAGCTCCAGCTGCAGAGGAAACGCGGGTTCGACTCCGCGTCATGACAGTACCCCCCCCGCCCCCCTTATGCGAGGCCCCCGACGAGTGCCGGGGAGTATCAGGATTGGCACGGTAGAAATCCTCCAGAAGAGAGGGATCGGCAAGATAGGAGGCAGGAACCCAAGATCTGTCTTCTGGCCCATATCCCTCCCAGTCGACCAGATAAACGGCCCCCTACCTTGTTGACGGACCCTGAGGATTTCCTTGACCGTCCAAACCTGATCTCCGTTCGCCAAGAACCTCGAGGGTGGGGGGGCAGGGGCAGGAGGGGACAGAGCTCTCTCCGCTACCGGTTTAATCTGGGACACATGGACCACTGGGTGCCGCTTGACCGAGGGTGGAAGAGCCAATTTGACAGATACAGGGTTTATGATGGACAAGATGGCAAAAGGACCAACGTAACGTGGTGCCAATTTTCTAGATGGTATGGAGGCTGAGGTCCTTTGTGAGTAGCATAACTTGTTGTCCTGGCCGATAGGACGGGGCCGGAATGCGATGACGGTTGGCGTTGCGGCACATCCTCTCGGAGGCCCTCTCTAAGGCCGCACAAGCGGCTCTCCACACCCTCTGACACCGCCTAATATGAGCCCTAGTCGAGGGCACAGCGATTTCCAGTTCCTGTTGGGGAAACAAGGGGGGTTGATAGCCCAACGAGCACTCAAATGGGGACATACCGGTAGCGGAGCTCTTCAAGGAGTTGTAGGAAAATTCCATCAAGGCAAAAACTTGCTCCAGGACGTGGGTTGACGACTGGCGACATAGCGTAGCATGGTCTCCAAGCTTTGGTTTGCCCTCTCAGCCTGCCCGTTGCTCTGGGGATGGTATCCCGATGTGAGGCTGACCGAGGCCCCGATTCCCTTGCAGAAGGCTCTCCATATTTGTGACGTAAACTGAGGCCCTCGGTCAGAGACTATGTCCACCGGGATACCATGTTGCTTGACGACGTGTAGTGTGAGAAGATCAGACGTCTCTGAGGCAGAAGGTAACTTGCGCAGAGGAATGAAGTGGGCTGCCTTGGAGAAACGGTCAACAATAGTAAGAATGGTGGTGTTACCTCTGGAGGCTGGGAATCCCGTGACAAAATCCAGGGCGATGTGTGACCAGGGACGGGCAGGAATGGAGAGAGGGTGAAGGAGACCAGCAGGAGGCCTGTGTGACGTCTTACTACGGGCACAAGTAGTACAAGCAGCGATGAACTCACGTGTATCCTTGGCCATGGATGGCCACCAAAAACGTCTTCGCAGCAGCGATAGGGATCGTTGAAAGCCAGGATGGCAAGAAAACAGACTGGAGTGCCCCCAATCCAGGACCCTGGATCGTAGCTCCTGGTGGACATAAAGCTTGTTGGGTGGTCCACCTCCCGGTCCTGGATTGGCGCGCAGCGCAGACTTGACCAGGTCCTCCACCTTCCAAGTCACCATTCCAACGATGCGAGTGGGAAACAGGAACAGGTGTGTCCTGATTCCAAATCCGGTATAGGTGAAGAAAAAGTGACATGGCAATAAACTGAAACTAAAAATAACAAAAGCAGATTTCAAACAGGAAATAATGGTGAAAAGACAGGGAAAAGCATAAGTCCAAACCTGTCATGTAGGATCATGACAAATGGTAAAAGGGCAACTATAATGAAGTATATTCATTGCACACATATTTACACAGTTAATAAACATAATTTATAGAGTATGCCCAAAAAATATATTTTTTAAATCTGCTTCATGCGTGTTAATATGCCACATCATATTATTTAACATTCAACACAGAGCTGATAATGATAACTGCTGTACTTTTTATAAGTGTAGACTTCTGTCAGCACTACCGATTTATGTAAGATAAAACAGTGCCATTTTTCGATATCTTTGTTGCATTTGACATCATGTCCGATTACAGACTGAAGCACTTAGTTGGGAGAGAAGCAGTCAAGCACTCAGAGCTGACTTAGCCAAACTGCACATAGGCAATGTTACATTTCCTCATGCCAACAAAACAAGTGCAAGTGCTCAAAATGACAATAAAGCTCCACTCTCCAAAATGTGCTAGCTCCATGCTAATTTACATTGAATATGCCATTTGGCAACACTACATTGGCCGTATGTGAATGTGAGTATGAATGTTGTCTGTCTTTCCGTGTTGGCCCTGTGATGAGGTGGCGACTTGTCCTGGGTGTAGCCCGCCTTCCGCCTGAATGCATCTGAGATAGGCTACAGCGCCCACCGCGACTCCGAAGGGAATAAGCGGTAGAAAATGGATGGATGGATGACATGCTATTGACTAATATTAGTGATTTTACATGGCACTTTCAAATTAGGTAATAAAAACTACAACTAAGATGAACGTTACAATCAAACAGCTGGTGTGTAATGAGAACAATCCTTACAGTACAACCACTTTATAGGACTCAACAAAACAACAACATAAGTGCAAAGATTTCCTGGCTAAGGCAACACATCATCGTTTATACTCTAGTGCCATCTAACGTCTCGGAATTGCAACTGCAATAAAGTACAATACAGTACTTTCAAATGAGACACAGAAGTGTAAGCAAAACAAGATAACAACTGGACAAATCAGTGTTTTAGTAAAAAAAAAGATACCTCCTGAAATAATCAACATTTATTAACATATTTGAACACACAAAAGTACACAAAATTACCGTTGAGCAAGTTACCAGGATTTAGTACTGTATTGATTCAAATGTGAAAGGTACCCCACCTTAACTGTCCAGTTGATATATCCTGTTTTCTTAAATTTCCAAGTCTCATTTGCAAGGGTGCTTTCATTTCAGTTTGTCTTCTGTGTGTTGCCGTAGTCAAGAAGTAGTCTTTGCCATTAAGTTGAATGTGGCAGTATTGTCTTTTGTTGAGCCCTACAAAGTGCTTATTCAATGAAGGGAAGATCACTTTTTCTCCTACACATGTTCGTTTGCTCTCTAATAAAGCTCACCAAGTCGTTGTCAATTTTCAGACTCACCAAATTAAATTTATTTTACAGTGTGATTGTTTGAAGCAAAGCAATACAATTCCCTAATGGCCACAAGCAGGGAAAAAGAGACATCCTGCTTCCTCTGGCTCCTCGCAAAATGTCTGTCTTATCCTATTTCCCAAGGACTGATATATTATTTTCCAAAGGGGAGTCGGGTTGTCTTTGTCCCCTCTGACTCCGGTTTCCATAGTTACTGTTCGTCTGCAGGCTTATCGTGATGATTATTGTTGCTTGCAAATACCTTGCACCGTCATGTCAGGGCTCTATTATGTGTCCCTTTATAGATGTGACTTTAAAAACTAACCATTTACAGTAATACCTAATGATATACAATATCCATATTATAGTTAGCATGCAGAAATATGATAGTAACATCACTATACTCATTTTATTAGGTGTATGTGTATGCGAGCATTAAAAATAGTCAAATCCCTTAACAGTAACTATTGTACTTATTACACACCTTTGATTGTAACGTGCATCCCAGTTGTAGTTTTCATTAGCAAATTTGGAGGTGTTGAAATCGCCATGTACAATAGTCAATGCTAATCGGTAGAATACATGTAGAATGTGAGTTAGCATCGTGCTAGTGCAATGCTTTTGAGCGCTTTCTATCAGGCAAGCTTCCTTTTTTTGCATGGAAAATTGCAACATTACCTCGAAGTAGGTAATGTTGTGAATACGCCTGACGTCATGTGCAACAAAGGTATCAAAATATGGTAAGATGGATTTTATGTAAATCAATACTTGATAGTACCGACAGTTTGGTCAGTACCTATAAAAGTATACATCCCTAGTTTTGATTGCAATTGATTACCACAAAATGTAGAACACCACACTAATCATCATATTTCAATCTAAGATAAATACTTGTATTTACAATATCTTAAACACCTGATTTTGTAATCTGACATACTACAGTATACTTAAAACTGGAAGATTTGACTGGAACTGCATATTAACGTCTCCCTGCTGACAAAGCAGTCACTCTATTAAAAGTTACAGCTCAACTGGTTTGATGAACTACTTCTAATAGTGATTTCCCTAATTGCACTCGCAGGCAGTTACATTGTGTTATCTTTCATTTATCTTCTCAATGCCCTTCTCAGCTGACACTCTAAAGGGGACAAGAGAAGCAGCGTCACAGTAGCTGACATTTTTTTGTAACCTTTGCAAAATTCAGTTGCAGTAAACACGAGTAGCTGAATAATTATATGGTTAACTTGTTTCATACATGCTTTAGCATGTTACTTTAAGGAACATCCCTGTGGCGAGGCGGAGCCGGAGGGCCGACGGCGGGGCGTGCTGCACTGAAGCCCGCTCCAAGATGGAGGCGAGGAGGCGGGAACGGCGAGCAAGCGGCGAGGCAATCGTGACCAGGTGCGGGGATCGCGCACCTGGTCACAATCAGCTGATGATCCCCTCGCGGTGTTTAAGAAGGCGGCGGCCGAGGACGGCGGGGCGGAAGGAGGTGGACAGCCCGGAGTGCTGGAGGAGCGAGAGAAACCGACAGCAAGACGCAGACGAAGACGCGGCCGGCTGAAAAGCTAAAAGCAGGCGGCGCAGCTAGGAGCAGGTGGAAGTGCTGAAAAGCACGAGACAGACTTTTATTATTGAAAAATAAAGAAGTCTAAACCTGCTCACGATGATGTCGTCCTTTGATGGTCCGGCGAACCCACCCGGAAGCGAGGGTCTTCCACAATCCCATGGCTACATTTGCAGATTCAACACAAAAAGAACTATAAGAAAAAGAGGAAGCAAAGTTTATTTAATCTGACTTCCTCTCCATAGCTATTGTTGATAATTCATGCGCAACACTTTTTCCAAGACAACATTGTACAGTTTAAATTGGTACTGTAACGCTGGTCATAGTAATATTTATCGTGTTTTCTGGACTATAGAGCGCATCGATACTGTATATAAGACGCACCCACTACACTTTATAAGGAAAAATATATTTTTTCATATATTAGCCACACCGGACTATAAGCAACAGGTTTATACTGTCAGGCTTGTCCCTGACAGTTTGGTTATGTTTTAGTTTTTCCTCTGTTTGTCTTTATTTCCTGTTAGCGCTTTTATTTTGGTTGTTTCCTGCTTGTCTCCCTGAGCGCTGTTTTCCCCTCAGCTGCGGCTGATTGGCACCTGGCCACACCTGGTGTCAATCAGCCGGCCGCTGTTTAAACCTGCTTTGTCCTCCAGTCAGGGCTGGAGTATTGTCGTTAGAGCTACCACCTGTCGTTAGACCTACTACCTGTCGTGCTACTACCTGTCATTGAAGCTGTACCTGTAGCTGTTTGCAGCGTGCTGTCTTTTTTGTTCCGAGTTCCTGTTTGCTGGTTCCTGTTTCCCGTTTTACAGTTTGGCTGTTCCTGGTTTCTGGTTTGTGTTTTTACCTTTATTTTATGGACATTAAATCATGTTTTCCCGCACCAAGCCTGCCTTCTCTGCATCTTGGGGTTCGTCACCAACACCACGTGACAGAATACTCCAGCCTAACACGAACCCCACAGAGATTTCGATGGCGGAGAGGCTTGACAGGATTCTGGTGATGATGGCCAAATTGAAGAATAGTTTGGCCTCATTTCAAGCCCTCTCCCACCCACCCCTGTCGTCTGTGGGCTTATCTGGTGACGTCTGGGATCCGTCCCTTGAGTGGGGGGCTATGAGTAGCTGTGCAGCTGGGGAAGCACAGCTACTTCTAACTGCAAATAATCGCGCTAAAAATGTTTTAATTGTTTGACAGCCCTAACTTTAATACTTAAAAAGGTTGCTTGGAGTGATGAATGAAGAATCCATACAAGTAGAAACGCTATGGGCAACTAGAAGACGGAACGGCACTTGTACTTCCGGTCGAAACCATTAAACAGAGGGAAATAATGTAGAAAATATTTGCATTATGGCCATTAACGAAGAAAAATCCACAAATTAGCCGCACCTTTTTATAATCTACAGGATTTAAAGATTAAGAAAAAGTAGCGTCTAAGGAAGAGAATCCCTCTGCCTTTTTCTACTAGTTTTTTTAAATATATAAATCGCCCGCTTAAATATTCCTTTTTCTCTTCTCCGACTCTCGTCGTCATTTGGGATGCGCGCGTCTGTTGTGATTTCCCTTCCTGGTTCGATGACCCGCCCTATCTTGCCTCTTGATTGGCCTGTCCGTAATGTTTTGCCCTAATCTTAACCAATCGTAACTCATCATAGTAAACCAACCAACCAATCATGGATTTTCTTATACGTAAACTAACCAATCATCATTGATGTTTCCGGTATATTTTGTCCCCTGCTCGTGGAGTTGCTTCGCTACATAGCTTTGATTTTTAAGTTAATAATTTTTAATGGAAAACCGTAGTTTTTACCACTGGATTATCAAAAACCGTATTCATTACAGGAAAACCTTAGTTGTTGGCAGATATGGCAAACAAAGAGACGGATCAAGATTTTAAGACACATTGTAGGTCGGAAAAAACGAAAAACTGAAAATATTTTTAAAAATATTTCTACATAGATAAAAAAAAAAAAGATTTCCGACCATAGACAGAAAAATCACATGCCTGTATATATAAATGTTTTGATTTGTCACAATAATTGAATTAAATTAAATGAAAATGCCTAAAGTTGTGGGCTTTTCTCAGCATTTTTAGGTGAGAATAAAAACAATTTTTTACCATGAAAATTAATCATTTGTAAAGACATATCTGTGAGAAAGGTTATGTTTAGATCAGGGGTGGGTACCTTTTTATATTTCAACCAATTGCCGGTATATAGAAATTGGTATTAGTTCCCGACGGTACCATTTTCAATACTTTTGTGTGTGTTTATGTGGCAATGAATGTTAATTAATTTAATAATAAAATGTAATTTTAAGGTTCGTGTGCAGAGCTCTCTTCGAAACAGCAGTATTAAAAATTAATATGTAAACATATTAATATAAAAGCACTCGATGGGCTAGGTATACAATTTTAAATTTGCATTGTTGACCCCAGAGTGCAGAGACAGGATATTGCATGCAGAAAATATGATCATTTATTTATAGTTGTATCATTTTTATCATTTATTTATAGTTTTCAATACAAAAACTAATGCAGGGAATTCACAGAAATGTAACACTGCTGAGTAGCCAAGCCAAAAAACGAAGAAGCAAAGCAGTTCCTGTTCACATATAAAGCATCCTGATTAGCAACCAGGAACAGGTGTGTCCTGATTGCCAATTAGGAAGAGGTGAAGAAGGTGACATATGGTGGTAAACTGGAACTAAAAATAAGAGTCTCAAGCAGGGAATAATGGTGGAAACAGAGGGGGAAAAACAGTCCAAACCTGTCATAAGGTATCATGACAAACACTCAACAAAGGTAAAAGGTCAAATGGAATTTTGTATAATGCAAAAGTATTTACACTTTGTTTGGTTGTATATCACTCTTTTCATCTGCCCCAATAATATAATGAATTTAAATGAAAATACCTCAAGTTGAGGGCTTTTTGCAGCTTTTTTTTAAAGATTAGATTACAAAAGAGATATATTTATTAATTAATTGCTGATTGACTTAATCACTTGACAGGACTACAACAAACATGACTTAAGTGTGCTGTGGACATTTATCCATGAAAATATAGCGAAGCTGTTGTTGTGTTTGATGGAGAAACAGCTCACAGGTAAATGCTGTACATTATTACATTACCGTACTTCATTAAAGTACTGTTGTTTGTGACACAATACTGGTCATCTACCTATTCAAGCATGTTACACATTAAAATTGTGTTGTTTTTTAGGGGGACCAGTACAGATTGATTTCAATTCCTTTCAGTGGGTAACATTGATTTGAGTATTTTGGGTTACATGATAAATGCGATAATTTTTTGGAGATTAATTGCATGAATTAATACATTGAATTTGACAGCCCTAGTTAAAAGGGGATAACATAAGAGAATATATGCAAGACTTGCTCATTTCAACTATGTTGTATAAAACTCAGTAACTCAATGTCTAATTCTAGTGGAGACACATTTTATTTAAAAAGCTACCAATCAAAAAGCACGAATAAAGAACATAACATCACACGAAAATGGCAAAACAATGTGAAAGTGAAGCATTTAAACTTTATTAAAAAAAAACTTGTAAGTTGTAAGTGTGACACCATAAATTGTCTCTAGGAAGGTTGACGGTTTGTTACGGCACATGCAATCAGCGCACCTGGATCTGATGAGACTCGACACCATAAAGACCAGCGCATCCTGAGATCCAGTGCGAGAACGTAGTTCTCTGTTCACAGTAAGCTATTGCGTTTCTGGCTCCTCTCCATGTGTACTTGCTCTCCGTGTTCCTTCTGCCCTTGTCTCACTTGCCCCTTATGTTCCCGCTATAATCCTTCCGTATCCTTTTTTCGAGCTGTGCCCCTCGCTTCCCTGGACTTCCCCCGGATTTCGACTGCCACCCTGGATCCTCGACCCCTGCTTGGACACGGACCCTGACGCCTCTCTCTAGCCCCCGGACCTCCCGCAAGTTATACGAGCTTCCCTTCAGCCTCGCCCCACTGGACTGCTGGACTTCTCATTCATCACGCACATACAACAAACCCCTGGTAACATTTACATTGTCTAATTCTTCACATAGTTCTGCTTCACACACACCCAGTAGCATATACACTACACTGCATCATCAAGCTCAAATAAACCTGTTGAGCTTTACCTCTGTTGTTGTGTCGTCTCCTTCCCCCGTCAAACGTAACACGGTTGGAAACAAAAAGACTGCTTTCGATACGGACACGTTCATTAATCTGACGTTTTATGACTGTCTCTCAGCTTAAAACAGATGCATCCAAAATGGCAGTAATATGAGTTAGGGGGAAAACTCACAAAAAAATGCATGTGTGCAGAAATGTACACCATTTCACAAAAATAGGCTTTCATCCGGTACACTAGAACAGTTAATATCAGGGGACATTATGTTGTCTGACCATAACGAGGTCACCATCTGTTGCACAATAAAATTACATTGTAAGGAATAAACTAAATAATAAAAAAAATGAATGCAAGCATTAAAGGTTGCTGATTGATACATTATGTTGCTCCTTCTGGCAGATGTCTAGTTAAAATGGCAAAATGAATAAAAAGAAAGTAGCATCTGTGAGGTTGAGGTCAAATATTGGTAGATGTGCAGACTTACAGTGTTTGATATTGCTCACGTGGCAGCAGCGGTGGAAGTGTGAAGCAGCGTGAAGCTTGACAGATAACATCTGACAGGAAGAGCTTCACACCACTAGGAGGTGACAGTGAGAAAATAGAATTCAATCAATCAATCAATCAATGTTTACTTACATAGCCCTAAATCACGAGTGTCTCAAAAGGCTGCACAAGCCACAACGGCATCCTCGGCTCAGATCCCACATCAGGGCAAGAAAAAAACTCAACCCAATGGGATGACAATGAGAAACCTTGGAGGGGACCGCAGATTTGAGGACCCCCCCCAATCCCTAGGGGACCCTTGCAATGGACGTCGAGTGGATCTAGCATAATATTGTGAGAGTCCAGTCCATAGTGGATCTAACATAATAGCGAGAGTCCAGTCCATAGTGGGGTCATCTTGAGCGGATCTTGATTCAATATCAACTTATATCTAATTAAATATATTTAAAAAAAGAAGAATAAGGCTTTACTGTTGTGAGATACTTGTTGCTGTTATTTACTGTAATAGCGTTGTAAGTACAGTGAATTTTACTCCTTCCTTGATTCCCTGCTAATTTTGTAATTACTCCCCTACTGTAATTTCTCATTCCTAGTTTTATCATCCAGTCTTTTATTTTGAAGGTGTTCCCTCCCGATTGTTATTGTTTTATTTAAGTCTCAGATACCCTGACTCAAGAAGCGATACAAAAGGGCAAGGCTGTAGCCACTTTTCAATTGGTGCCCTTTTTACAGTAAGCAGGAAGACGCTGGATAGTTCTTCAGTATTATATTCCTTTTCTTACTTTGCCTCTATAAAATATAAATTACAACCTTAAATTGAACTTTTTCAGATTTTTTGTTGATATAAACTTACAACATCTACAGGTGATCAAATCATCAAAACATTTTTAGATTGCTTTGCCAATAAAGTAAAATTTTCTATTCATCCCGTGGTTATTAAAATCACTTACAGCTAAAGGAAGCAATGTTGGTGTAAAATTGCGTGTGGAAGCTGAAAAGTCAGAGCTATACTTAACTATTAACATTTAGCACGCGAGCCAGATAGTGTCAGGTAACAAAAAATACAACCTTGAGGTGAATAGCTGGAAAAGGAGCTACAAATGTTAGCATGCCAACAGTTCAAGTACCAAATATCAGATTCTGGAGATGTATACCTGCAAAATGTCCTCAAAATTTAGCATGCTAACTGTAAACATGCGTCAAGTATCAAAATATATGACTGCATACATAGACATCTTATAAGTAGACGCAGCATTGGCTGCTGTGACGCGAGAAATTCGGCTGCCATCTTGAAGTGGTGATGAGGAGCCGGCGAGCAGCCTAAACTGACAGTTGACAGGTAGAAAACAAAGATGCCGGGCTGGTGTTCAGCGTTTTCCTGCTCAAATGAGTGGACTGTTGAAAATAGGAATCGGGGGATTACTTTTCACAATTAAGATTTAACATTAACGTACTATTGGTTGTATTTTGTGAAATGAATATTACCACAGAGTTGAGAAGGAGCAAAGATCTTCAGTAGTACTGAAATCGTAGCCGCTAGCAAACAAGAGTATGACCATAATATAATTGCTTGTCAATGAAATTAATTAAATTTAAAAATGTGTAAGTCTTCAAGTAGCAATATTCAAATACTAACATTGTTGGGTAAGGCACCATTTGGTTTTATTCTGAATCCAGTGAAACAGATTGGTGGTTTTAGCTGATATAAAGACTTTCAGGTATTTATATATGTTTATGTTTAAGTATTTGGCAGACGCTATTATCCAATGCGACATACATAAAAAATACATATAAAACAATCACTGTAAACATTATCATTTAAGGGAAGAATGTAATACAACATATCATTACAAAGTGTCAAGACAGAATAAACTCTCTGCTGCTGCAGCAACAGAGATATAGTCTATAGGTCTCTAATATATATAGATATCTAATGTATACACACATTGTACGCATGTATATATAACCCAAAAATATTGTTTTTTGAATTTAAAAATAGCTGACCGTTTTTTTCCCCCTTCTCTGGGATTATATTCCCAGTTTTGATCTCGGACGTCTGGTCACTTATAGCAGTGGATCGATTGGTACCGGGCCGCACAAGAAATAAAAAAAATAAAAAATAAATTTTTTATTTTTATTTTTATTAAATCAACATAAAAAACTCCTGATACACTTACAATTAGTGCACCAACCCAAAAAAACTCCCTCCCCCATTTACACTCATTCACACAAAAAGGTTGCTTCTTTCTGTTATTAATATTTCTGGTTCCTACATTATATATCAATATAGATCAATACAGTCTGCAGGGATACAGTCCGTAAGCACACATGACTGTATTTCTTTATGACAAAAAAACCCCCCCAAAAATACTAGAATGAGTGGAACGTTCTGCGATGAGGTGGCGACTTGACCAGGTTGTACACCGCCTTCCGCCCGAATGCACCTGGGATAGGTAGAAAATGGATGGATGGATGGATGGGGTGTAACGTTTAATTTAGATGAGAAATGTGGTAAATGTGGACATTTGAACAATTGCTAATTAATTTCGAATGGGAAAAAATGTCCTGGAAATTGAGGAATTCCTGGAAATGTAGGATTTTTGGAAAATAAAAAAATTGTAGCACACATGTCATTAATGAGACGAACATTTTGAAAGTGGAATGTTTTCAAACAGATAAAAAAATGTGAGAGAAGGGCAGAATACTAATTGGAACTACTATACGGGGTTACAGCATTCACACTGATATATGTACATACAAATAGAAAATGACAAATGCTTAGGAGTATTTTCTTCTACACATATGATTAACCGTGTTAAAGCAAGGAGCCTTAATGTATCCCATCTATCGCCATATAAACTAATGAAATGCAAGGAAGGTCAACAGTGACTCACAGCTCTGAGACCATTTATAATACTCAAAATCAGAACATGGAGGCTTGGGACTGACATATGTTTAAAAAAATCCGAAGCTTTTCTAGAGTGCTCTTGAGCAGGCTAAAAAGCCCCGACTGTTTTACATAACATTATCTTTAGAAAATAACATCTAATGTGGCATAGCTGTAGAAGACAGTTCCTTCTTTGTGGACAATTATTCTGTCATCCTCTAAGGCGTAGGACTGTTTTATTTCCCCATTTATGAGGAACATCCTTAAGACGAATTTGGCTCATTTACTGCTCTGCCAGGGATGGTGCACAGTGTGTATGTGGTGCTGTCTAACGAAGGATGCATGACTACCTCAGACGTGAACACTGGGTGGGATTGGACATTCTACGTCTATGGTGCAGTGTAATGGAATATGTGCTCAGCCAAGGCCCTCCCTCAAGTAGTACTGATACACAGTGCAGTCCTTCTAGATATGCACAGCCTCCTCTCGCAAGAATCAATGTTTCAATGTTTATGTATACAGCCCTAAATCACAATTGTCTCAAAGGGCTGCACAAGCCACAACGACATCCTCGGTACAAAGCCCACATAAGGGCAAGGAAAACTCACTCCAGTGGGACGTCGATGTGAATGACTATGAGAAACCTTGGAGAGGACCGCATATGTGGGTAACCCCCCCCCATCTAGGGGAGACCGAAAGCAATGGATGTCAAGTGGGTCTGACATAGTATTATGAAAGTCCAGTCCATAGTGGATCTAACATAATAGTGAGATTCCAGTCCATAGTGGGGCCAGCAGGAAACCATCCCGAGCGGAGACGGGTCAGCAGCGCAGAGATGTCCCCAACCAATGCACAGGTGAGCGGTCCACCCCGGTTCCCGACCCTGGACAGCCAGCACTTCATCCATGGCCACCGGACCTGTGTGTGTCCCCCTCCTCCACAAGAGAGAGGGGGCCAGAGGAGAAAAGAAACGAAACGGCAAATCAACTAGTCTAAAAAGGGGGTCTATTTAAAGGCTTAAGTATACAAATGAGTTTTAAGATGGGACTTAAATGCTTGTACTGAGGTAGCATCTCTAACTGTTACCGGGAGGGCATTCCATAGTACTGGAGCCCGAATAGAAAACGCTCTATAGCCCGCTGACTTTTTTTGGGGTCTGGGAATCACTAATAAGCCGGAGTTCTTTGAACGCAGATTTCTTGCCGGGACATATGGTACAATACAATCGGCAAGATAGGATGGAGCTAGACCGTGTAGTATTTTTTACATAAGTAGTAAAACCTTAAAGTCACATCTGAAGTGCACAGGAAGCCAGTGCAGGTTAGCCAGTATAGGCGTAATATGATCAAACTTTCTTGTTCTTGTCAAAAGTCTAGCAGCCGCATTTTGTACCAACTGTAATCTTTTAATGCTAGACATAGGGAGACCCAAAAATAATACGTTACAATAATCGAGACGAGACGTAACGAACGCATGAATAATGATCTCAGCATCGCTAGTGGACAAAATGGAACGAATTTTAGCAATATTACAGAGATGAAAGAAGGCCGTTTTAGTAACACTCTTAATTGTGACTCAAATGAGAGGGTTGGGTAGAAGATAATACCCAGATTCTTTACCGAGTCACCTTGAGTAATTGTTTGGTTGTCAAATGTTAAGGTGGTATTATTAAATAGATTTCGGTGTCTCGCAGGACCATAATCAGCATTTCCGTTTTCTTGGCGTTGAGTTGCAAAAAGTTAGCGGACATATATTGTTTAATTTCATTAAGACACACCTCCAGCTGACTACAATCCGGCGTGTTGGTCAGCTTTAGGGGCATGTAGAGTTGGGTGTCATCAGCATAACAGTGAAAGCTAACACCGTATTTGCGTATGATGTCGCCTAGCGGCAGCATGTAAGTTCTACAGGGTGCAGGGCCAAGAACCGAACCCTGGGGAACTCCACGCGTTACCTTAACCGAGGTCACATTGTTATGGGAGACGCACTGCATCCTGTCAGTAAGATACGAGTTAAACCAAGACAAAGCTAAGTCTGACATACCAATACATGTTTTGATACGCTCTAATAAAATATTATGATCGACAGCAGCGCTAAGATCAAGAAGCAGCAACATGGATGACGCATCAGAATCCATCGTTAGCAGTAGATCATTAGTCATTTTTGCGAGGGCTGTTTCCGTAGAGTGATTTGCCCTGACACCGGATTGAAAAGGTTCACAGAGATTGTTAGACACTAAGTGTTCATTTAGCTGCTGTGCAACAATCTTTTCGAGAATTTTCTAAATAAACAGAAGGTGGTAGTTTACCATGAGGTCAGGATCGAGGTTAGGTCTTTTGAGCAGAGGATGAATAACCGCTTTTTTTAATGCTAGGGGAACAGTGCCAGAGGAAAGTGATAAGTTTATAATATTTAGCACTGACGGACCTAATAACGCAAACTTCCTTGATAATTTCCCAGGAAGTGGGTCAAGTAAACATGTTGTTTGTTTTATCCCACTTACACGCCGTAATAATTCCTCTAATGTTATTTCATCAAGTCAAGTCAAGTCAAGTCAACTTTATTTATATAGCACGTTTTCAACAACTTTTAGATTGAACCAAAGTGCTTTACAGGTTAAAAAAGCATGGAGCAAAAAAAATAAATAAATAAATAAGCAAAACAAAAAACAAACAAAGCACATAAACAATGAATGTGCTAAACAAGATAGTGCAAATGCAATACGGTAAAAGGGGTCGAATAAAAAGTTATAAAAAAATTTGCAGAATAAAAATAAGAATAATAAAAGTGCGACAAATTGAAAAATACAACTAAAGCGAAGGGGTGGGAGGGGGGGGGGGGACTAGAAATGGTGGCCTAGTGGGCGGACTCAGCTCGGGTCAAAGGCCAGCAAGAAGAGGTAGGTCTTAAGGAGGGTTTTGAAGACCCCCAGGCTCTGGGCTGACCTAATGTGGAGGGGAAGGCTGTTCCAGAGCTTAGGGGCGGCAACGGAAAAGGCTCTGTCCCCTCTGGTCTTTAGCCTGGATCTGGGGACCGCCAAAAGCATTTGGTCAGCTGACCTCAAGGCTCTAGACGAGGTATGGTGATGCAGCAGCTCGGTCAGGTATTGTGGGGCCAGACCATTTAGGGATTTAAAAACAATTAAAAGTAATTTAAAATCAATGCGGTGACGGACAGGGAGCCAGTGGAGTGAGGCCAGCACTGGGGTGATGTGCTCGCGTTTTTCGGTACTGGTGAGGAGACGGGCAGCCGCGTTTGGCGGAGTGATGCCTGATCAATGCCAGCGTACAGTGAGTTATTGTTGTCTAGCCGGTGTGTGATGAAGAAGTGGATAGCAGTCTCCAGGTTGCTCTGGGAGAGATAGGCCTTGGTCTTTGCTAGGGTTCTGAGATGGTAAAAGCTGGTACTAACCACTGAGCTGACCTGTTTGGTGAATTTGAAGGCACTATCAAAGATCACATCGAGATTTCTCACGGAGGACCGGATGTTTACACCCAGAGGACCTAGAGCACTGACAAACGAGACTAGAGATGTATCGCCGAAGATGATGATCTCGGTCTTGCTCTCATTAAGGTTGAGAGAGTTAGCACTCATCCATGCTTTAATGTCAGTCAGACAGTCAAGCAGTGGTTGAAGTGTGACCTGTCCTGTGGGCTTAAGAGGTAAATAGATCTGAACATCATCGGCATAACAGTGGAATGGGACATTGTGCTTGACCAGGATTTCACCTAAAGGTAGTATGTACAGTAGGAAGAGTATGGGACCCAGGATTGACCCTTGAGGAACACCACAGGTAAGGGGGGCCACCGAAGAGAGAAAGTCTCCTAGCTGCACAGAGAAACTCCGGTCAGTTAGGTAGGACTGAAACCAGCTTAGGGCTACACCTGAGATGCCCACGTACTGCTTCAGTCGTGACAGTAGAATCCTGTGATCCACTGTGTCGAAGGCAGCTGTGAGGTCCAGAAGCATCAGGATCACAGGACTACCAGAGTCAGCAGCCAGAAGCAGATCGTTTTGCACCCTCAGGAGTGCCGTTTCAGTGCTGTGAGATGTTTTGAAACCAGATTGGAATTTCTCGTGGATGTTATTTATAGCTAGAAAAGATTGTAACTGGACATACACTACTCTCTCAAGGATTTTGGACAGAAAGGGTAACTGAGAGATAGGCCTGAAGTTAGAAAGAACAGAGGTGTCAGGATTTTTCGTTTTAGTTAAAGGCTGCACCACAGCATGCACTACCTCAGGGAGGGGTGGAGCAGAGGTGTCAGATGGTCTGAGTGCAGAGATTTTGTCAATGAAGAAGTTTAAGAAACTTTCACAGAGGACAGGTGAGGGGACAACAGGTGACACATCACGGGGGTTGATGAGATAATTTAAAACTTTAAAAAGAACTTGGGGTTTATGACTATTACTGGAGATCAAGGTAGAAATATACTTTGTTTTCGATGCTTTTACGGCTCGCTGGTATTCAGACACGGAGTCCCGCAGGATTTGGAGGGAGACATGAAGCCTATCCTTCACCCACTTTCGCTCCGCGTGTCTGCAAGCGCGTCTGAGAGCGCGCGTAGAGTTATTTAGCCATGGTGTTAGAAAAGCTTTGCTACGTTTGGATCTAAGGGCGCAACAGAGTCTAAAATATCAGTGCAAGCCGAGGTAAACATAGAAAAAATCTCGTCAGCAGTAAAATCACAGTTTACACCCAGTGCACAGATTGAATGTCTATTGAAGGCAACTGAAAACATAGCAGCAGTTGAAGGGTTGATCATGCGTGAGCGGCGCTCGGGGACATAGCTGGAATTATTACCAGAGCACGGGATTACCGTTGTAAACAAAATTGGTGAATGGTCGGAGAGAGACATAGCACATATTTCATTTACAGAAACAGATAAACCATAGGATACCACGAGATCTAAAGTATGTCCCTTTTCGTGTGTCGGGCCAATGACAGATTGCTTGAGGTCAAATGAATCAAGGAGATTCAGAAAATCTCGGGCCAGAGGTTTTGATTGGCAGCAAACATGAACATTAAAATCGCCGCAAATTACAATTTGGTCGTAATTCAACCAAAATCCCCGATAGAAAATCAGCAAATGATGTAAAAAGTCTTTGTTGAATTTAGGTGGACAATATACCACTGCGCACAGAACAGGGGGAGACAGAATTAATTCAAAGAGTTGTAGTTCAAAACTAGCATAGGTAACGTGTGGAATCTGCCGGCAAGTGAACGAAGATTTGTAAACAGAGGCTAAACCTCTTCTGCACCTGCCTGTAGTCCTGGGGGAGTTGAGGAAATCACAGTCCGGTGGAAGCAATTCAGAGAACGCCACATTGTCTCCAACAGTCAGCCAGGTCTCAGTGAGGAACATAAAATCCAACTCCCGGGTGGTAAAGAAGTCGTTGAGCCAGAACGTTTTGTTCGCCAAGGACCGGACATTTATCAGGGCCATCCGAAGATTAAACTCCTCGCTAGCAGGTGATACAGCACGCTTCAGCATGCGTAGGGCGGAGCGGTCCAAACCACGCCCACACCCACGGGCCGGAGAGCACATTGAGACCAAGCCAGGAGGAGCGCGGCCCGGAGATGCCGCCGGGTTAACCGGGAGGAGAAGCAGCGGAGAAGGGCCGGAGGTAGCAGCGGCCGCCGGCGCCAGGAGGTCACCCAGGGTAGAGGCGACAGGTTGGATCCAGTGCGCTGTGCGCCGGACATCGGGGGTACGCCGGCAGCGTCCACCAGGAAGGAGGCGATGATCGAACGTACGAGAGGATGACAGCAGGATCTTGAGTTTCACCAAAATACCTCCCCTCCTCCCCCGCCTCTTGGAGCGCTTTCTTCGTGAAGGAGCCGCCGGTGTACGACGCAGGTAAGCGGGGATACCTGACAGCACGAGAGGGGGGTTTGTCCAATTTCCCGAGTCGAATCTGGGTACCCATGTCTCGCTAAAGGTTTGAGCTCGGATATTAAACAGTGCTTGGTGATCATAGCACAGTAGAGCAGAGACATCCCAGTAAGTGCATAAAAATGAGGCTACAGCAAACAAAAAACAGAGGCTTCGAGACAGACGACTCGCCGAACAAGCTGGCGCCATCTTGTTGGGGATAAGGTGGGGATCAAAAAGAGAGAGACTATTTTGGAGGGCAGTATCCGTCGTATATACAGTTGTATATGTGTTAATATAACCCAGTTGTAACTGGGATGCATTGTCTTTAATCTCCCTTCTAATGAGTTACATTTTCTTATTAAAGAAATTCATAAAGTCATCTGCCGAGTCGGTGGAGCTACTGGGAGGAGTCCCTTGTTGGGTTAGCAATGCTACTGTACTAAACAAAAATTTAGGATCGTTTTTGTTGAGGCGGATGAGATTTGAGTAATATTTAGCTTTAGCTAAGGTAAGCATGCGTTTATAAGTTATTAAACTATCACTCTATGCTTAATGGAAAACCAAGTTTAGTCGCGCGCCATTTGCGTTCCAGCTTTCTACATGATAATTTATGAGCTCTATTTTTTTCTGTAAACCATGGGGTACGCCTTTTAGGGGTCTTTTTTGCTTTAGCGGTGCTATACTGTCAATGGTTTCGCGCAGGCGTCATCAAAGTTGTTAGTGAGGTTGTCGATAGAGCCGACATAATTTGGGAATGGTGCCATTACCAAAGGCAGTAAGCCAGCAAGAGTCATCGTTGTGGCAGCATTAATGTTGCGGCTGCTGTAGCAGTTATTATTATTATTATTAGTTTGTTGACAATGAGTCAGGACTTCAAATTTTATAAAGTAATGATCAGACATTACTTTAGTACACGGGAGTATCATAACTTTGGAGGTGGTGACACCCCTGACAAGCACTAGATCTATCATATTACCGTTGCGATGCGTGGGTTCATTTATTATTTGTGTAAGACCACAGCTATCAATTATAGTCTGGAACGCCACGCACTGAGGGTCCGATGGGGTATTCATATGGATATTAAAGTACCCCATTATGATTATATTGTCGGTGTGCATCACTAGATCAGCAACGAACTCTGAGAATTCACTGATAAAGTCCGAATAGGGCCCTGGGGGGCGGTAGATAACAGCCAGGTCGAGAGGCAGCGGTGTGGCAGACCTCATAGTAAGCACCTCAAACGATTTATATTTATTATTTAGGTTAGGGATAAGGTTAAAGTTTTCATTGTACTGTATATTAGTGCGACCCCCCCACCCCTTTTAAGGGGGCGGGCAATATGTGCACTCGTATAGTCAGGAGGAGATGCCTCATTTAGCGCAAAAAAATCGTCTGGTTTGAGCCAGGTTTCGCTAAGACCAATGACGTTAAGATTGTTGTCTCTAATGACCTCATTAACTAATAACGTTTTGGGAGACAATGATCTTATGTTTAAAAAGCCCAAATTATAGCTATTGGGCTGTTTTGACAAGTTTTTGTTGAGATTATCCGTAGTAGCAATATTAACAATGTTGCGTTTATTATGCGTAGTGCACTTTAAATAGTTTCGACCATATCTAGGAATTGATATGACAGGAATTTTCCAATTGTTTTCTTGGTGCTGCGATAAACTGAGCGCATCTTAATTTGCCACCTCAGTAGAATGCATGTCTACCTCTGACATAGTCACAACAGAAAAAACATTATGTGAGTTGTGTATTATTCTAAGAGAATTGCTATGTGTGCATGGATTATCCAGCCTGACGCTGGCTAGTTCTAGTTTAACTGACTCCTCACCTGGACTAACAGACTGTAATTGCCTGTGGCCGGGCTTGCTCTAGTGTAGTTAGTCAAGTGAGACTTAAACAGTAGTCTATGTTCCTAGGCAGGATGATGGCGCCTTCCTGGTTAGGGTGAAGGCCGTCTCTCATCAGCAAGCCTGGTTTGCCCCAGAAAGAGGACCAATTATCAATAAACGTTAGTCCCTGTTGTCTACAGAAGCTACTGTGCTTTTGTCTATTCTCCCACAACTACCAAGTTGAGTTGCTTGGGCATCAGTCCACAGAACCGAAAGTTAACCACGCCTGCTTTCGCTCCATCACGTACCTGGCACCTCTTCTCATCATCAATACTAGTATGCTATGTGTGTGTTCGTGCAAAGATACAAACACAGGGTTGACTCATTGTATTTCGTTCTTCATGCAGAAAAAGATACCGTACGCATTCCATTATACTAAGGTGGTAAATATTGCTTTAACTCAATCAACTTTTACAATCTTCACCATTGTATAAACATGGCGGTATGGGGTTAAACTCGTCACTCAGGGTATTGCTGTACGCTTAAAATTGCTGTGTTAGACCCATGACCCATTGGCACGTTTTCACTTTGGCCCTGAGAAGCAAAAAGTATGAGGACCATTGACAGATGTGTGAAATGTGTGTGAGCCAAATGCAGAAGCATTGTACCTTTGGTAAAGGAGACAATTTTGAAATCTGGCTGCATATTTCTTGTAGTGTCTTCAGTGCAGCAACATAATGAGGCTCTAGGCTGGATATCTGGCTGAGGACAAAATGGTCTTTAATTATCGGCTCTCTCAGGCCAAGCCAATGAAGGCTCTACAGTGCTGTTCTGAGAGGGTCACCTGAGGTAGTGGAGTGTGTCATAAAGCCCTCCTGGTACTTTAGAATTGTCTCTGCTCGGCTTCTGCAGATATTGATGTCTCCACAAAGTGTAAGGAAGTGCATCCCCAAGGTGTGCAGAACACCACTTTCAGAGACCGTTGGAAACAACTTAGCCAGCTTCTTTTGCAACTTTACAGGGCTGTGCAGAATACATTATGCAGTAACCAAACAGTTCTTTTGCAATCTTGTACGGTCCACAAATACGATTTGACATATTTGTGTTCACACTTTAATCCACGTGCCCCTTGCACTCTTTAATTTTGCAAACATACAATGCATAGTATCCTCTGCATATGCTCACTTATGCCTACAACTGCTGTTTATGAGTGTGTGGGTGTAATCGAGTCGGACCCAATTTAAAAAAAAAACAACCACAAGAGGCTTGACCCTTATTAAGATTTAATAGCCTTCCCATTGATGTTGCCAGACATGCGAAAAATCATCTGCAGCGAGTACTTTCTTGAGTGCTTTCCATGAACTGTACTATACTGTAGCCACTATTTGCAGTTGCAATAACACTGTTTTTTGCTTTCTTTCTGTCTTGTGTAGTTGGCTATGTGGTTTTTTTTAATGATTCATTCATTCACACGTCCTTCATGTGCCCTGTAACTGACGAACAAACTGTGTCGCTGCCCAGGACCCTGAACAGGATAAAGTAGTAGAAATTGGACCGATACATAATAAATACATATTACACAAAACAACATTTTGCTCAATTATTTAAACTAATATAGAAACCTCATTGACAATGATAGATAACTAAAATGTTTTCAAATGTGACCAATCCCTACATCCTTATTGAGATTATATGTGAATTGAAAGTTTTATAAAAGTACTGACATGATGTCTAACATCAAGGAACATTTATTCAAACTACAGGGCAGCACGGTGAAACAGGGGTTAATATGTGTGCCTCACAATACGAAGGTCCTGGGTTCAATCCTGGGCTCGGGATCTTTCTGTGTGGAGTTAGCATGTTCTCCCCGTGACTGTGTGGGTTCCCTCCGGGTACTCCGGCTTCCTCCCACCTCCAAAGACATGCACCTAGTGATGGGCTGATTGGCAACACTAAATTGGCCCTAGTGAATGAATGTGAGTGTGAATGTTGTCTGTCTATCTGTGTTGGCCCTGTGATAAGGTGGCGACTTGTCCAGGATGTACCCCGCCTTCCGCTCAAATGTAGCTGAGATAGGCTCCAGCACCCCCCGCGACTCCGTAAGGGACAAGCGGTAGAAAAATGGATGGATGGACTTTGCACAAAGAAATACATTTTGTTGCTTTCTTCCAATCGGTTCTGTCTTCTCGTTCCTCACAAGAAAATGTGCCTCACACCACACTTAAGCAAAGTGGCTGTAGCAAGAAGACATCGGACATTACTTTTTTGCTATCCAGGGTAAATCACACCTAACCTTATCCGTGTCCACACACAACAATGCCACTGTTTAAGACCCCCGTGCCCCTCCGTCCGCCTGCGCAACGCGACCTAATACGCATGCGCAGAAAATGCACACATCCTAGTCATCTCCAGTGTTGCTTTGTGTGCAAGTTCTGAAATGTAACTTATCTGAACAATATCCAGTGTTGTGGTATTTCAATTAGCTGGAATCCAGTGTGCTGTGGGGCCCTATTGTAGTGAATCACACCTGTGCCATCATAAATTAATCAAATCTTTATTAGACACGTAAACAATGTGATAAAGAACATTTTACATCAAACAAACTAGGGATCTAGATATCTGGTCAGGACACTCCTCACTCTTTTGCCTTCACCTTCATTGTCCATTCGTTTTTAGTGACTTTATATACTCTGGACCTAGACGTTGAGTCCGCGACATACATGGCGGACAATAACTGATACAGCCTGCTTTGCCAGTCCAAAAGCATTCGCCGTTTTCCTCAACGGCCAGATAATACAAAGCACACACTACCTTTTTTTATCACATCAACGGGAGCTCGCATTCACCCTTGTCTCTCCTTCGACAAATGGACAAAGTTTTTCGCTAAGTAGAAACACAGCTGACCCGGCCAGACATTGGAAAGTTCTCTTGCCGTCTGAGAAGTGTTGTATCCGAAATAGCTGGAATCGCATTCTTTTAAGGTATTTATGTGTGATTTCCACAAGCGTCTGTACATGTAGAGGAAGGAGAAACACGGGTATGTCTGGATGACTCGCCTTCATATTTCCAGTGGTTAGCTCAGAGTTACGAAACCGCTTTATTATGAAGCTGGCTGTGGCGCGTTCTTTCTGATCTCACTTCCTGTGTGGACGCGGTCTTTCTGGCGTCACTTCCTCTCCGCACTCACTTCGTAAACGATCAATGAGTCCATACAAAGCTAAGTGCCGGAGATTGAAGAATTACACGGCTGACTTAGCCTTGTAAAAATTTTGTCCAAGGAAGGGAACCTTAAACGCTGGTTTAGTGTGGCTAAAACGGGGCTTAGGCTAAATAATTATTCATTTAAGGGGCTAAACGACGTAGTGTAGACATGGCCTAAGAACCTTCTCACCCCCTATGGACTGTCATTACTGCTTAACTGCCTCATTCAACTTGAGAGCCTTTGTCTATGTCCTTGTATAAGTACCGTATTTTCCGCACCATAAACCGCACCTAAAAACCACAATTTTTCTCAAAAGCTGACAGTGCGGCTAACAACCCGGTGCGCCTTATATATGGATTAATATTAATATTTATTTTCATAAAGTTTAGGTCTCGCAACTACGGTAAACAGCCGCCATCTTTTTTCCCCGTAGAAGAGGAAGCGCTTCTTCTTCTACGGTAAGCAACCGCCCCATAGAAGAGGAAGCGCTTCTTCTTCTACTGTAAGCAACCGCACCCGCCCCCGTAGAAGAAGAAGCGCACGGATATTACGTTTCATTTCATTTGTGTGTTTCTGTAAAGACCACAAAATGTCTCCTACTAAGAGACACGCGTACAACGTTCCACTGACTTTTGATATTCCTGTGAACCGCACTGTGGATACAACGGGAGCACGTACGGTGAATATTCGCACCACAGGGAATGAGAAGTCGTCTTCACCGTGGTTCTAGCTTGCCATGCTAACGGCCAGAAACTTCCACCCACGGTGATATTCAAAAGGAAGAACTTGCCAAAAGAGAACTTTCCAGCCGGCGTCATCATAAAAGCTAACTCGAAGGGATGGATGGATGAAGAAAAGATGAGCGAAGACACCAGGTGACTTTTTTCACGCGGCTACATCCCTGTTGATCTATGACTGCATGCGCGTCCACTTCACAGATGGTGTCAAAAAACAAGTGAAGCACACCGAAGAAGAATAATTCGATGGATTTGTGGATGAGTAATAACTTCAGAAAGTGAGCTTTAAATGTTTATTTTGTGTGTTGTGTGACATTAACGTTCAAGCAACGTTGAGTTATTAAAGTTGCTATTGCTCTGCACTATTTTGAGTGTTACTATTTTTGTGATTGCACATTTGCACATTACATTTTGTGAGTGAACAGAGTTGTTAGAACGCTGCTTTTTAATATATTATCAAAGTTTGACTGACCTATCTGACTGTTTTGTTGACACATTCCCTTTAGCGTAGCGTAGGTGCGGCTAATAGGTAAACAAAGTTTTGAAATATGCCGTTCCTTGAACGTGCGGCTAATAACACGGGGCGCCTTATGGTGCGGAAAATACGGTACTTGATTTTTGTAGTATTCCTTACTCCCTTTTTTTCCCCTTGATGTGACTTATCTTCAGTTAAGCCCTGTTTCGAAGCTTTTTGTATTTTCGATCGATTTCACTGTTTTTGTCTTTGCTTGTTTTGCATTCCACGCCACCATATTTTCAGTTTCATCTGCTTGTTTATTTTTTAATTAACAGTTTTGTAGTTTTGCCTT